>NC_058119.1:3834722-4145000 GCF_914725855.1 Thunnus albacares
ACATCGGTTCTCTAAATAAATCAATGCGATTTACAGACTGACTTCCTAATTCAACTTTGACCTATTGTAATTGCTGTTTTTGTGCATGCACACAGTCTTCCGGAGTGCAACAAAGGATTCCCTGATTTTGTTTTTACCTCCAAATAAAGTGGTGTAGATAAACTGGCTAAACTATTGACTTGTTTACAACCTGTCTGATCGTCTGACTGGTCGTGTTTCTTGACCCGTCAGTGATGTTGCCATGTTTCCAGATCTCAGCAATTACTTTGGTGAGTAAAGTAATTGCTGATAAAAAAATAATGTACAAAATTCTGAAAATAAGACCCAAGTTGTAATAAATTGGAATTATTGTCCTTTAAGGTTAACAAGAGGTGCTACTGTTTACTGTACTGCATTTTTATTGTAGCTATATGTTAACTGATACAAGATCATGATAATTTAAGAATGTAGACTATTCTAGCACAGTCTGACCACTACAGAGTCTATATGAGACACATTTCAGATTCAATACTAAAAATCAACCAAAACCATCATCTGTGCTGAGACAAAAATCTCACTAAACACACTCTGTCACCTCTTATTTGACAATTTGGAGTGACACGCACACATTTAAATCGCCCTGCAATACGCTGCTATTCCACCGTCCTGCGTTTAGCTTTACCTACAATAGGTAAATGGTTTTGTGTACTTCTCTCGATAGCAGCGAGTGGAGACAGCAGCTATGCAGAAGAGTGTGGGTGTATTGGTTTTCTGTATTCATAGAGCAAGGTTTTCCATCATGCTGAGGTCTATGTAGAGATGTTTTATCTGTGCTACATCTCAGTCACAGCGGGTTATCATGTCTCTCCACACCCTCTCTGGTTTGACCTAGATTTAGGGGCGCAGATGTAAATCACTGATTTGCTATCAGCAAATTGAACGTCCCATATGCGTTTAGTGAAGTCAGCCCGTTTGGATTTGGATTGGCTGTAGGTCAACATCAAGCTGTAGAGTATTCCATTTGATGATGAATAATTTTCAGTGTGAAAATGATCCAGTCCTTATAGTAAACTGTGTGTGTTCCTGTGCGTGCAGGTAAGAGTGTGACTTACCTTAGTCTTGAGGTTAATAGTGAGAATGTGCTGCCTTCCAGAAGAGTCCTCCGCCTTCAGCCTCAACATGCGGAACTCTGTGTCTATGAAAAGCAGCCTGAAGATGGACACACACAATGTATACACAATAAATCAACATATTGAATCTGTTCACAGAGAAGGGGACACATTACACTGTAAACTGACAGCATCCATCATCTATCATTAATCACGGCTGCAGAAAGCAACATTGAGACATCAACTCTCTGCCTTCAGATTTATGACTCCTGGTACAAACACGGTGACATTACATCAGGCTACAGCTCCCTGCTCACACCAAAATACAGCAAGGCAGAACTACAAGCTTTACATGTCTAAATTCTAATTTGCATTCTTCTCCAGAAAGTGCCTTTTTAATGCTCTAATGGAGGAATATAACAAATCCAATCATGCTGAGCCCAAAGCATCATTGTCATACTAAGTAAACACAGAAACAGTCTGGATTCTATGCTCCCTAACAAAACTGTAAGCAAATAGACTGACTCCATGTACACTCTGGTAATTTCACTACAATACTTAATAACTCAGGACTCCACTGCCAGCACATCAATTGACTGGTACAAAGAACTAGAGTCCTCATACTGCTCTGTTTTAATACATTTTTCACTAATGGCACAATAAAAAAGGCTGCTAATGTACACTAATTGACACACTCACATTCAAAAAATGACTATGAGGAACACGTGGGTGTTCCCTGTACAGTTCCCTACTACTGAATAAGTGAGGGGTCACCTATAATAATTTCATTGGTCTAAGTGTCAAAAAAAGTTCCTGTGTGTCTCTTGGTTACCTTCCTGTTTAAGAAAAAGTGACAGTAGCAAAATTCTAGAGGCAAGAATGTATTCTGGGAATTGTAGGCATGACGTTTTAGGAGAGTGACACCCCAAACTATTGACTTTATGAAGTGACACAAAAAATACCCCTTGCAAACATGCATCTCATTATGTAAATGTGATGGCGATGTTATATGTTGGCCTTGTGTATGAATAAGCACCCGAATCACTTTTAAATAAAAGTCACAATGGCAATCTTATCTTTTCCCAATCTTAGGTCAGACTTAGTTAGATTTCTGTAAAATGTCCAACAAGTCTAAACTACATGCCATCTTAGTTACAGCAGGTTACAGCAGCACAAGGTTAAACTAGATTGTTTGCATTATCATTTTTTCATATTCACTCAAAAAAAAAACCAAACCCTCTTACAACCAACCTCATCAAACTAGGACTGTAACTAATCTTGATCACTTGTTTGGTCTATAAAACATCAGTAAACAGTGAAAAAACATCCGTCACAGTATCTAGAGCACATGGTGATGTCATTAAACACTCAAATACTCTAAAACATTCAATTTACTTAAATGTAAGAGCAAGAAAAGCAGCAAAATCTCACATTTGAACCATCATTTTTTTTGTTTTTGCTTGAAGATTACTTAAACGATTATCAAAATAGCTGCAGATTAATTTTCCTTCAATCGACGTACAGTGTGAGTAAACAGAAAATACTGTTCTTCCTTCATATCATTACTTTTCAACCTAATACTGATCTCTAGTAGTACCACTGCTCCTTCTTGCACACCGCATAATGGTTCTCTCTGTACCGGACCTGTCATATAAAGCCATAACAAACAAACAACAAGTTCTTATAAAACGATGTCTCTGCAGGTGACCTTAAGGTGAGTACAAATGATCAAGCTTAAGTCACCCTATAAACCAGACCCCCTCCTTCCTGAGCTAATTATAACCTATTGAGGCGGAGGACAAAACACTGATCTGGCCAGAGCATGCACCATCACTGCTGTCAGATTTACTGCTCCCTCTGCCGCTCCAGCACACTATGAAAGAATCAGATCCTCCCCCTCTCCAGTCCATCTCCAGTTTCTCTCCAGTCCATCTCCAGTCTACTGAGACCTAAAGACAAAAGACCGATCTGAGACAAAAGGATTTGGACAGTCCTCCTCCAGATTTACAGTACATTACGATGGACGCTCTGTGCCGGGCCTGATGTGGTTGTATATCTGCTGAGGATTTATGGAGTGTGTTAGAAAGGAGTGATGTGAACGGTGTGCTCGGGGATGACACACACACACTTAGGGAAGTGATGGAATGATGGCAGACGATGTCCGCTGTGCCCGTGCTCATAAAAGTGTCTGCTCGCTCGCACACTTGCAATCAAACACAGGCGAAGGGCAGCAATGTCGAAGTGTCATGTGCGCACATACAAACACATGATATCATGATCAGGCCGATTTGACTCTCTCTCTCTCTGCTCCCACTCTTACTCAGTCTCACCACCCCCCATCTCTACTCCATCTCCCCATCTCTAAAACTATGTCCATGTTGAGATCTCCTAAACACATCCCCTAATCTTCTCACTGTAACACACATACACGCAAAATGTCAGGAGTATGTCGATATCAGTCAGTGCTACCTGTTAATAGCAGATTAAAATAATCTAGCAGCAGTAGAGAACTTCTTCAATAGACGACACTCTGTATCCTCAGGTACACAAATAGTACACACCCATAAAATACCCATTACAGTGCACAGCAATAAATACACAAATCTGTCAAGCAAGACCGGTTAATAGACCTATGCAAGTGACCAAAGTGACAAGCATCAAATTGATCAATAAAAGAAGTTAAATCATTGAAATAAAGTGCTGGCGCTTTGCAGAATACATGAATAAAAGAATTCTGGCTCTATAAAAAGAAATATCTGTTTCACTTTCATCCTATTTGTGTCATGACACCTGAGTAAATCACTGCATATTCTTTGTACTTCTGCAGTCTGTTAAGGCTTAATTGGCAAACATACAGTATAAAGTATTTGCAGATTTATAAAAAGCCAAATGTAATTGTAAATGTAATTTAAAAATGATTGAAAGCAACTTAGATTTAAATGAAACTTTTTATCACCCACTGTTCCACCATCTGGACCCCTGCACCTTGTGGGACTTTCTCAAACAGTAAAACTGGAAATACCAAACTGAAGAAGTTTCATTTAAATGTATGCAGTGACCCCCTACATTTGTGTTCTCCAGGGGCTGTGTACTTTTGAGAGATGGACAATATTGGTAGTGTAATTTGATTGGCATAATATCTGTGAACAAGCACTAAAAATTGTTCATTACAGAATATCAGTTCAATTTAAATGGCCTGAGAAGCAGTTAACTAGCATGGGAGGTGACATCAGTAGCTGCTTAGTTAATCTGCACTCCCAGCGTTACTTTGTACCTCTGTACGTTACTCAGTGTTGTGATTCCAAGCATGTGGTAATGTACCAAGTTTTGTTAGTCTAGCCACCACGGCAGGTAGACACATGATGGAGAGAAAGCTAACGCTAGCTAAACCCATGTGTTTGCGGGATTGAACACCACACTGAGTGTATAGGAGTGTGATAGTGGCACTGCACAGGTGTTTAAATGACATAAAAACAGTAACAGCTAGTAGCAAACAGTGTTAACATTAGCAAGCTAGGCTAACTATCCTCCACTTATCCTGCATTGTATAATTACAATCAAAATGAACCTTGAATGCAAAACTTAACAGCATGATAACTGTACTTACACAAAAAGCGAAGAGAATTGAAGTTTCAAAATGATTTTGAAAATATGGTGGGGCAAGGCAGTGGGTGTTAAAAGATTAAGGTAAAAAAAAGAATAAAGTAGACAAAACAGCCAATTTTCAAGTAAATATTCAAGCTGTAAAACAATAAATGATTGAAAAAAATGGGTTGAAAAACAAGACCACAGGAAACTGTTGTTAACAGACAGTTGTGTTTGCTAAAGCACATATAATTCATTCTGTATGAAGAGAGGACAAGTCAGACCAGCATTCAGTATCGGCCAACTTTAAGGTTTAGTTTTTGGAAACAGTATCAGCAGTGGAAAAAGTCTCATCAGTACATTGCCAACACACACATTTCCACCTCCTCTCCTCTGGGGTCTCACGCCCATGATAGCAGGGACTTGCTGCTGCCCCTACTTGGCCATGATGGAAACAGCGTGACAGTCAGACGTCCTGCTGGGAAGACTGATGAGAGCATCCCATTTGCAACTCCACAGCCAAGTGAGCTGTTTCCAGACAGTGCATGACACGCACGTTTGTGCTTGCACGTGCGTGCTTGTCTCTATGAGTTTTTTTTGTGTCGACTAAGTGATTCATGAACGGTGAGATCAACACATATGTGGTGCACATGTGTGTTGCATGCAAAAAAAAAAAAAAAAGGAAAAGGAAATAGAGGACGATGAACGTAACATGCACACAAATGTAATGTATGAAAAAAAACCCACAGACTCATTTTATAAAGCACAGAGACTCCTATATATTCATTAGCCTGGTTTACAGTCTAACTGTGTTAACCAGGACATTCTCATTACTTACTGGATGTAACTGCATAACTCCTACTACCATTTGTGATGCATGCATCACATGATTATAGGAGTAATTTATTAGCTGACCTAATAATGTAACAAAAACAAAGATGATGAAAAAAAAAAAAAAACCCTTGTTAGAAAGCGTCTAATCCCTCAGCCCTGGTCCTAGTTGGCCCAGCAGAGCCCTGCTGTCAAAGAGCCGCTATAACTGGCCTCAGAAGAGCAGCAACACAGTGTGACAGAGTGATAACACTGTGATAAGAAGAGACGACGCTTGTGTGCGTGCACCAAGAGGCTGTGAACATGGAGTGCCAGCTGTGCCCGTAATGAGGCCCGGAGCTTCCAGGGCCACGTTTTGGGGCCAGCGAGTGATGGCGGCTGACCTACTTGACCTCATTTTCCATTAATTAACACATGGTATGCCATCTCCAGCCAATTAAGATGACCACACTCTCAAAAACACAGAGATGGAGACATGGGGAGAGAGAGAGAGAGAGAGAGAGAAGAGAGAGAGAAAGACTCACTTACCTGGCCCAATCAGCAGACAGAATTACAACTGAAAACCCCTGGTGGCTATTAGCACGGCCCATACCAATTAAGACGCTAAGCGAATCTCGAGTGCTTTGGAGATTGAGGCCCACTGTGTATAATGCCTCCTAACCGTAACGCGACACTGAAAATGATGTTGGTCCCATTTCCAGCATAAAGCATACCTTCACCCCCCCCTTCTCCTATTAAAACCTGAGAGTCTTCAATTAGAGCCATTTGCATTTTGCTAATATCATAATTGTAGCCGTGGTCATTAATAGGAAAGTGGAAAATGAGTGTAGTAGTCAAGGCTTAATCCGAGCTGGGGGAGAATAGATATCTTCCTACCCGCCCCTCCTTCTCTCCTGACGAGTGGAGTCGGCGGTATTAGCCGGGCCTGTCAACGCACGTGGGCTGACAGTTATTAAATGTGACCTGGATTTAACTATAACTCAATAACTAAAAATAAGGAAGTCATTAAGAGCCATTTGTTAATGTGGAGCTGTGTTGTTGCAGGCTCTCCCATCAGTTTAGACTGCTGGGGGAAAAAAAAAAAACACACAAGCTCCATATAGTCATTTAAAGCAGTGGAGGTTTCTCCTCATATATACAACTCGACACAGTTAGGAATGTTAATCTTACCTCTGGGGAGAACATGCAAAAGTTAAAAAAAACATTAATAACAATAAGTTACAGTCATGTTAGCAGCTTACAATTGCCTATTTTTGCCCATAAACTTGGGTTTATATAAAAAATGTCACTGTATAGCTTCTACAAAGAAAAGGAAAAGCATCGGATCATCGTGTTCCATCAGCAGGCAATTCTGCAGGCAAATGACTCTCAGCGTATCCTGGGACCATGTAAGCGGGGAAGGCAACATTACCATGTTGTTCATTAAGAGAAAATAACTATTTGATCATCGCTACAATTTAAACTACTATTTACATTGACGTTCTGTGGTAATTCATCCAGCGAGCACTGCGGTAGTGTCTTATCGGCTGTAACACGGATCACAGTTACATCTACATGTCATCTTTAACGAGCTCCTTGAAAACAGGATGATTCCTCTCAAGAGGCTTATCCTGATACATTTGGTATGCTTGAATATTGCGATGCCTTCACTGTCAGTGTGCACGGAACGTTGAAATCTGAGTGTCTGCTCCCGGAGTTTTAGCCAACACGCTGAAATAAAGAACTAAATAACACTAAGGTTTAGTTTCCATTTGGTTTCACTTTCTCGCTCCATCTCTCTCTCTCTCTCTGTCTCTCTTTTTCTCTCGCTTCCCATCCCTTGTTTCAGCTGGGGGGGACGGGGGGGTGTGCTGGATGACATGCATGGGTGCTGGATGGTTGGATGATGGCTGGATGATCATACAGTACATTTTCTGATCATCCTATCATTGCGTTTGTTTGCTGATATCTGATTGGGGGTTTGGGGGGTTGGGGGGGGGGTGGGGGCTCCACTATGGTCTAAGCCTACTACTGTGACAGAGATACAGCTGCATTTACTTTACATACAAGCACATGAATGGACAAGACACAGCAAAACCAACAAAGATTGACCACAATGCAGCCTGCTGATGACAGTGTGGTCTCATTTGGAGGGAAACTGATGCGGACTCCAAGTTAATAAAATATCAACCTCTCAAATTGTAAGAAACAGAATATGTAACTAGCATAAATAGTAAGTAACAACATCAGTAACAGCTCTGCATTATCTAGAGTTGAGCACACAGGAAGGTATGCTTCAGTCTGAATGAGAAATGTGAGTGTTTATCAGATCATAAAGCCCTTGTGTCTCCTCAGATTATTTAAATTAACCAAATCAATGAGCAGAGTATGTTTTTAAGCCTAGTTATTCATCTCTTTCCAAAAATATGACCTCACAGCAGTATATCATTACCAGACAGAGCTGAGGGACAGCAGAGTGCTGGAGAGTCCTCGGTCAGTCGTGCATAGGCGCTGAGGGCTGGAGGGAGAAGAGCTTAGGCTATTTTATATTATATTTTAGTTCTGAATTGCTGGACGATTACCACATTAGACAAGAATGAATTGTTTTCACAATCCAAATAATGTATCTATTATTATTCTCATTAGCTGATTAATTGTTTAGTCTATGAATGATAGTGACAAATAGTGAAAAGCTCAAGTCATCACAAGTTCCAAGATTTCAAGATAACCAACAGTCCAAGACACAAAAACAACCACATAAAAAGAGAAAAGGGCAGCAAATCCTGACTTTTGAGAGATTTCAACCGGCAAATATTTGGTATTTTTCCTTTATAAATTACTTAAATGAACTGATTGTTTCATCAGTAATGCAGATCTATTAAGACATTGTATACAATCCATAGATACAGTACCAGTCAAAGGTTTGGACACACTTTCTCATTCAAGTGAATAGAAAGGTATGTCCAAACTTTTGACTGGTACTCTATATTTTGTCCCACTGTTGTTTCTTCAATCAGCATTAGTCAATATATCCATCAAACCAAACCCAAGTCAAGGTGACTCAGAGCTGGCAAATTTGGTGGGTGCAGTCAACTTTCCCAACATCTGACAAGTCAGTGGCTAAGCTTCCTTTAAAACCTGCTTCCAGAGCCAGTGCTTTTGCTCCTAGTGGCCCACTTACTTGTCCCACCCAAGGGTCTCCATCTCAGAGATGAGCTGGGAGTAATACTGTGGAGGTGGGATTGAGCGGCACTCAGGACGGCTCTTCAGGCCCACTTCCTGCGACGACAGAGAGAACACTTCTTATTTTAAGCCCAGATTACTATGCACATCATATCACATCTTCACCATCTTTCTACTGAAAGCAAACATAAATACAGAAAAACTGAATCTGGGCCAATAAGTCTCATGTTTTTGTTTGGTGGCGAACACACAGGCCATTACACTTTTCATTAATTTAACAAAATAGATGTATATGTACACCTGTGTCTCACAATCAAGGCTATTGATAGTGCCTGAAGGTTCCCATTTACATCCTATTCATAAACCAACAATGTCAAAGTGACCGTGCTAACCACTGTGTCAGTTCCCTCCTTACCAAGACAGTCTTCAGCTCCAGAATGAAACTGACAAGATCAGCCGACTGCTGCAGCCTCTGTGAGAAGTCAAACAAGAGAGAAAAGACATCCTTGAATGGGAGGATAATGAAGTGACACTGTCTATTTTTTTCTCCTCTAGCCAGCCATTCAAATCAAACACAGTGTTTGTGATTAATGGGGGCTGCCACCTGCTTTAATAATTAATGATAGCTTAAAGGCTGTGAAAATAATGAACTTTGCAGCCCGGGGTGAAATATCAATCTCATCCAAATAACCCTGAGGGGCCACATAACAAATAGGGACATTTTCCAGGCGATGTTAATTAAACAGTGAAAAATATTTTTCTCTGCTTCTGAGTGAGGCGAGCCTGATGGGTGACAGAGAGTACAGGAGCGACGCCAGGCACGATGCAGCGAACACAAAGGAGCCAAAATGACATGACAAAAATGATAAAACACAGAACAATCAACCTGATCGCAATCAGAGATAGCAGACACAACACAATACAAAATATTATGATGCAACTTGCAGCAAAAATACAACAAAGGCTTCGGTCTTGTATGTAGAGTTTACCTGCATTACTACGTGCTCATATCCACGCAACAGGTGTTTCAACTGCCAACAGCAGTGCAGCCTACAAGAACAAAGTTATACATCGTTACAACCACTGAAAATAGTGAATAAAGCCCATGTTCTGTGGTTATGCAGGGACTTATACTGTAGTTAATTACACCAGTGCCAAATATGCTTGAAATTATTTGGGGCATCAACTGTAAAGTTAGCATATTTTCTGACTGGAATATGTATCTGTAAATGGGTGAAATAGGGTGAAATGATAATATTTACTTGGCCTTTTTGAGTTGGCGATCTGGTGGCAGTTGTATTCTCATTCTGAAGTCTCTCTCCTGTGAAGAAATATCATGACTGTAAGTAACATGACAGCTACAAAACAATATCATAAATAAACTATTTGTAACACTCAAGAAAATAACATGTGAGCTGCCAAACTCCATTCAGAAATTGGGCAATATAAGGTTTCTTATTCGCAAATGTACTATATGCAGAGTATATCATACTACTGCACCTAGTCCGCACATCTATAATAATCACTGACATTGATAATAATAATGTTGACTTTGTAAATGTTGGAAGGTACATGTATGCCGAATTTACCAGCGGCTCCTAGACATTTGTTAAATGTCTGAAGTTATATTCTGCCAGGCATAAAAAGGTGTCCTTGGCGAGGAATGTTTTAATTGATAGAGTTTTGAATGCAGTTTGGAGAACCGTTCTTTTACCAGGAAGAACATCAACAACAGTTTACCTGGACTGTGATGAATCCGTCATAGATAGTTTTGTCCTTGTTGAGAGGTAAAAGCAGCGGGTTGTCTTTTACCAATGAGCTCTCCATAGCACAAATTTAACTTAATCTTCTTCAAACTTTCAGTCAGTTGTCAAACCAGGAGGACTGCTTTCCTTGCTAACGCTAGCGAGCAGACAGGGTAGACTAGCAATGTTTTTACGACTTCCAAAAAGCCTTAACCAAACATTTGAGCGTTAATATTTCAACTTAGGCTGTTGAAAAGCCCAGTTTACCACCAAGTCACGAAGTTGTTTTAGCTAGGAAGCCTCCGCATCCCGCCATGTAAAGCAAAACAGTCGACGTCACGAGGCTGCCTTCAAAGACTTATGAAAATATCGGAATTTCAAAACTAACACTTGTTGATGTGACGTTAGAATGAGACTGTGCTTACATATATTTTTTGTTATTACGTCATATAGCTAAATACTCAATGTTTTACTGTTAGTTCGCATGATTATTAGGCTTGTTTTGTCAGCATTTTTATAATCAAAAGCACTTATATACAGAATCTGCTTTACAACTTCGGAAGAATATAACTGAGCACTTGAAAGTGGCATTTGGATAACATACTGTAAAGCTCCCTTTACTTTTTTTGCCTTCTCTCTTGGAACACATTCTGCTTGATAACATTTTTATTATTAATTAAGTAACTCAGATCAGTCTCTCGTGCATATTAGTAGACTAACATGATTCAATCCTATTATTGACCTGTGTCATCTGCTCAGGTCACCCTTGCATGGGTTGACACAGAAGTTATTCTTGAAAGAAGCTCTGTGAGTGAAAGCTGACTGAAAGATGAATGAACCACAACACAGTCCATTTATTCTGCAAAACTATGCCATAAAATGTGATATCAGGTAGAAGTAGAGTGAGGTAAATTGTGGCCTAAAGCTAAGAAATTGCAATAGAATAAGGAAATTAATAGGGTAGAGACATCTCTCTCATAACAAATGGATATAGATTTATGCAAATTCCAAATACTCAATTATGTTTTGGAGATATTAGGTCTCATCTTCAGTTTATGAATTTCTCCCATTAAAAATCCTTCTCACTTCTGTCTCACTTTCACTTTTCTTGTTTTTGTACTAATATTGTAACTCTGAGAACACACTTCTTTAATGTGTATAAAGGCACACCTTAATCATTTATCACTGTAAACTATTCGTTTTTTCTATATTTAATTATTAACATACAGCTGGATTGGTCACATTGATGCCCCCTGTAGCCACTGTGGGAAAAAACACCCGCTACTGTACATCTGTGCCTCTCACCAGCTAACATTGCAGTGGGTGTTTGCCCTCTGATTGACCACATGGGGCAATATGCTTATTCAAAGAGGATTCCACACTCAAAACCTAACTTGGACAAGCTACTCAAAGGTGAGATTTCAGCTTTATTGGAAGTGTTTTCAAACATTATGTTTCACTTTTACAAGAGAAAAGACTTTAAGGGTGAGGATTAAAGCCAAAACTATACTTTCCAATTCTGCATGGCGGCAGGGGTCTGTGAAGGTACATGTGATGTAAATTTCATCATCTGCTCATGTTCAGAAGCGTGTGTGTGGACCTTCCATATGCTGCCCTAAATTGGACTGGACCCAACTGGTTCAATATCATCCCTACAACTTTCAATCCATTTGTCCTCAACAACGTCCTCTTAGTTCCGAACAAGATCGACTCAGTTTACCACAATATATTGAAAGCTTGTTATCTAAGAGCTCACTTATGCATCCTAATTCCTTACTAAAAGTGATTGCAATCTCATTGATATCTATCCTAGATTCCAGTAATTAGCATGAATGATTTGATGATAAATGAGAGAGGCCCTAGTATGAAGCCTTGGGGAACCCCGCACACTCAATATTTTTAGGTTCTACTCATATGCATGTATGCCCAAATTGCACTATATGCACTATAATGTAGACAACAGCAAAGAGTGATCCTCTGTGTCAAAAGCTTTCTGTAAATCAAACAAAGTCATACCAACACAATTTCCTATCTCAAGGTTCAGCCTCACCAATTCAAAAAGATACAGTAAACTGTCTGTATGAAGAATACTGACTGGCCTTGAGCCCATTTGGCCTGGTCTTGGACTGCACACACTTGGTTTTGTCTCAGGCTTATGTGGTTTTGACTATAGCCCTGCTAAGTAGTGTTAACCTGTAGGTTTTTGTTCGGGCTTGAGAGAATCATTGCATGCACACCAACACAATTAATGCTATGAGGTGGTTAAAAGGGAGGAAAATCAAATGGACACCTTATGATTCTGGCTCATGCTTATTGTCTGTTGCTAACTTAAATCCATAAGCCCATGTCCGCCCTTTACAAGTGTGCATTAAATTGCCTCAACATATGGCAAATGGAACTCTGGAGATATAGCAAATTCCTATTCTAATCCAATCAAAACATGATTACTACAAAAGCACACTCTAACAATGCACACTTGTCCTTCAGTTTCCTTTTAGCCCATATTCATTCCTGGAGCTGTGAACAGAGAATAGGAATGTGTGATTATACTGTATAGAGCTGGTGAGGGGAGTGTGTCAGAGCGTGCATGCCACACAATGTGCCTGGAGAGATTGATGTTTTTGTCATCCACCTGCTTCAAAGCTGTAAAAAGCCGGCTGATGCAAATAGAGAAACCTAGCCAGGCAGGCTCACAAACAAAAGAGGGAGAACCTCACTGCTCCTCTTTGCACATCTGTTTTGGAGAAATATCTGAGGTTTCTGTTGTGACGCACACTGGGCTCAAATGAACACTGAATCTGAGTCTTGTGTCTGGGAGTGGGTAAGTGTTGAATGCCCTTTTTTGTTCTCTTAGGGAAATGGGAACAATTTGAAGCTTTTTTTTTTTTGATATAGGATGCATCGGCGCAGTGGGAGAAGCAGCAGCACTCTTCCCTCCCTCTTTCTCTCTTTCTCTCTCTGTCTTTCTCTTTGGCTCGCTCTCTTCGTTCTTGTCATGGAGAGAAAATCTGCAGGCGTACAGCGTGGCTGGCTTTAATGGCATTCCAATTGCAAAAAGGGCGTCAAAATGTAGCATCAGAGGATAGCAGAGGGGCAGATGCATATAGGCGGTGAGCTCTCTGTCGTCTTCTGTCTCTGTCTGCTTCTCCTTCTCTGCCTCTCTGTCTGACCGCTCTCCCTTCCGCTGCCTCCAGCGCCGGGCTCCGTCTGGGAGAGGAATGATCTATGGTGCTTTGTTTATCACTGGCCATGGTCACTTCTCTGGAATGCAATTGGCTGGAACTACACCGTGTGGGTCCTGCACCCTGCGTCTCTCTCTCTCTCTCTCTCTCTCTCTCCCTCTCTCTCTTCCTCTCTCTCTCTCTCTCTCTTTGAAGCAAGACATGAGCAGGGGTGCCTTGTCCGACGAGCCTTTTTATCTCTCTCGTCCTTTTTTTTTTTTTTTTTTTTTTTTGTGCCGTGGCATTTTGCATGTATCTGAATGATAATGGGACATATTGTTCCCTGGACTGGTGATTGATTGAATGGCTTGACAGCAAAATGTGTTGAAGACATTTAGGAATTTGTGCATGGCCAGTGGTAGATTATCTTGTGTTCTGTCCTTTTTGAGCACCATTTTGAATGTACACTTCAAACCAATGTAGTGAGGGTTTGCAATCTTTATTCTTGTTTCTATTTCAAGACATGAATTTGAATTGAAGGACTATGGAGTTATTAGCCAATATAATGTTCTCTATTTTATTTTATATCTGTAATATGTCAATACATTTGTCAAAAATTGCACACAAACACACTTGGTGTAGGCTCTCTGACAGAAATGCATTCTCAGTTGTGTCAAAGACTTACGAGTTATTGTACACAAAATAGTAAAATGTCCTTTTTCTTTCTTTCTTTCTTTCAGTATAAATACAGTAAAAATACTCTCCATTTTCAGTTTTTAGCTTTTACATAATATCCACATTACAAGTTTCTATTTTTAGGATCAATTTCAACTTTTTAAAGCATCTCTAAAGCATGCATTTGTGCATATGTTTGGCTTGAGTTGAAACCCTGAGGCACGCTGACTACCTGGCAGCACACACACTGACATGACAACATTTTCACATATACACCACTCCTCTCTTTATATCGCGACTGATACACAAATTCACAAAATGAGTGATGCAGCCACCAAATACCACTTTTCTTTCCAAGTTGCTATGTTTAGTAGCGTGTATGTGTGTGTGTGTGTGTGTGTGTGTGTGTGTGTGTGTGTGTGTGTGTGTGAGAGAGAGAGAGAGAGAGAGAGAGACAGAGAGTGTGTGTTTCCAGATAAGTGGGAGAGCGGTGTGTGAAGTCTTAGCCGTGGATTACAGGCCTCACAGATAGGCTTGTATCCAGACTGCTGTCTGACATGAGTTGATGGGATTACAGGAGGCGGGTGTCTGTCCTGCCCCCTCACACCTCAACCCACCCCTGCCTGGGTGGAGGAGACACAAGGTGGAACTGGGGGTCACTGCGTGTGTGTGTGTGTGTGTGTGTGTGTGTGTGTGTGTGTGTGTGTGTGTTAGCATCAGACAGATTTTTGAGGGCGGATGCTGATGTACAAATATTTTGATGTAGGCTGCAAATAAGTAATATTTTTTGCAACCTTATGTGCAAAATTGAATATATTTGACTGTGTTTGTGTGTAAAAAGAATCTTGTATGTGATATTTTCTTTATAAATTGTATTCTTTGCAGCTGCTGAAGCAGAATTTAGACACAAAGCAAAAAAGTAAAAGCCAAAGTCAAACTCTTTATTTATTTTAATTCTTTTAGGTTTTTTTTTTTTTTTTTGGCTTCAGTGCAAGTTTTACAGACTGTAGAGATAACACGTAAAATCAATTGGCAGCAATTTTAAGAATTGATTATTCATGTTTGTTATTTTAGTCATGCAAAAATGCAAATATTTGCTGATTTCAGCCTTTTTAAATGTGAAGATTCACAGCTTTTGTGCATCTTATATTAGGTGAATCAGAATCAGAACAATCATAAATTGAGGATGTTTGGGTTTTGGCGTGTTGGTCAGATAAAACAAGACATTTAAATGACAACTTGGGCTCTCAGAACTTTTAATGCACATCCTTTTTTTTTTAACTTTTTTTTGACATTTCATAGAGTTAAGGATGAATAAATGAACAGAAAGAATAATCAACAGATGAATTGATAATGAAAATAATCATTAGTTGCAGTCAGAGATTGGTATGAAAGTAAGAATCCTTTGTGGTGTCTAAAAGGATTAAGCCTAATTTGTGTGTATTATTGTGTTGACGTGTTGATTTGGACAGCCCTGGGAGGGAAAGCAAAGTCTTTAGAGGCCTAGAAAGAGATCGATACAGGTAGCATTGGAGTTTGTTGAGAAAAAGCACGGTGTGTGTGCTTCCTCTCTGATTACTTCTGACCCCCACTTTGCATTCAGCACTTCACTTTATCACTAAATACCACAGGAATCACCCCTCCCCACTATACCTCGGCGTACTCATTACTCTCGGCGAATCACCGATAACCTTATCTATTGATACCATCCAGATAATTTCATAATCTAAGCCAGCGCTCGCCTCCACAAGGAGGAAACCAAATGCAAGGATGCGGATGCAATGCAAGTCCACTTGAGCTGATTAGTGTGTGAAGTGTGCTTGTTAGGCATACTGTGAAGTGTTCTTGTTATATATCCAGCCCTCACGCTTGATTACTGCTGGCGCTTTACTACTGACAGCTGTGTACAGAGACGCTGCTGGGATCTGATGTGTCCGGTGACTAATGGAAATCGGGAAATATTAGCAGCTCCTGTTTTGACAACAAGCACGATCAGACATTTTAAAACAAAACTGGAAGAAATGAAAAGACATGACAGTAAATCTTTTCTGGCACAAATATCTACTCTGTGAATTATCCTAATAAACAAGATTATAATAAATTAAAATGACCTCCAGGCAGTTATACCGTAAATTCCCTAAAAGAATCTCATTTAACTTTATTATCTTCCTCACACGTTTCTTTTCTCTTTTTCCTCTTCCTCTTCTGTACTTGACAAGTAGTCCCAGTCAAACATGTTATTCCATATGCTGTATGGACATGCTCTTCCATAATGCATGCATTTCAACATGAGTCCCTCAGTAATTGTGGCACTGAATCTAACACGGGTTTGAAATACAATGTGAATATTTTTTTGGGGGGGGGGGGGGTTGGATGGGGTGAAATAGCCTGCTGTGATTCTCCATCTGGCCTGTGCAGTATTGGAATGGACCATCCTCCTTTACCATGCCGGCCCAGAATAAGCTTCACTTTAAAGGATCAATTCTTTTATTATTGAAGTCGGTCTCCATAGTGCAGGCTAATACATTCTGCATTGATCTCGCCCCTCCCCCCCACCACCACCCCCAAACCCTTTATTGCCATTCCTTCCAGCGAGGCTCGCATTTAAAAAAATATGTTCGGCAGAATAAAGATTTTACAAAGTGACTGGAGGACAAATAAGCCTATAAACTGGGGTATTCACATTTTAGTGGGAAGGAAAGACAGGAGAGAATAAGGAGTCGGAGTTGCCAGCAGGCGTTTTGAATATCATTACCAGCTTTGCAGGGAGAAATTGAAATCATAAGCATAAGGAAAGTACCTGGTAATTAAAACTGTCTCGCTGCGCCAAGGCTTTGATACCTGCTCAAGAAAGTATAGGCGAGTGTGTTTCTGCCTGGATGTAGATATTGTGGTTGCACAAATGTCGGTGAGGTGTGACATAAAGCGAAGGATGTGAGAGTATGTTTTGCACTTTTTTTTTTCCTCCACAGTAAACCCCTCTCTGTCAGAGGCATGTCTGTTCATGATGAGCTGTGCAATGTGTGTGTGTGTGTATGTGTGTGTGTGTGTGTGTGTGTGTGTGTGTGTGTGAAAGCAGCCATGGATTGGATGGGTTGTGTCTCTATCTCTTATTATTATGCACATTCCTCTGACTAGACATGTATACTCTCTGTGTGAAGTTTGCCATGACTGCTTAGGCTGAGCAGGGCTAATGTGCGTTCAAATTCATTAATCATTTCAAGCACATTCTAAAATCATATGTCTGGAGTCCTATTGTAATATTCATAAAGAAAAATAAAACATGCAACCATCATGTTTTAACGGAGCGTGTCTTCGGTTCTGAGCAAACCTGAGTCGTTTGTGGCCTGTGGAGCAGCCACAAACAGTTTTGACGTGGCTGTATCAAAATCAAACCCTGAAGCATGTGTGCCAGACCCTTATTGAACAAATTTGCACCAGTGAAGCCAGCAGTTGAGGACATTAATGATCTGGACCCACTGGGGTCTGGTGCTCCGCGCCCACAGGCTAGCCGCTCGATCCCCAATCAATAGCTTTTTATTAAAATTGTTTGCGAGGCAACACAAATCCATATTGTTTTGCCTCGGACAGGGGCGCCCATGTGAAATATGTCGGACATATATATATTTTTTTTTTCTTCCAGATGAATGCGGAAAATGATTGGTTGATATGCATGAGAAAAAAAACAGCGGGGCAGTGGTTTGGCATTATTGGAATATCCATTTCAACATTGATTTTCATAAGAGATGCATTTGTGATTATCTTATTTTCTCTTCCCTCAACAGGGTTGAATTACATATCATATTATCCCTGGTATTAAGGCAAAATTAATAACACAAGTAATTATAATACTTATGTCTAATGATATGCTGCGAGGGCCCTATTGATTCCGTCGAGATGCATCTAGGGGAAAAGGCTTGGAGCTTTGCCTGACGACAGGCGCTGGCAGTGTGCTCGGCTCTGTGTGTGGAGTGGCAGCGGCTGCACGCGAAATAAGATCAACAGCAGAACACAAGCCTCAATCCGCAATCCACATTTAGTGTAATTTCATACTTAAAATCCAATCTGTGGTCAGTGATTAATCTCTGCTATCTGTTTGCAGCTGTTTTCTCATAACGGTCCTCCGATGTTACCCTCTGATGCTAGTTAGTCCGGGCACTGATTGTATTTGAAGTTTAGATTTATTCAGCAGTATATCCCTCTGCGAAGCACTCCCTTATTTCTTTCTTCTTTTTGAATCATATGAAGATAAACAAGACAGGACAGCCATAGATTTTTTTTTTCTTCTTTTTTTTTTCTCCGCAAAAATGAAGACAGTGACAGAAAATACACACAAAAAAATAAGACATCACAATAAATTCCAGAGAATATTTTCATTCTACCTTTATTAGATCACCACGATCTGCTCTTCATGAATGCACTTTCCCAGTGTCTAAAAATGTTGCAGACTGCTCTGTGTTTTATTACTAGATGTGCTTATCTTGAACACCACTGCCATCACTGTACCTGCACATACATACCTGCTGATTGACTATCTCTACTTGTGCTGCTTCCTCTTTACCTTATCCGTGCGTATGTATATATATATATATATATGTGTGTGTGTGTGTGTGTGTGTGTAAAAATCAAAACCATCATGGCCTGCATTCTCACATTGTTCTGCAAATGTCAGATCTCTGAGTTGGGATGGAGTTGATAAAAAAAGGAGCAATATAGGCTTTGAACCTGTTAGCGGTGATTACTTTTGGTGATTTCAAGACAACTTTAAAGCTTCTAACGTATGGTTTTTCCTTTTATTTTAGATTGTTTCCGAATCCCTTACCTAAATCTAGAGATCATTTATACTGTTTTGTAGGTTGTGACAGTCGTCTTAGCCTGTTTCAGTTAGTTTTACCAGCTTGGATAAAGAAAAAGGAAGGAAACAAGGTAAGAGAAATAAGGCGTATGAAGATGAGATATGAGAGAGAAAAGACAAATACTGTAAATGGGAGCAAAGTTTTGCAGAAGACAATTGATCCCGCTGATATTAAACCTGCTTAAAATGTTGTAGCAGTCTATTGTGTATGGCTGATGCACAGACATACGATGGAAAAAACATGGACTCTTCGGATGTGTGTTTGTGTATGATGGTAAAACTGTGTGCTCATACACCTCATGTGAAGACAGTGTTACAGTTAAGCTTATATTAACTTATTATTGAGCATGTTGGTGGTTGTTTAGTCACCTTCACTGCATCATCGCTCATCACTTCATTGCAGATGTGAGGACGGGATGAGTTGCTGCTGCCTTTGAGGTGAGAGGACAGTGAGGTGCAGTTGCAAACACCTGCCAAAAGAGGGCAACATGATGTCAGAATTGTCCCCCCCTCCACCACCACTACCTCCTTGCCACAGAACAGTGCAAGCCAGTGAGCAGGTAGGAGGGTGAGGGGAGAAGTGGGGGGGGGGGGGGGGGGGGGGGGGGATGAAGGGGGGGGATTGTAGGTGCTGGGTTAAACGTGTAAGTAACAATAATTTACATTTACGCCTGGAACGGCTTCCCCCGCGCTGTCAGTCTGCAGTTCAAAGCTCTCCTCCACTCTCCTGGCAACAAAGCGAGCCGTCTTGTCACGCAGGCACCAGATAGCGCGGCGGAGTGGATGAAGTTCTTCACAGTCAAGGTGTCATTATGGAAGACCTTGCCTCGGTGCGGCGGCCCGCTTCAAAAAACAAAAGGGGTGGTGGTGCGGTGGGGTAGAGGGGGAAATTAAATATGCCACTCTCCCTTCTCTCAGTCTCTGTCCTCACTCGGAAGCAGCGGCTCCATACTCCAGAACGTGGCTTTGGGCCTCAGCCAAGGACGTTGAGATGCAGAACAGCCCCGTGATGCTGAGTTGATTTTAATTTTGGGGATTTTTTTTTTTTTTTTTTTTTGATTTGTCAGATTTGCATTCGCGCTCTCACTCGGTAAGCGTCCTCCATACGTTTCCCTCACACTCTGACGAGGTGAGGCACGGTGGCCGGCGCTTTGTGCTTTATTGAAAAAGGCACAAAAGAGCAGTAATAGATCACACGCTAACTGACACCTTTTGCCATCCCTTGTTTTTGGGCTGTAAAAATCCCACAGCCCATTTGTTCTATGATGTGACAGCACTGATGATAGGATGACAGATGTCTTACCAGCCCACCCCTCGGTGCCAACAACCCACCCCACCTCCTCACCCCTTCTACCTCACACACACACACACACACACACACACACACTGAAACAGTTTGCCCCTGTTCGGCTGGGAGTCGACCGTGGAGCACAGCTGCATTGCTCCAGTATGGTGGAGCCCCCTTAACCCTGCCCCCCACCCCCTGGATGCCTTCCTCCCCTCCTCTTCCTCCCCTCCTCTTTGGAGGACAGAGAGAGTGATAGGCCTCTTTGGCACAGCGCTGCCTCTTTGTTCCCTGCCAGGTCTGCTGCAGGAAGCCACCGAGACAGGGTCAGCTGTAATTCACACTCTGGCCAGTAGAGGACGACGTGCCCTGCATGGCAACAGGGGCACAGGGCCTGTCGGAGAGGCAGGAAAGCCTCGGTGGTGACATTTATTCCTCTTATTAAAACCAGCTGCTTATATCTTACATTAGTGTTTGTTAGCAGTTATTAATAGGCACAAGGCCTAATTACATGTATTGTAATTGGTTTCACATGCAGTAAAAGTGTAGTGCTGGTAACTGCAATGCATAATGCTGTAAAACAATTCAATTAGGCTGGACAGGCTGCACAATTAGACTTCAACCAGAAATGACTTGTGTGTTTGCAGGGTGTGATGTATGCAGAGATCTAGAGGCGACACAAGTAGCTGATGATTAGTGCATTGACAGAAAATGAAATTAAGATTGTGTTTTTTTTAAAGCAAAAATGCCAAACAATCTCTGTTTTCAGCTTCTCAAATGTAAAAATGTGCAGCTTGTCACAGTTTGATTTCATTATAAATTGAATATCTATGGGGGGCACGTGGACGGATAAAAAGCACTTTTATAGATGTCACCTCAGGCTCTTGGGAATTGTGGCAGGCATCTTTTACTATTTTCTGACATTTTATAGATCAAACATTTTATTGATGAATTGAGAATTTAATTGTTAGATTAATCCATAATGCAAATCAACATTAGTTGCAGCCCCACAGAGATCATTTTCTCTCTGAGTGTCTGCCATGTCTGCATGAGCTGGTACATTTAGCATTTATCCAACACTGTGATTCCATGCTATTTCAATTTGTTGCTCAAAAAAAAAAAAAAAAAAAAAAAAAATTCAAAAAACAAAACAGGACTGTGCCAGACCTCATCCTAACACCCTGATACCCTCATCGCTGACCTCCCCGGCTGTCACACACACACACACACACACACACACACACACACACACACACACACACACACCTGCAGCTCTGCATTCCATCTGCACTATCTGCATCTCCTCCTGTAAAATTTCGAATCCCACGCAAACTACACAGGCAACAGCAGGTGCATTTACACTGTATGTAAAACAAACTCTTTCTTATCGTGCGAACACTTGAAACAAACAAACTCATTACAAATACATATCCTGCTCCCTTTTTGTTCTTTGTGATATTTTATCTAGGCTAATGTGGTATGGATATTCAGCGCAGACTTCTGCTGAAGTCGTCATTTCGCTTCTTGTGAGACACCAACATGCGATGTGTGTGTGTGTGTGTGCGTGTGTGTGTGTGTGCATATTTATTATTATTGCCTTTTTTCCCCTTCTTGCCAGGTTTTTGTAGAACATTTAGCTAATTGATTATCACATGCCTTGGCCTTATCAGCAAACCGTTATTTTGTAAATGAATATTCAAGAGAGATTTTTCCTCTCTTTGCCTTTGTAGTACATTATTTGTGGACAAAATATGCAAACATAGAGAAAGGCAGCTTGCTTTTCTGCCTCACTGCCTAATTACATTTTGCGCTTGCACCTATACAGAGACGCGGCGTGTATTTATAGCGGAGGAGAATGAATTCACACACTCCCCCGGCTGCAAACGTATGCCAGGCATCTGCTTATGAAGTGGCTCTTTTCTCCAGGATGGTTCTGCAACTGCTCCCCCCCCCCCCACCCCCCACCCACTCCCACCCAACACACACACACACACACACACACAGAAGAGGAAAAGAGAGATCGAGCTTGGGAAAGAGAAAGAAGAGAGAAAAAGGAGCTTAATCGCTCCTGTCTGTTTCATGCAACACCCCCCCCCCCCCCCCCCCCCCCCCTCCCCCACCCCCCCACCCCCACCCCTTTCCTCCTCCTTCTCAAAAATCCACCGCCTGGCTCATCTTCTGTGTGATCAATTTGACTTGTTTATGTTTATGCGCCGCCGTTCTTGTCGCCGTCGCCATCTTTGTGAGGAGCCTTGTCGGGGGAGAGGAAATGGATGGCAGCGACAGGGAGGAAGAGAGGGAAAGAAGAGGGAGAGAGGCAGGGGAGAGAGGGAGGGAAGGATGGACTGACAGGTGGAGAAGGTGGGATGAGGAGGGGGGTGGGGGGTGGGGGGGGGGTGGGATCAGAGAATGAGGGATGGAGTGACAGAGGGGATATGACAGAAAGCAAAAGAGAGGACGGAGAAGGGAAGGATGGTGGTGGTGGTGGTGGTGGTGAGGGAAGAGGGGAGGAGGGGGGGGGGGGGGTCGTTTATCTGCGACATCCCTTGTCATCATATATGTAGATGCCTTTTGAAGTTTGTAGTGTGTTCCTGCGCCTGGTAATGTACCGTGCACCCGAGCACTAGATTGACTAAAAAACCCCGAGCACCTTACTGCGCCCAGTTAGGCTGCGGCGGCTAATCGTGCTTGGCAGAACATACTCTGCTTTAATTTTAGCCATAATGACGATGAGAGGGGCGAAATGATACTTTAAAGAGCAGAGGAGAGTGGAGGCAAAAAAAAAAAAAAAAAAAAAAGAAAAAAAAAGAAGGGGAATGAAAAGAGTGAAAAAAGGACATGAGAGAAGAGAAGAGAGAGAGAGAGTGAGAGAAGCTGTGAAGGTGATTAGTTGTACTGGCGGATCTTGGCGGTGGAGGAGGTTGGAACACTAATCCTTGCTTTGGTTGGAGACATTTTCGCGCAGTAGGTCCCTTCTTTCCGCCCCCTCTCAATTTTAAGCCCCGTGTCAAGCTCAAGCCCTTCTTTTCCAGCGCTCACTTGCTCTCATTTCCTCTGCCTTCTGGCAAGCCCTGCTATTTATAAGAAAAATCATTTTTCTTTCTCTCTCCCTCTCTTTCTCCTTTAATTCTTTCCTGGCGTGTTTGATTTTCTGCCCTGCTTAGAGAAGGTGCCCAGATGAGTGGCAGCCAGCCAGGGCTCGTCTCCTCTCCGCTCTTCCTCCCCTCTCCTCCTCTTCCTCATCCTCCTCACATGTGGCTTTTAAACGGGGCTGCCGCCAGCGCACAAACACATACACTCGCATATATCAGATTTACATTGAAAAACAGTAGCGGGCTGTTGTATATTGATGACTAGCTCACGTTAGAAGCACTCCTGCCGTTTTGCATAACCAGTGTAGCGATGTGAATTGGCCTGCTGCCCAGACAATAAGCCATAGATTTTACAGTATGACATCATTTATCCAGTGCATTATTTGATTGTTTTGGCTGGTTTCTAATTTGATGGATCTGACTGTTGTCTCTTAAAATCATCAGCATCACTTCTTCTGCGTAATCTGTTCTGCTGAAAAGGAGGAAAATATATGTATTTAGCACACCGCTCTCCTGCTGCTTCTGCTGCTTCTGCTGCTTCTGGAAGCTCCGCTACTACTACAACTGCTTCAATGCTCGTATTGAGCAACGTTAATCAGGACAAAATAGCATATATTGAAGCTTTGGCCCGCCTCGGTGCATATAAAGAAAACTGCACTTTTCACATTTACATTCATGCCAAACACTCCAGGGCCTGTCAATGCTTGGGGCCAGATATCATCCAAACTGCCATTGATTTGTTTGTCCTTTGGCCCTTTTCCATGGTTTGGGAAATGAATCATGGCTTTTTTTTTGGTTGTTGTTCTTCTTGGCATCATCTGTTTAATCCATACACTCCTCGTTTTCCATAAATAACAGGGCAGAACTCGGCTTGGACCGGCTTGTAACGCTGGGTGCTTTTGTTCTCAAAAGGATGACAGCAGCGCTCGAGGTGCTTCACACACACACACACACACACACACACACACAAAAACAACCCACCCCACCTCACCTCAACATCCTTAACCACGCTATTAGAGGTAGATTAAATTTAGAGAGCAGCGAGAAGATAAACTTCCATGTCTGCGAGGCTACAAGTTCAAATTTCACAATGTATGCACAGCAATAACTGAGAGACATACGGACGTTTGAATCATGGAACTAACTCATCAGCTGTTGAAGAATGCAGTTTAAAAGGTTCAACTTACACAGGATGTCTTATTGTATTCATAACCTTTCTGCTCCTCTCCGTTCCCTGCTCCTTTTTCCTCCATCTTTCCCCCTGCAACAGTAGGTAAAATTAATTTCCCTGACTTTTGCATGGCCCGAACAGCATGGGGTCAAATTCCAACGTTCATTACACTGCCGTTTTATTTCACTATAAAATATGTGAAACTGGATAACGAGAGCTCGGGGAATCCAAGTATAGATTTTTATTTCATGATCCTGAGAAGAAAAAAAAAAAAAGAAGAAAAATAATTAAAGGAGAATAAACAGCCACCTGGTCAGATGGGGGGAACCAAGAACTTAAAAAAAAATGACTGAAGTGGTTGGGTTTTTTTTAATGTGTGTGTGGGCGGAGATGAGAGATGCAACATATGGAATTCATGTGATGGTGGAGGTTGTCTTTTCGTGTACGTGCTTGCATGTAAATGCGGATGTGAACGTACACACACTTGAGATTTTTCTTTTTAAATTTTATTACCTGCAGGCTTTCAGGCTGTTTTAGCAGCAGGGTTTTAGTGTTTCTCCCTGTAAGCTCTTTTTAATTTGGAGTTCGCTGCTATACATCAACCTCAAACTTAAACCGTACCTGTTATTTTTCAGGTAGGGTGTTGTGTTGGGGCCTTGTGTGTATTTTCTAGAGGTTCACGCTAATGCACACTAAGGCAATTGTGCCAGGTGTGTGCCTTGGACGTAAACACTGTGTAAGCAGGATAATTGTGCCACTTAGTGAGCCCAAGCTGTATGGGTTTACCTCTAAATAACCTTCCCCAGCCACGGAACCTGTGGCCAACAGCTGCCACGTAGCAGTGTCAGGACTCAGAGCTCTGAATTTATTATGCTGTAGGTGGAGGGAATCAAATCTCTCAATGTTTAGACTTTCAGATAAAAGAAGGCAGATTGGACCTTTGGATAACCCTGTACATACATTTCCCTGAGGCAGAGCTGCTTTTTAAGCAGAGTAATGTCATGAGTGGCTGAACTGTGGAGCCACAGCTCAAACGTTACGTTAGTTAACAGCATTCATCATCATTCCTATCAATTATTATACTCACAAAGATCATTGAGATGTGGGAAGACAGCAATGTATTGATACAATGAAGTAAACAGAAGAAGGAGAAGGTATAAGAAGGTGGTCAAATGATGGAAGAGGTTGTAAACAAGCCAAAGTTTAGCCAGATTATCTGAACTGATTTATATGAAATAAAGGTGAAAGTGAGCGCACCCGTAACGTCAGTCCATTGCACATGGAAACTGTGTGTGTACACAATGGTAGCATAATTACGGTAAGTCAAAGTTAAACCAGGAAGTCGTATCTAGTAAGTATGTTTATAACAGACAGTTTAGGGGATCATTTTACCGTTCGCCTTCATTTTCTCTTCCAAATAAGTTTGGCTAACTGAGAGTTTGTTTTAAAATATGTCTGATATTCCAACTGCTGGTGTGCTTTGCCCCATCTGACCCATCTTATACCACACAGAATATCATAACTATAGTAATTTAAAACAGTAGCTTAACCTTTGAAATCTTTAAGTAATGTTTGCATAAATAAGATCTTCTTCAATGTGTAGGTTATTACATGGGTGTTACCACTTAATTGTGATTGACTAAGGGCCTCGGTGTGTTGTATGCAGTATGACAACATACACTGAGCTGTCATATATAGCTGATTACCTATGTTCTAATAATGGAACAGGCACAGATAAACCACACACACTATTATTGTCTGAAAGACCTGAACAAGAACATCCCTTCATATTAGTCAAAATGTCAGTCTCGCCAGTCAGTAATGGACTCCGTAGGTGTCGGATACTACTTGATTAATATCCCCCACTTCACCTCCCCGGGCCAGAACCTGCAAACTGTCCCTTTCCTCAAGTAACTTCACACATTCCTCAAAAAAAAAAAAAAGAAAAAAAAAAGAAGCAAATCTTTCTTAATCCTCTCACCTTTGCGTGCTCGGTAATGGTGTGAAGTGAATAATGTGCTCTGCCTCCCTAAAAAGAAGTCATCCGATCCAGGAATTTTCTTTTTTTTTTCTCCTTTGGAGTGACCACTGGGCTCTTAAAGTCACCGTCTGGCAGTGTCCTTGCCAGCCGCCAAACTCCATCAAGTTGGCCCGACAGCTGGGCCGGAGGAGCGCCGGACGATAAATGGAGTGAAACTTTTTAGAGGTGTGTGTCAGAGGAGGTGAAGGGAGACGGAGGCACAAAGAGGAGGAGAGGGTGGGGCGGGGGTGGGGAGGGGGGGGGGGGAGGGGGAGTCAGTCTTGAGTGTGAGTGTGTGAGGAGAGGACGTGTAAGGAGGAAGGTGGAGGGAGAAAGAGGGAGCGTTTAGTTCTGATAGATATTGATAGAGATTGTAATGAATGTGGTGTGGGCATGGCACCCTAAAGCGCTGCAGTGGTAATGCAGGGTGACAGTGTATTTGTACTAATAACCCTTAAAAGTGGTGATAAAATACTCCACTCCCCTACTGGAGCCCCTGATGGATGTGCTGGGAGTAATTAAACTCCATTAGGCTGCGGGTCCACTTACCATGCGTCTATGTGTGTGTGTGTGTGTGTGTGTGTGTGTGTGAGCGTGTGTGTGTGTTTGAATGTCTTAAAACACCACTCCCCTTAGGGATCAGACTATTCCAGGTAGAAGGGCAAGTGCGCAAGTGCCATTGTCTGTGTGTGTGTGCAGGAGCTGTGTGAGATGTGTGTTTGTGTGTAGCAAAGCATATGTTGCTTTAGAAAAGCCTGCAGAATGACACGTACTGTACATCATTTGGATCTGTGACGCTAAGTATGCACCGGCTCTTCACTCGAGTGAATTCCCAAAGGTTGGGAGTGCACAGTAGGTGCAGTGTCAGTGTCATTGTCATCCAACACGTTGCTGTGTTTTGCTGTTGACAGGGAAGTGTACTCTGCTGCTGCTGGGGTTTTTTTTTTTTTTTTTTTTTTTTTTTTTTTTTTAAACCACGGGAGATGTTTTGACTCAACATTGAGCCAGGGGAGAAGCCTGCGGCAAGACCACCGTACGAGACTCACTGGGAATAGCCTGCATCTACCGTCATGTTTTGGCACTCAACCACACACTAACACAAATGCATGTGCGCAGATGTGCATCTGACATGCACACGTTCACAAATGCACACACATACACTCACAGGGATGTAGCAGTAAATAAAGTGGTTGGTAATCTATCTTTGACCTCCAGTTGGTAATCACGCAGCATCAAATATGAACAAAAAATGAAAGAAGCCAGCTTAGTGTGACTCATAAACCGCACATACACCTCTCCGTCTTTACCGCAGCTGATTCCAGAGGCCTCGCATCACGGGCTGGCACCCAGGCAGGTCCGATCATCTGCGCGCCGTCTCTGCTTTTAATGACCCTCCTGGGAACCCTTACCTGACGGGGCCAGCTTAGCCAACGTGTCCAGGTGCAGCAACATAAGCATTTCATTAAAAATTGAAGCCAACGTTTTGTAGCAAAGCTTTCAGTCGGGAGCGGAGTAAAAGGAAAAAGAGAAAGGACAGTGAATTAAAAAAAAAAAAAAAAAAAAAAAAAAAATGGAGACGCTCTGGCACAGGTCCAAAACTAGATGTATGTCAGCCGCCGCTTCTTCTTCTTCTTCTTCTTCTCCTTCTTTTTGTCTGTCTCATTTCCTTCCACCCCCTCCTCTCTCACTCCCTTTCTCCCTCCTTCGCTCTCTAATCACACTCTGACTTTACTTGACCTTTCTGCGGCTAATTAGTCGGCTTGCGGAAAAGGATTGTGGGTAGTATATCTCCAGCGATGATGATGATGGCGGCGATGCTCCAGTCTTTCTTACGACTTGCAAATGTGCCGGTGATTAATTCTGGGAGGCCCTTTTTTTTTTTTTTTTTTTTTTTTTTTAAACTCCTCTCCCTAAAACGCACAAACTGTAAAACATTGTGGGTTGTGGTGACCTGAATGCTTCCTGTGGCTGACAGAAGAAGAGTGGTGGCTGGAAGTGTGGCTTAGGGTGACATTGGAATATGTCTTTATTATTATATAATATGATGATTTTTTTAAGCATACAGGCTCGTTTGAGATCAATTTGTCAATTTGTCAAGACAAATCTTTTTTGCTTCATAAATTCCCTGCTATTCATAGAAATCTTTTCTATGATCACACTCTATTGAATAATTTCAGTAATTTTGTATCAGTTCGGTAGCTATGCTTTATTAAAACCGGCTGTATGATGGGAGAGATACACGCCGCTGTTTAGACTTAGAAATAATTAAACTAATGCCAGTTATTTGTCTCTTGGGGAAAATCACAGTTGATTGTGCTAGTTGTAATGAGTGGGTAGAATTGCACTGGAAAATATCATTTTTTATTACTTTATGTCAAATGTGTTTTTGTATTCATGCACACATGCAGCTAAAAATGCTTTAGTGTTGGTTTGTGTGTGTGTGTGTGTGTGTCGGTGTGATGGCTGTTCTTGGCGTGTTGACGTGTGCCTTCAGGTGCATAGTGTTCTCCATTTCACGCATAAGAGTTAGCTCTAGCAAACACACACACACATACACACACATATGGTACATACACACACACACACAGGGACAAGGTAAATGCATGCAAAACATCCACCCACATACGCAGACAAACTGGGGAAAAGGAGAGGTAAAAGCAGGTGTGTGTGTGTGTGTGTGTATGTGTGTCAGATGCTCAAAGTGAATCCTGTGTGACTGACTGTGCGTCTGATGTTTCAGTGTCTGCTGCCTCATTATTACAACTTATGCTGTTTTTGAGATGAATAATTGATCTTCCCTTAGCTGAGAGAAGAACATTTGGTAACACTTAAGTGAGCTTCCAGTGGATCAGAATTTATATACTTGATAATAATAATCAGTTGGAAGCAACTCATATCTATATATCAGGTTTATAATTAGTGTGTTTGTAAATGAAAAAAAACCCAACTATTGTATGTTAGTAACAACAAATGTAATGCGTTATTGTACATTACTGTTATATATTATATATATATGTAATGTACAGTATATATTATATGTAACCTAAGGGGTGGATTGTGCTACAATCAAAAAACTACACACAAAGGGTATTTTATAAGCTAATTACAGTTAATTTAGACTTAATATGTTTAAATTTGACTATTTTAAGGCTATATACACTCACTGTGCAATTTATTAGGTACACCAGTGCAATCTAATGTAATCCAATACAACAGCTCTACCATAAATTCAAGCTTATACAGTTTCAGTTTTTGTTGACGTTGTCAAGTGATAATTCTACTTCATGTTATTGTGGGTGGTGGTGTAACTGGAGTGCATTGTATTGAAAAGTGTTCTGTTTTGTATTGGATTGCAGTAGATCGCTCAGGTGTTCTTGATAAAGTGCTTGGTGAGTGTACTTGATAAATGAATAAAGAAACTGAACTGTCCAACACCATTTAGACTTTTATGTTGGAGAGTAAAATTTACAGGAAGTATAACAGTTGACAGTTAACTGAAAAAATAAAATCAAAAAAACAAGTAGTTAAAAAGTTTTGGTTGCTGGTCAAATATTCAAAATTCATGGTCAGGGGGGGGGGCATCGTAGGGAATTGTGTGACCGCAGTATTTCTAAAATCTTGGTTATGGCCCTGACTGACGAGTATTTAACCAATAAAATAAATTAGAATCACATTTCCATTCCTACTGGTCCTTGTACTTTTTTTGGTATAAAATAAATAAAGGTCACCTGACCTTTTGTTGTTAATGTTTTTCATCAATGTTAATATATTATTGTTCCTTTAATAATTCAGTATGTAGTATATATCTAAAACTGACTATTGTTCATTTTCACGTGAATTATTTTACACCTATCAGTATTATTACACTTTTGTAAAAAACAAAATTACATTAAATTGCATTACATGAACACACTTAAATGTCACTTTAAGATGATAAATATATGCAAAACCTATGAAACTGTGTGTGTTTTTTTTTTGTAATTTTTACATCAGATACATGTTTTACTTGCAGCTTTAGTTCTTATTCCCATTGTTGGTTGAATTTACTGCACTCCTTCATCAAATGCATTGATCATTCACCAAGCAACCAGTAATGCATACCGCACTTCTTATTCCATAACTGGTACACTCCGTTATGATGCTGTTTAATCAAATCACAATTCATCTTTTTGGAGCCTCAGATGCCTCAAACAACAAAATGCATTTTCATTTTCTCAATCCCACCACTCAAGGAAATACCTGCTACTCTCCATCAAACATGCATCAATTAAGTGTGATGTGAGGAGAAAGGACAATCTATAGTTTGGAGAATTTATTCAATTTGCATCCATAATTGCGTGCAATTTACAAACTCATTATTTAACAATTTAGTGCATTTAACAGCAGCTGGAGGGCAGATAATGGTGGGGCTATAGGGGGCTAACACAAGCCCCAGATGGACCCCAAACATGATGCAAAGCACTAAAATGATGATGTTCATCTGTCTCAGTCTTGATAAGTCAGATTTCAGTGGGTAAAAGCGTGAATACTAATAACAAAAGAAAGTTGCACCAATGACAAAAAACAGCTTCTGGTAATGGAGATGATTGTATTTTTACAAACTGACAGGGATAATGTGCAAGATATTAGCTTTGAATAATTCATAATATGCATGCAGTCATACAGTATTGTTTTTACTTGAGCATATAAAGGAAATATTCGTTTAATGTTTGGTAATGAGCTCGCACTGAGTGTACAATGGATATCAGTGCTTCTGGTCGAAGGAGAAATCTGGCATATTTTAACTTTCCAGCTCGGTCCAACATTTCTGTGAAACCACTTTAGTCACTGATAACTTTGAAGGTGACATAGCCATACTGCCTAACAGCCTTTGTGCTTTTATTACATTTGGCATGTCCACAAGAGCTCATGAAAGAGTTTTTTTTCCCCCAGCAAAGGTGGGCGGCTCACTTGCTTTTCAGGTCCTTTTGGATTCAGGCTTGATCTGCGGGCAAGATGGCCTTGTTAAGCTCTAATAGAGTCCAAGGATTTTCAATGTATGATGCTGTATTTAAAATTGGATTGTGTGTGCCTCTGTGTGTCACACCATGTGTGTGCGTGTCGGTGTGTGTGTGTGTGTGTGTGTGTGATGGCCTCTCCCTTCCTCTCCTCTCATAACTGATTGTTTACTGAGTGCTTTCCACCTTTTTTCCCTGAGCCTGTAAGTATAAAATTTTAATTAGGAACACTGACAGGTCTGGCGCATGATCCACAGCCTTGCATCCATCACAGGAAAAAGAGAGAGGGAAAGACAGAATAGGAGAGAGAGAGAGAGAGAGAGAGACTTTCTTTTTCATCCCTCTCTACTTTCACGTCTCTACCTTCCCCCCGTCCACCCCCCCCCCCCCTCCTCGATCTCCCCTCTCCTGACGCGAGCGCCGGACTTGAGCAGCAGGTGCCATATTACTGTGTACAGAAAAGCAATTAGGCAGCATATTGGATGAATGAGGAGTGCATTAATATTAGCAAGTGCATTTGTCAGTGGCGTTTGATGCGAGTCCTTTTCTTTTCTTTCTGCAACATTAAGATTGTGGCGCTCATAAATTCACTGCTTAAACCACCATCTGCTGCGCTGTCAGCGCACACCGAGGAGAGAGGAGAGGAGAGAGGAGCCATTTATTCCCTTCTGTCTCTCTCACTAGGGAAAGAGAGTGAAAGACAGATAGATAAGAAGAAAATGCATTCATTCCCTCCCTTTCTTTGCCTTTCTTTTTTTTTTTTTTTTTTTTTTTTTGTTCCACAGGGAATGACTGTGTATTAGGATTTATGGAGATGCTTGGCGCACACCAAGCGACACTGCTCTTAAATCTGGCTCTTTTCCTATTGTCTGGAGTGCTACCTTCTGCTTACCGACACATGCGTAGACACATTGCTCCTCATTGTGCTCAACAAGGAGATAAATTCTTACATGTGCGCCAATTCAAACAAGCATAGAAAATAACTTACAATAAACAGGTGGTTTTGCAATCATAAGTCAGCGCAGTGTGTGGCTAGAGGTTGTGCTTCTCTGTGACCTCTGTTGTTTTATTTTCCCTCTTTTGCTACATGTGTCCTCAGCTACACAGAGTGGTTGACCTATTATTTAAAGGATAAGGTTGGATATTCTGTGTTTCTCATTTTCAGAAAATCTAATGAAAATAGCAAAGCCAACAATGAATTGATCCCTCTAACAAGTATTGTGTGTGTATTGTAACGCCTGATCTATCTGATTCCTCTGTGACATAGAACTGCATTGTTGTCCAAACACCAGTAACAACACACAGTGCACCTGACTGTTGCACTGGGTGACATGTTCCTTCATTACCATGAACACACACACTGTAGTTTATTTTGACACATATAGGCTACTGTCTTGTTATAATCAGTCAATAATGCACCAAATGTGTGTGAATCCGCATCTGAAAATAGTCCCCAACAAAAGCATCTTTTCCTCCGGTTTGAGGAACATTTGATAAAAACTATAGTGCCCAGCTTTTTCAGGAAATGGATGAATTTTTTTTTTTTTCAAATATGAAGCTATGTATTTGAGAACCATTTTTAATGAGCTTGTCTCTTGAGAGACAGACTAACACATTGTTTGTTTGGGTCTTTTCATGGGATTTATTGACATTCATGAGTAAACACAACGACACCAGCTGTATCCTTTAAACCGGACAACTTCATGTCCCTATTTTGGATATTATTGATGTTTACATCTAAGATATAAGTTGACTTACTGTTTTTCGGGCTAAACTGGAAAACCTTTCTGGTTTTACATTTGTAATTTTCTCCATCAGCTGAGGAGGTGGTGGGTGATGTTGGGGTGGATACATTACCATGCGCCGGTGCATCATTGCATAAACCTATTATCAGATGCATTGTGTGGAAGTATTTTTAGAGGCGAGGGAGGGAAGGCATTTCTGTGCTCCTGGCTGGCTGTGCCGGTGCCGGCAACACTCGGCATTGAGCTGCCATGTTGTTGCCTTCTCTGGGGGCAATCGTCTAAGTGTCACGGTACCTCTGGCACTGGGTTGTGTATATGTGTGTGTGGAGGGGGGTTGAAACGACCCCCCCCCCCATTAAAAAAATAGTAAAAGAAAGAAAGAAATAACAGAAAAGTGTCACTGGAAGATTACTGTCATACCGTTGTCACCGTGACGGTGCCCCGCGGGCATTACGGGGGCGGGATTGGCGGGGGTCGGATGGTTGGATGGGGAGGTGGGGGGCAGTTGAGCACCACTCCCCTTCCTTTTCTTTTCTTTCTCACTCTCTCTCTCTCTCTCTCTCCTTACCCCCCCCCCCCCCCCCCCAGCCCCTTGCTTTCCTTGGTGATTAGCTCGCCCCGCGGTGAGCGCTAAGCGGCCTAATCTGCAACTGTGAGGTGGTGGGTGTAGAGAAGCAGAGAGACAGAAAGACAGACACACAGAGAGTAACAATACACTGTCTTGGACGGGAACAAACACACTGACACACACACACACAGACACACAAATACACAAGGAATAATTATTAGAGTGGTTTGTTGTTGCTTTTGAGTGATCTGTAGAGCTACATGTCTCAGTTTCTCATTTATTTGTATTATTGTATAATAAATGCTTTCAAACTAAATTATCTTGATTTCTTTGCATATTGCTCTGGCAATATTGTTCCTGAAAAACATTCCTTGAAATAAAGTTAAAGGATAATTTCGAATGATTACAACCAAGGTCTTTTGACAAAAAATGTTTACTCAAGGTCGACTTGCTAGCTTTTTTCTGAGCTGTAAACAGCATCTCACAGTCTTCATCAGTGGGTGGAGCTAAGTTTAATCCATCATGAGACACTGTTATATATGGATGAAATTCCCCCAAAAAAAGGCTAGTAAGTGGACATACTACTTCCAAGGTCACAAATGAACTTTCTTGCTCTATTTGTGTCTTATTTTGGTAGTTTTGACCATAATTCCCATCAGTTACAACAACATTTTACTCAACAAGTCAAGTACTGAGATCTGGGAATGCGATGACTCAGCTTTTTGGAAGAGACAATCCATTAGAAACATCCAACACAGTTTGAACTACTAAACTTAATAGAGTTGTATGCATGTTTTTTTATGCAATGAAAGATTAATACCAACATTTTTGGAGCGCTCACTTTAGTTTTACCTTCAAATAAAGTAGTTTAGACAATCTAGCTAAACTGTCTGCTTGGTTACAACTTTCTAATCATTTGTCAGCTCATTTATGTCCAGTGGGACTTTGTTTTAGTAGCGATGGCGTTGTGTTCCCAGATCTCAGCGGTTACTTTGGAGAGAACACTGATAAAAATGATGGAAGCAGCTACAAATAAGATCCAAGTCATGATAAGTTGTAGATGTCCTTTAATGAACTGAACTGAAGGAGAATGAAGGGTAGATGAGGGTGCAAAGGAGAGGCAGGTTGACCTTTTTCCTTTGTCTGAAAGCAAAAGTTCATCTTTTAAAGTCTTGCTGGGTGACCAATGTGTAGCAAACCAAAGAGAACCCTCCCGCAGCGGTTTAATCGAACCCAACATGGCTCCCTGCCATGTAGTTCCCTCTTGAAACGACTCATCTGGATGCCATCACGGGCATATGGGCACCATATTGTGTCTGACAGTGGCGACTGGTGGCGTGTGGTTTCGCCGTTAAAGTGGTGACTCTTGAAGTGTTGTGAATTCAGCATTTTGCAAGTGTAGACTGTCTGCAGGAGTCCCTATGGGCTACGTACTACTGACACCCTCTTATGTACACAGATTGTGTAGTCAGCCTGAAACAGCCACACATGCAGATGCAGATGTACTGTACTCGCTGCACATATACACACATGCAGACATGCACACACACTCTTTTATTAAACCTGAATCAGCCGTGCGAGAGCTCTACATCTGCCTTAAATCATAACTGATCAGCCTCCCCAATCAACCATTTTGGCCCCGTCCAAAATGCTCCATTTCCTGACCCAGCTCCTCATCTCTCTCCTCGCTATTAGTCAAAGCCTCTCTCCGTTCCTTTTTAACAATCCTTCCCCAAACACTGCTGCTGCCAGGTTTGTCAGCCGGCGTAGATTTAGCTGCCTTGTCAGTAGCGCTGCTGTCCTAATCTCTATCACAGCCTCAACTCTGGCCTCAAGGAATGATCAGACAGAGAATGAGAGAGGGAGTGAAAAGGGAGAGAAGCAGATTTTGTGCCAGAATTGCTTTTTTAAATTTTTTTTTTTTTTTTTTCAAATAAGCAAATGTGTAACGTGGCAAAGGCCCAGTGCAGACCTACCCGCGAGATGTTTATGACTAGAAAGCTGCAGTCTCCCCTTGGTCTTTTGAAAGAGAAAGGGTTGGGGGGGGGTGGGTGGGAGAAGGGGGTTAGAGAGGAGAGGCAGGCTTGGCACACAATGCTCTGTCTAGTGTTCTGAATTAGCGAGGGTCCCTTTCACCCCTACTCCCGCCCCTCTGTACCTTCCCTCCTTTATTTTCTTTGTCTTTTTTTAATCTTTGATACACTTTTTTTTTTTTTCACTTCCTCATAATAGCTAGCGGCTTGTCATAAAGTAGGCTAATTTATGAAAGCTCTACTGTGCTGGCCTGTGATTTTAAGGATCACATTAGGAGCATGTGCTTGTTTTTGGGTACTCAAGTGTGTGTGATTATGTGATTATATCCACAGCTTCAGGTCAGAATTGTGCTGCCTCATTTTCAGAACAGGACAGCCTCATTCCTAAACAGAAAGGCTTTCTATAGATCAGTTTCCACTTCATTCAGGCTAACATTTATGACTGTTACTGAAAATGACTGCTCCTAATTGGATGGACTTTACAATCTAAAAGGTATTCCAGCTACAAGTCCAAAGTTATGTGAGACATTTGTACGAGACCAAGCCGGTAGTTAAATCCTTGTGTGCTTCTATTGCTTCTTGCACACCAAATACGTGATTTTATGCGATGGAAAAAACATTCAGAGTTGAGTTGGTCCTTCTGAAATTTTGCTGCCAGAATTGAGAGATGGCATTACGAAATTGAGTGAAAAATCACGAGATTTAAGTTATAGGGGGAGTTGGCCTCGTTTCTCAATCTACGTAGTCTACAAGTTATTTTGTGACTTATCTGAGCCATCACCACACGCTGAGGTCTAGCCTGGTTCCAGACCTCTGAGTTGCTGCCAACATCTCTGATTTGTTCAGCAGTTCAAAAAGATGAATCAAGTGAAACAAATCAGTATGATTGTCAGGCATAGTTGAGGACACACGTAACCGTCAGATGTGTGAAAAGAAAATGAAATTGAACACAGGGAAGTCTACAACTTTGTCTTAGACTTGGTGTGCTTTGTTACAGTGTGAAATATATGAGCACACTGGCTCTCCAAAGGTAAGCCAACACCTCTATTTATCATTCATACCTGGATAAAAAAATCCAGAATTTAGCACTTTGGTTACATAAGTTATGAATGTATTTGGATAAAAAATATATATCCTCTTTGAACTCAAATTCAAATCTACTAAATCCATGTAGCTCTCACTTACCTTTGATATAAAACTCACTGGCAGAGTTGGTGATAGTGCTGGCAAAAAAAGAACAAACAATTTTTTCTACTGATACATTTGCAGCTGAGGCAGAAGGCAAAGCTCTCAATTTACCAGTCAATCTATGTTCCAAATCCTCACCCATGGTCACAAGCTTTGAGTAGTGACTAAAAGAATGAGATCATGGATGCAGGTGGCCGAAAATGAGTTTCCTCTGGAGGGTGTCTGGGCTCAGCTTGAGAGATAGGGTGAGGAGCTCGGAGTAGAGCCACTGCTCCTTCGCATCAAGAGGAGACAATTGAGGTGGTTTGGGCACCTGGTTAGGATGCTTCCTGGATGCCTTCATCTGGAGGTGTTCCAGGCATGTCCAACTAGAGGAGACCCCAGGGCAGACCCAGAACACGCTGGAGGGACTACATATCTCTTCTGACCTGGGAATGCCTTGGGATCCCCCAGGAGGAGCTGAAGGGCATTGCTGGGGTGAAGGATGTCTGGGTTTCCTTACTCAGTCTGGTGCCACCTCAACCCAGTCTCGAATAAGTGGTGGAAAATGGATGGACATTTGCAAGTTCAGTATGTACTGGATTTGCACAAGTACATGCAGTACCACCTCCAAGGAAATAGCCACAAGCTCTAAAGTCAGACAAAAGCTCTGGCTTTCTCCTGCCTACTCGACTTTTATATGTCACCAAACTAACTGCCAGTGATATAAATGGAAGCATATGCAGAACAAATAGTGTTACAAACTAAATAGTGTCACTGCTCACTTGGGTACTGCGAGACAAAGCTTGAGTTACACCAATCATCTAAGTAATTGTACAACTCTGGTCACTATTTTGTCCAAAAATTCATAAATTGTGTATTTTTAAACAAACAAATGCAACAGAGATGATCCAACACTACTAATTGTTAGTTGGAGATAATAACTGTTAGAAATTTGGTGGCCATTTAATAGTTGTTTTATACATACAAACTTAACTGTAGTTATGAGAGAAAGTAGCCTTTTTAATGGCAATTTTCATTTCGCAGTAAACTGAAATTTCAAAACTCAGAATTACAGGTGAGTTAAGGGAGTATTATGCAGAAGCAGGTTGGTGTTTATAAGTTATCATATAAACTCTCAGTGACAGAGATAACAGTAGAGACTGCTGGAGAGAATATGGGTTATATTATAATAATAAGTGCAGGGAGCAGTGTGTAGTATGTGGGTTAAATTATACTGTAAGCAGGGACTGCTGGACTGTATGTGGGTCATATTACACATTGTAAATGGGGACTAGTGTACATTATATTATGTCTTAAAGTTAAATCCAGTCAAATTCCTATTTTAGCCTCCTATTCACGTTTTTGCCTCTAGTGCACCTCAGAGACTCTGCCTTTGTTGGTGAAGCTTTTTGTGTGTCTTCTTTATGAATTCATGTACAAATGTACTCGATGAAAATTCTCATAGTCCACTACACTGCAAGGTCATTGCTAAAACGTGTCTCACATAGTTCTAATCTTAGACATACATACACTCACTCACACACAGAAGCAGCTCATATGCACCCCGGCGGCCTGTAAGCCCTCAGATATATAATTTTCTTCAAATGCACCGACTAGTTTGTCTGTATCCTCGGTGCCCTTTTTTCAATCTGAGCTGCCGACTCATCCTGTCGGGCCCCGTCTTTCACAAATCACACAGTGGCGGGGCCGTGATCGGAGAGGGACAATTTGTCAGCTGTATGCATGAGTAAGCAACAGATTCACCATCCATTACACTGACCAGACAGAGGAAGGCGGGAAGAGAGGGGATGGAGGGATTGCGTGTGTGTGTCTGTATGTGTGTTCATGCACTCCTATGCTTGTGAGAACCACTTTGAATTTTAGACCTTCAGAGGGAGGGCATTTTTGCAAAGTGAGGACATTTCTGCTGTTTGTCATTTACATGACTAGTTTGGTGTTTGAATCGTGGTATTGGGGTTAAAGGAATACAACACTGGGGATTTACCTGTTCAGCAAAATGAACAAAACATAGATAACAAATCAGCTTTGGTAGAGCACAGGCCCCAGTGCTCTGTACTGACTCTTTAACATAAACTATGCCCAGTGGCTGTTTATGGTTTAAGGTTTTTCATTCATATTAAAAGCTTTTCACTGGTGTGAACCACTTGAAGGCTTTTATAGTGAAGCAATACAGGATGGCCTGACTGGGTCTGACTCTGACTAATAACTGGTTATTAAAGTCTGATTCGATTTAGATTTTCCATTTAGATATTTGAGCACTCTTTAAATATTGAAAGAGAATATTGAAGAAAAGATGTAGCCACTAGTGATTTCAACAGCTGCTTATTGCAATTCGGGCAAGCTTTAAGTTAAACTTCTAACACAACATCAAGGTAAGTTACCAACTTCTACCATTCCTGTTGTATGGAAACCAACTCTATGCTTATGTAACCCACTTGGTGTCTGTGTCGCCAAGTTTTGCAGGTATATCAAAGTGTCCAGGTTCTAAGAGGAGACTGGCATATGATAAAGTAGTGCAGTACACAAGACATTACTTAATCCTTCCCTTAATAACTTACACCAGCAACTGAATGCCTTTATGTTTAACTGTAATGTATTATTGTTTCTTTTTTCTGTTGTATTTCCTTTCAGTCAGAACAATAACCTTGCATATGTCCTTTCCTTTAAAGCACTACATTATCAATTTTGTTACAGCAATCACTGAATCACACACTTCAAAAAAATTGCACCCACAACCTGGACCAATTGCAACTTGAAATGATACAAAATTCCAATTATTGACTAAATTATGGTCTGTTTTCTTAGAAAGCCTAATATGGCTAACTAGATTATTTAGTATGGCAACCAAATTTAGCTAGGGCAATTAGGTTCAAGCCCAGTGTACTTCAACCACAATTTTTAAATGTTGGAACCCAACAAGAACAACAACGAAAAATAAAACAAGAGCTCGAAATGAAACAGTCTATAACTTTCATAGAAATAACCAAGGGAATATGAAATCAGTCTTTATGTGCTTTAGCACTGTCTCATAGTGGTTTTTTGAGTGCACTTGAGTCCCTACCACCACCTGTAGTGAGGAAAACTGTCCGTCCTGGCTCCCAAGAGGATGGAGAAGATGCAGAATATTGAATGATGAGTAGTGGAGATGAGGACTTAAGATGATGATGGTGGCGAAGATCCAGTGAGAGGTGAGAAGATGGTGATGATGGAGGAAGAACCCAGGAGGCAGTGGGATGATGGCAACTCAAGCAGCACAGTTCTGTCTGTCTGATGAAGCCTCTTACATATCACTGTGTGCATACGTATGATGGCTACCCTGCGTACCTCTGCTCTTCCAGAGTGTTATTTGTGGCTTTTCAGAAATTAACACTACGCATCTGCAAGATACAATTAAAGGATAGGTACCCAATTTTTCAAGTCTATCTTAAAACAACAGTCAGGTGCCCTTCTGAACACTGAAAGAGGTTTTCCTCACTGTAAAATTCCTCCTTTTCATACTAGCTATTAAAAGATCCCCTTCAAACATGCTTTCAATGTAAGTGATGGGGGATGAAATCCTTTTCCTTTTTTGGCAAAAATGCATTTAAAAGTTGATCTGAAGCTTATATGAGGCTTCAGCAGTCTGAGTTAGTCATATCAAGTGGAAATCTGTCACATGTACAGTCTTTTTAGCATCAAATTTCCTCTTTGTGTTTCCTTGGACAATGTTTCCCTGTTGAGCTGCGGTGGAAGTATAGTAACAAAAAGAGGGACTTTGCCATTAAAGAGACTGTAACATTGAAAGATATCTACTTGATTTGACTAATCTGGATGGCTGAAGCTTCATATTAGCTTCAGATAAACTTCTAAATACATTTTTGCAAAGGAGGGGGACTGGCCTCCATTGCTTACATTGTGCATTATGAAGGGATCTTCTAATGGTCAGTATGAACAGGACGAATGATTACAGTAAGAAAAACCTGTTTCGATGTTCATTTGGGCTCCTGACTGTTGTTTCAAGACAGACTTGAAAAATTGTGTATCTGCCCTTTAAGCACATAAACACTGGGAGCAGTGAGGTCTGCTGTGACCTCAGCATTAGTAACCTCTTTGAGTGTTATCATGTTAACAGTGTGCAATCTTTTTAATCTTTAAATGTAATGAACGTTTTAATCCTCCAGGTACACTCAAAGTACATAGGCAAGTATGTGAACAGTGATGCTCACATCAATCACCTATGCATTGTTTAAAATGAGTATATATACAGTGCCTTTACACAAGTGGAGAAACATTTTCAGAACTAAAACAACAATTCCAGTTGCCATTCACTTTTTGGCAAATGAGTGAATGGAAATTAATTTAAGTAAAAGGATAGACAACAGGGTACTGAAAAGACAGAGAAAGAGGAAGAATGAAGTGAAAAAAGAGAGATACAATATCAGGGGTTACAGCTCTTTACAGCTTTGACATCCCACATACTTATATGCCAACCTATGGAGGTGATGCATGTGTATGCATGTATGAGGTTGTGTGTGTGCGTGTTGATGGACTCAAAGAGAACTTCTCCTATGTGTGTGGGAAACTTTTACCATATTTTTGACTGCGTGTGTGAGGTCATGCTGAACCTATACCCATCCTGTTTCACACACTTGTATATTTATGTGTATATAGGTATGTGTGTGTGTGAATCTCCATATGAAGGTCGTTTGATGCCAGGCCTCTGAGGTCCTGAATAGAGTAACAGACACATTTCATACATCTGCTTTTGTTAGGTGCTACAGAAAAGTCGACATTTATGTGTGTGTGTGTGTGTGTGTTTCTCTACATGTGTATGCAGTATGTCAGCGAGATTAGCAGAGTAGCGGCCAAGTTTTGTAGTTTTAACAGAACATGAAAAACCCTGAGTGGTCCCACACCACTAGTGAAGGAGAACCTTTCTCAGCTTGTAAAGCTTTACTTCTGAACTCTGGAGTCGACTAACAGCACCACAAAGACTTCACTGAGACTTGTTATATTGTTGTGATTGAATGGCTGTTCAAAATGGGATTATTGTTTTTATCTTGGATTCATTGATCTTTTTTGCCATGTAGGTTTTGTGCTTTGTGCTATATAAACAGAGCTGTGGTTAATTAACTGGTAGACGTACAGTTGACCTCCAGGAAGTTGTCATCATGAGGCAAATAACCTCACAAAGCATCACACATCATTCTGAGCTTTATGATTTTTCCCTTTAAACAACCTATTATTATATAGCTTTGAGTTCAGCACCACTTATTATTAATGTAAATTAAAAATATATATATTTGTTGGAGCAGTTACAGGGAGTTTCTTTGACAAATGATGTATTGAGCAAATATACATCTGTATATGATGTATATATAAGGTAGATACAGTATGTAGGGATACTCAAATACTGCATGTTGGATATATTGTATATACAAAATACTGATATAAATCACATAACTTTTTGTACTTTGGCTATTAATATGGCCACTGTTAGGAGAAAAATCTGAGATTTTGAGAATTAAGTTGCAATATTTTGTCTAAAAGTCATAATTCTACAAGGATAAAGTAATAATTTTGGGGTAAAATTGTGGTACTACAAGAATGGAGTATATTTTTGTCGGAAAAAAATAAAAAAAAATTGAAGAATGAAGTCATAATTGTATCAGAAAAACGTATTGATATTGTATAAATAATATCATAGTATTACATGAAAAGGGTAATGTAATGATTAGATTAGAAGTGCATGTCTTAGCAGTTTTAGAATCCTAACAGTGCATGCAGTATATATATATATATACTGCACAGTTACTGTCCTGTGCAGTTTTTCCTTACAAAAGAGTCTTGTATGACCGATATACAGCTCTGGTCTGTGCCTCCAGGTTGTGTCACCGTCTTGTCGATACTGCTGCAGGTGGCTGTCACACTGAGCTAACTAAATTAATCTGCATCAAGTTTTGCAGAACATAAATTCTTTACATTAATACAGACAACTTGGTCTTAACTGGCAGCTGCCCACTACAACTACTGCTGTCTGCTGGTGCATACTGATGGTTAAATGCCTTGCTCAAGGGCATGTTGGCAGCAGTTGTTAAGAGAGGGGAAACATCTCTGACATTCTTCCCCTACCCAAATGTTCATCTTCTCTAACCTTTAAACTGCTGCCAAACCCAAAACAAAGGGATTTTCAACAAACTGAACCAACGTTCTTTCTGTTTTTTGATACAATCATCTATGAGCCACTACAGAAAGAGAATAGAAAAAGAGACACTCATCATTTCTTTTCTTCTACAATTTAAAATGGATACATAGATTGCAAAAAAAAATTTTTGTATGTTGTTAATAAAGTTGTGTTGACAAAAGCATGGACATGGTCCATAGTTCAAAGCAAGGACGTATAATAAGACCTGGATAGGGCCCCACTGCTCAGCCTTGCTGCCAATTTTGCCCAGTGGCCACTGGCAGTGTTACAGTGAAAAAGCATTTTCACCATAGTCCACCGTTATAAGAGACGTCTGTAAAACTGTTGGCAAGACATCTTGAAATGCAAATAAGGTCAATTATGACTCTTTCTATTATGATTTTTTGATCCATGAAGGTTTTACCACTTTCTTTGAGCCTAGAAAAGTGATTTTAAAATCTGTGACGTCATCCCTATGTGAAGTCTACGGGCCGTGAGGGAAGTCGCAGGTGGGGCCAATCGGAGAAACATTACAGCACATATCTAGTGGGCTGCATATCCAGAAGTAACCCTGGAGGTTAGAAACTTTTTTGGCTCATGCGCCAGGTGAGCAAGACGAAAGTGAAGTATTTTGTTAACACCTCATACATCATCACCTACAGACTAATGTTAGCGAAGTGCAGCACAGAACTCCAGCACAGGCAAAGGCGCCAGCTAACAACACACACTGCAGCACTTAATAAAACTTTCAACCAACTCTAATTTGGCAGAGAAAATAACTGTTCATTCAAAAAGACCTGCGTCATACAGCGTCAATGTATGGGCGCTATACAATACCATCAAAATTAAATTAGGAGATTCCCACCCTTAGTACTGTACGTGGTCCACAATCTGATACAAATATGGTACAAATTTACAATACAATACACTGCAGTTCAAAGACAATTTGATGCAACACCTTTTGAGTGTCCTCAATTTTTATTTCAAGTGCAAAATCAAAAATACCCTAAAAAATGTTGTCTAATAAATATGAGGTGGTGTATATCAGTGATACCCTGGATAACTCTTTAGCTAGTCCCCAAAGAGGTTCACTGGTGTCGTCTAAGTCTGATATTTCCAGCTGCAGTATGATGGCACGTGTCATTAAAAAGAAAAAGAAAAAGAAAACACTGCATATGGTTTCTGCTAATTGCCTTTGACTGGGAGTTAGGAGCCGCTAGCATCGCTAGCGTTAGCTAGACTTGATTGACTATCCCTGCTGGTAACTACTGGCAGTTGATAAAAAATAACACATCTAAAATAATATGTGTGGTGCCTGCACATTTATTATACCACTGTGTGTTTTGCAGACTGTAAATATAATGTAATGATTTCAGGCAACAATGGACACGGTAGAGTCTGATTTATCTTTGTGTGGGAATATTTCAGGAAGCTAATTCCTCAAAGTAGGTGAGATGATTAGAGATCGTAGCTAGCTAATTAGGCACACACGCACACACGCAGATGGATTTTTACTTTTTTGGATACATTTCACACCCAAGTATTGTTTTGATGAAGCTATATCTCTGTCTGTTGTCCTGATGTTCTAGCACTTATTGGTTAATTTTCACCCCTACATTTATTATATATGGAAGAAATGGCATGCCAACTCAGTTGTGAGAAAAAGGAAACAAGCTTCTGTACAGAAACCGTTCTGTTAGCTGATAAAAGCACAGCTGCACTGACGTACATTACATGCAACACAGCAGCACTGTTTTCTTTTCATAAACTTTCAGTAAATGCAAGTACAAAAATACACTCAAACGCACACACATGCACCTACACACTTTCTCACACTGACATCTGCACTCCTGTGTCCGTACACAAAGATTTGCCTACACACACACACACACATACACACACACACACACACACCTCTGGTGTGAATGGCCCTTGGCCACAGGCAGAGTTTTCACAGTAAACTAACCTTGATCAATAACCTGCTATGGACCTCAGCAAAACCCACTGTTCTCCCTACTGCTGGATTTCAATATCACGCCTGTTTGAACACTCTAGCCACGGGCCAACTGTGTGTGTGCGTGTGTGTGTTCGCACATATGTGTGTGTTTGCATGTACTGTACAACTGCTGCTGCTGCTGCATGAATTTACGAGAGCCTGTGAGCATGTGTGAATGTGTTTGTGGCCTCGTGTACGCTGAATGTGTGTGTGTGTGTGTGCTTAAAGAAATCTTTGTGCATGAATTTCAATGTGTGTTTTGGTGTGTGTGTGCGTGTGTGTGTGTGTGTGTGTTCGAGTGAAGCCTCGGGGTCTGCTGTGAACGGTGCTAACTGGCCCTCTGAACTCTTCCCTGTGAAGAGAAAAAGAAAGCCACCGGGCATGTGCAGAGGACAGCATGCCATTTACCTGGGCTACGGATGGTTTTTAAAACTGGCAAGAGGGACTTTCACACACACAAACACACGTTCACACACACACACAAACACATACTGAAGATACTCCTGCCTTTTGCCTCAAACGCAAAAGCACACCTTTGCTCCCTCGCCTCAAACACAAACACACTTCAAAAGTTTTTTTTTTTTTTTTCATTTTCTCTTTTTTATTTTTGGAAGCGATACATGCAGTACTACCCTTGCGTTTAAAGAGCCTAACCGCTCTCTTCATGTGCCCTTTTCTTGCTTCCTGCCTCTGCAAAAAGGCCCCACCGCGCCAAAAAAACTTGCTAGTTTACATTCAGCGATACAACTAGCGAGACAACCTTTTGGCTCTCCAAGGTGTTCGTCTCACTGTGCTCTTTATATACGGTGAAGTGGGGCCGTGCGTTCGGCCTCTGCTCCAGCTCGAGCTGGGCCTTCAGAAGAGTCTGATGGTATTTCAACCAGGGTAAACGCTCGGAAGAAACAACTACTGGTGAACCCTGGATGTCGAGCAGTTTATCACATAACAGCAGCTACTGTATGTGTCACAGATATACTGCTGCTCTGAGTGATGGATAGTGTAAAATCATTGTTATATTTTCATGGATAGTGAGAAAACATGAGCCTGCTGCCTTATCTGAACCTGTGTATGTGTGTTCATTTGTCTTAATGTACTGTACCTGGCTAGGCATGGGTGTGTGTGTGTGTGTGTGTGTGTGTGTGTGTGTGAGTTGAATACAGCTGACACAGATGTGTTAAGTGGGTCATGGGAACACCACCGCCCACACACTGGGGGTTATGGGTAGGCAGGAGCTTTGTGGTGTGTGTATGTGTGAGGAGATGGGGTTAGGACACTGGGGCAGTGCCCTGATTATACTCAGATTAGTTTTGGGAATTCATCACTCCTCCTCCTGAGCTTTACCCCCCCCCACCCCCCACCCCCCCAACTCTGTCTCCTCCTTTTTCTCTTCTCCCTCTGTTCCTCCCTCTTTCTATTTATCTTACATTCTCTACCTCTCTCCTTCGCTTTATTATTGAGTGTGTTCATGTAATAGTTGCTGCATATTCTCACTTTTTGATCAGAATAAAATGTTTGGATAGTAATGGAAAAATAAATTGTTGTAATTTAGTCATAATTATTTTATTGTATTATTGAAGCTGTATGATATTTACATTCAGTGAAATCTTCACACTCAGAACTCTACACATCATCCATCAAATGGAAATATTCCAGATGTCTTCTGTAACATTTTATACACATTTCCCCAAAATTCATCCTGACATATTTGTTAGCAGTAGTTGGTAATGACTGGTGCTGAGGTGAATGCTGTCCCACTAACCTTTCTGTGTTGTGTTTTTATTCTTTATTATTTTATCAATTTTGCACTTCTTTTTTTTTTTTTACATGATTCTTTATTATATTTATTTTTCTTTTATTCACTTTTTTTCTTTTTATATTCTTCTCCTTTTCATCTTCTCTTTTCCTGATGTAAATTTCTGAGTCTAATATTTGATCCTTAAAGTTCTTGTAATCTCTGGATTCAGGCCAACATCATGTAGGGAAAATGTTAACAGCTATGACATAAGTAATGTTTATGTAGATGCTCCTCAGCACCAACACTGACTCTTCTGCTCTTTCCAGTTTCCTCTTAATGATGCAATAATCAAAGAGCATCACGTTATCGGTCTCTTTGTTGTCCTTTGCTGGAATGAAATCAAAGTCACACTTCCAGCGGTGCTACAAATCAGCTTTACTACAATTTGCCATGGAAGCTGTCTCAGTTTGTGTCATTAACACAGAAAGCACATTAATCAGTAAAGAGCACTGGTCAGACCTAAAATGACCTCTGCTTGTCTTTTCCTACCATATAACTGTCGTCTGTTTAGCTTTGGGAACTTGTTAGACTGTATTATTGATGGAAATGGAAAATTTAAGATGATCATATGTTTAAAACAACAATGCTACCAAATATAGAGAGAGGGAAAAGTGACACATTACCAGCATTAAACTGCCTTTTCTTCTTCTCTTCTGTTTGATGTGGTGACTACCTGATTAGTGACTGGTCCTCCTCTTGTCTCTTTGTGGTGCTTCCTTGGTTCTGTCCCCAGTGTGAGTGGAAATGGGGCATGGAGCCTGGGCGGGACGGCTGGGAGGAGAGATGGCAGTCGAGGTGGCACGCTGACTGGAGGAATGCCAACCTCCCTCTACCAGGTAGGGATCCATGCCAACTCTGCCTCGATCTCTCTCTCTCTCTCTCTCTCTCTCTCTCTCTCTGAAGCAGTGGCCGTCATGCTCACTGACATTCAAAGTTTGTTACCCGCAGTAAAGATTCATCACTTTGTTTCCATCACTTTATCTGTCACCCCTCCAGTGGTGAATATGATACAGTGTTGTCAGTCGATATATATGTGTGTGTGTGTGTGTGCTGTCTTAGATATCAATGCTTAATTTTTTTGTTAGACAAACTATACTTCAGATAAATCCTGTGAGAGTTTGTTGGAGCATCAAGAGATGTGTTTGTGTGTAAAAATCAGCAAATTCACTACAGTCAAAAAAGTTTTTCATAGTTAAATATTTTACTGGATCATACTGTGTGACTCTTTTTGTCATTTGGCTCACTGGGTTGCTTTTATCACTGTAGTACATGCAATATTTATAAGTAATGGGACATATTTTTCACATAAACCTACTGCACATAGACACTGATTTGATTGTGTTATTTTTTATTCTAAACATGAACTTTCTTTTTTCTTTTTTGTGCATTCGTTCGTTGCAATGCTTGAGATGCAGACATCAGCTATAACAGTCTCCCCTTGGTATTGATATGTTTTCAGCATGAACTGAAGAGTGATATATACAAATATTCTCTGAAATATTGATTTTCTAAATAAGGGTGAAAATAAATTCTCTATTAATAGGCTGTGAAACTATGTGCATTACTGAGTTATTATTCATCTGGCTTCAGGGTCAGAACTTTAGAAGTTCAGGTTTGGTGTAGTATTACCTGATTTAGTGTTTATCATAAATACAGTTATCAATATATTAAGATCAGGTGGAAAATCATTAGAGTAGAACATTTATGTTTATTTTTTTCCTCCCTTATCATTGTTTGTGGTCAGTCCATTCTATAGTGGGCAGTAATGTCATGTTATACTGTAGCCCTCTTTTTAGATATGTATAGATATTAAAATATACTTATTATTTTGGTGATTTCTTGTATTGTTATTTCTTATATGACGTCAGCACGATGTAATACATTTTTTCCTCATTATGTTGGCCATTTGCCTGATAAAGACCTGTTTTTTTAGCCATATACATTCGTGTTAGCTTTAATCCAGTTTAAACCAGATACTGCTCATGCACATGCTGATGTGAAACGTGATGACAAGTAACTACACACTACAAATCAATACTTAGATTTAGTCAAAGAAGTAGCCAGAATAGTGTTTTTTTTACCTGCTTCGACACTCACTCAATCTAACAGTTCAGATAGCAGTTTGACAGCACTGACATCCACACTAACACACACTTCACATGTGAAAACAGCATGCGTCCACACTAGTTTTCTCATGTCGTTTTGGAAAGATCATGACGAATCCTGTATTGTTTGATCGGCTACACTGACAATTAAAATGAGCAACAGAAAGTTACTTCCACTCAGCCCACAACAGGCATGTGTCTGAACAGGCATACGTCATTGTTTTACTTTTGCAAAGCTCTGTTTTGGGGTGTGAAAAATGCTGCGTTATTGTGGATTGAAGGCCAAAATGGAGAGAAAATGATGTTTGGTGCAGACATTCCCTGAGCTGAGAAAGGGTTTCATTTACTGTAGAAGCCTTGTCAACTCATACGGGGCCTTATAATCCTTTGCCTTTCACAATTATGTTGATTATAAAGTATTCAGTATATAGTTCTCTCCATTAATGTCTAACACCACACTGCCAAAGGACAGTGACTGGCTCTGAGACAGACTGAGAACATCAGGTGTTTTAATTCAGCCGGTGTCTGCCTGTTAAACACGGCTGCTCGGGCCAAACTGGCCCTCAGCTACACAATCTAACGTGTAAATGTCTAAGTATGAGCTTTTCTGTGCCAAACACCTCCCCAAAACACACAGGTCAAAAGCTATGAACTCAGAGTGGTCATGTGCCAGAGACGTGCCCACACACACACACACACACACACACAAACATACACACGGCTGTCCTGCCAATTGCAACAAGCCTGTGGCCAGACGGCGACAGGGGTCAGGAACAGCCAAGTGGTGTCCAGTGAGGGATACCCCGGCCAAACAACACCCCCAGGCTGGCTGGACTGGCTCCACATGACTGGTGTGTGTGTGTGTTTGTGTAGACAGAGTGAGGAAGAGGATACTAAAGACTGTCCTCTGTGGGTTTGCTGTACTGTTTACTGTCCAGAGTGGGTGATGAGAGGTCTGGGTTCCCTAGTCATACCAATATTTGTTACTCTGTGTTTGTTGTTTCTTCAGGAGGTTATAACAGAAGCCCATTTAGATGGCTATTGATGTTTCTGGGTATAAATAGGCAGCATGTATGATGTGGCTCTGTGTTTTTCATTGTGCGGATGTACAGTGTCTGTATCTGGGCACCAGATGTGGATGAAACACACAAAATGTTGTAGACTGGCCATAGTAATTTGTTTTTTTTTCATTTTTTATTATTGTTTATTGTTTATTTATTTTATTTTCAATTATCTCTAGTGAATGTTGCTCCAGGGTATTTATGTATATTGTTTTCAATGATGTTTGCACTGATCACTGTTGATTGTCTGACACTGAATCCTAACTGGATGCGATGTGAACAAGCGAGTGACTGAACATCAGATTGTTTCAGTGTTTCCCAGTGAAGATGTCGTCACCTGCTCCATGTGTCAGCGACCAGGCTGAGCGATGTATCGCTTGTTTGAAATCACACTCGCCCTGGCTCTGTTTTTGCTAAGTTTCATGCACCTAACCCTATTGTCACTGGTCAAAATCGACACTGACGTCCTTGACGTCTCCGTTTCCCCTCCAGTCAGCAGTCAACATGGACGAAGAGAGAGCAAGAGTGAATATAAATCCACTTTTTAATCCCAAAAGTTAAAACAAAACAAACAAAAACTCTGAGCTCTCCTCTCACTGGTATACAGCTCTGGATCAGAGCAGAGTCCAGTGTGACTCTGGGTGTCGTTCAACCAGAACTCTGTCCCTCCACTCCGTCTGGTCCTCCACACACACTCACACTCAGCGCTACGACATCACTCGTAGTATATCTGGACAATTTTTCGCGCTCCATCCTCTAGAGTTCGCTCACTGGCTGTACACTAGGAGGACATGTGAGGCCAGACCTGTTTTATACACTTATTTATCATTAGAGACCCTTGGCCAGTTCTACCTTTTCATGAAATGAGTGTCTATTTGACTGTGCGGTCACACGTGCTGTAGGAAGTGGTCAGAGCCTCCTGTTGGCACTGCCCTGCTTGGTACAAGTCTAGTCCTTGAGGTAAAATGGCACTGCTGCCTGCACTTGGCACACTGGTTGTGCAGTGGCTAGCATATTCTAGTTGCCTCTGCAACAGTACAGGTGGCACCAGGCTAAACACACACATACACTCTCTCACACTCACACACACACACACACACACACACAGGCTCAGGATAGCCAAAGCAGAATCTACCGCCAAGTCCACTTACAGGCCATGGAAGGATAAACACACACTTTGGCCAAACACACACACGCATGCGGCCAAAACCAACCTCGACCACTCTTGTGGCCAAAGGCATCTGCAGCACAGTCTCTCTCAGCAGGGAATCCCAGCGTTTGGCTCTCCATCTCCCTGGGAAAATCCATCGGAGAGAGAGGGAAGAGAGGAGGGAGGAAAAAGAGGGAGGGGGAGGGGGGTTTGTGGTAAGAAAAGCTGGACAATCAAATATTACACAGTGTTTAACACTTCATTTTCAATCCCCGCCGATTCCATTCCTCGCCAGTGTTAATTGCCGCTGTGCTACCTGCCACCAGTGGTCCTTTATGAAATGACTTCTGAATTGAAGCATATGGACGAGGAGCCGCGACGGGAGCCGAGAACGACTTGAGGAAGGGTCCCATTAAATAAGAGCTGGCTAATTACTTTGTCCTCCCTTTTGTCCTGCGCTATCCGGGCTCTCGCCGCTGTTCATATATCTTACTGTAATGAGTAAAGCCAGGGCCCGGCACCTGCGCTCGGTAATTAAACATATAAATTCTCCCCACACAGAAATATGTGTACTCACCAGGATTGATTTATACGGCTCTCTAAATTGCACTGTTGAGCTTATTTTCATTGGCTGTGTGTTTTTTTTTTTTTCAGAGGGACTGTGAAGGGGAGAGTCGTTCATCAGCTCAGTGGTGGAAAGCTCAATCTTTTAAAACACTTGTCGTCTCAGAGTCAAGTTCCCTTCTTTCCATTGTTACTGTTTTTGTTGTTGGTGAAGGCTAGGTGGTGACGGGGGACTCCCAGGCAGACCTTTTGGATACAGGAATGAGCTGTTACACCTTCGCAGCCAAGAACCCAAATGAAAAATGTACACATAAAAGCGTGGTCAAGTAGGGATCCAAACGAAACAGGTCTATGACTCATTTATGGTTCCTTGTGCTCATAACTTACTCATACTGTACCTTAGGAAGCACTGAATGGAAAGGAGGGATCATCTTTTTCCTCAGTGTGAATATGCAGGCAAAGTCTAATTTAAAGGATTTAAGTTCTATATAAACTTCTACCTCCTCATCTTCACTTATCAGTAGTTCCACATTATAGATGAAGACACGAGTCTTTATAGATACCAACAAACCATTTTCAAATTTGGTTTTATTATGTTAATCTTAATTCTCTTGATTTGTCGATGATAATTTCACTCTCTGTACTAGATTAGATGTATACTGATATATTGTGACAGTTTGCTGATACTCACATCTTTTTGTGTAATGCAGTGGTTTCTTATTTGGACTAGGTCTCAGTGTTCTTTCACACTTTTAAAAAACAATAACAGACTTTAAAATCTTCTTGTATAACCCCGAAGTACTGTAGCCTATTGAAAATGTAACTGCTCATAACAGAAGTATGTGCACAGATATCTGGAGGGGCTCAATTCAAAGAACTGGATTTGGCACACTACATCATAAAAATTAAAGTTTAGCAACCTGACCCAAACCTGATGAGTCTAGACAACGGGTTGTGTATTAGGTTGGGTTCAGGCCATTATTTCTGTGTGAAGCTTCAGGATCAGGTTGGATTATCTTCAAATGTAACTGAAAATAAGAATAAGAAAACTCTCTCTCTCTCTCTTTCTCTCTCTCTGTCTCTGACTTTGCCAATTGTCTGTGTCGGTGCGTGCCATGTGCTGCAAAAAAAAAAAAAAAAAAAAAAAAAAACTTGCAAAAGGGAGCTTCTTACAATCCTCAGCCATTACAGTGTGGAACATTAAATCATTATGATCTCATTGTGACAACAGATAAAACCTCCAACCATCTTCCACAACTCTTAAAAGAGCATCGATCATCTGTACAAAGTTCTGTTCTGGATTAGAACTGTTTGGACTGTTGACAACTTCAGCTGGGAAATGAGTTTGGAGTTGAGCAGCTGCGTTGATCTGGCCACAATATTCACAGAAGGTTAAGCTGATCTACTAACCATTAAGGCAGATCATTTATTATGATGCTGATGCTATAGTGTGACATGAAGGTAGTAGACTACAGTGTGTGTATTGCTAGTAAACCTACCGCTTATCGGCTAATAGAAGTTCTATATGTTGGGGCCACCGTGCCCTGTTCTGTTTTGGTCTTTAGCCATTGTCAGATTAGTTATATTTATGTGTGAGAAAGTCTTTCCAAAGCAGGCATTTAACTTTGTTTTTGTAGAAGAAATAACAAAAATATAGTCCTGGATCTCAGGTCTGGTTAGGGTCTTAAATTCAGCAGTATCAGACAGGTTGATTCAGGTCGGCTCTGAAAGGATCAGGTATGTCCATTCATCTGTCTTTCATGTTAGCATTTAGTTTCCATTAGCTGATGAAAAATGTCAAACATTTTGTCAAAGATTGGTCAAGGTTACTTTTTATTTAGTATTAGTCTTCTTGTTGTGAAAAAAAAGGTTATTAACTAATATTTTTTTGATGTAGTTTTGACAAAATCAACACCAAAGCTGATGGTAGTAATGGTTGCACTAGTGAAAATGTATATGTATTATTTATGTATTTGGTCCAAAGTGGCAGTGTAGTCACAGATGGCAAAGGGTCAGTGGCTATACTCCCCCCCCCCCCAACCCCCCTTTTTTTTAAATTTCATATGCAGACTGTGAAGCGGTGTATAAAACCACATGAGCCTCAATCTCTTCCATGGCTGATGGAATTCCCTATTAGCTGACTGGAGAACGTTTCCCAGCTGGGAGTCTCAGTTTGAATGTGCTGTGTTAAAACCTAATGAATGTCATAATTAACTGGATATACTTTACATTTAGAATGGGATCCGCTGTTATAAAACCGCCTACCTTTTAACCCTTTATTCACCCCAGTCCCCTCTGTCTTAGTCTCTCCTGTGCTCTCTCATTATTCATTTCCTAAGATGACATTTCTTTATTTGCTTTGCATTATTTTTTCTCAGTTTCTTGTTCAATTTCTTTTTTTTTTCTTTTTGGTTTTGGCCAAGGCCTGCAGCTTTCACAGCATTCCTGACACTTTTGTTAATAAATCATTGGGAAGTTAATGAAAACGGCATTCAGGCATATCCAAAATGATTGTGTTCTTTGTCATGCTAATAAAGTGAAAGATGTTCGTCCAATGGGTGAATGCCTGCACATTACCAGCAACTTCTGATTATGTGTGTGCCTGTTGCACCTCCTTCTCTCTCTCTCACCCTATCCCTGTTTTCCTTCACCCTCTCCTTCTCAGAGACGCATGTTTTAGCATATTTATCTCATAGGTTATCAGCATGAATCCAATAGGTTCCACCAGCAGACATTTGTGTTGCTCTAAATTGCTTGGAGGGAAATAAAAGGAGATCGCCTTGACTTGTTGTTGACCTCCACTTTTTCCCCTTTTTCTCACCCCCCTCTCCAGTCTCCATTTACCACCTTTGTGTCGAGGCCTCACATACAGAACGGAACTTAATTTACCTCAAAACTTGGAAATCAGAAGTTGTCAGCTTCTGCCGGCGGTTTGATGGGCAGTGAGGTGTGGGAGGTGGCCGAGTTCACCGTTTTTGTGGCATGATGAAAAAATAATATTAAGTCAACAGCAAAGTTTTTAGCCACTGATTTGAAAAAAAATGAATGTGGATTTTAGGATTGATTTTTTTGTTTACACTTTTATGATGATTTTGACATTTGGGCAGGATCCTCTCGGTGGTATTTTATTTTATCCCATCTTAACATACACAGAGCATATTTTATTTGATCCTAAAATGCTCAAATGAGTCTTAATCACAGTTTCACTTAATGTTACAGTTAAAGATTGTATTTGTCTTTTAAAAAGTGTGAACATTTGTTTTAATGTAAAAACCATAGTAGGATTATTTGTCTCATTTTGCTCTGGTTAAAGATATTCCCTAGAACAGATGACACTGCTTTAGGAACCAAAATATTCAATTTGACTTTACATAATTTGACACTTTACAGACATTTCTGTAATGCTTTTAATACAGAACGATAATTTATCTTCTTTTCATTTTTCTTTCTTTTTAACTCTTCATTGACTTCCTGAATTAAGTGACGCCACATTAGAAACACCTGACAGTATTTCACAGTAACAATATCACCCAGGTTGGCAGCATTATGATATAACCGGTAATTTCTTCATCACTTTGCAATGTTTTGGGTTTATTTACTGTCAAAATGTTGTATTTTCAGTGCAAACTTATTGAAATGTTTAATGTTCGGTGTTTTGAATACTGTAAAACAAACTTCATGGTAGACACACAGCAGAGGAAGTAATCTAATGCAATAAGGTACAATCACTATCATCATTTTTGCCTTGTATGATTTACAAGTGTACAATTAATTTACAGTAAAGATTGTAAAATAACTGTTTATAATACAGTTTTTCTTATTGCATGAGTATGCAAACTTTTCAGCACAAAATAACTAAACTTAAATTAGGCAACACATGATGCTGAAGTTTATCAGAGCATCACAACATTGTACATGTTCATGACTGAATTATAATTATTGTTGCATTTTGAAATAAAACAATTATTATCAAATGATGCTGTCAAACATTAACTAACTGTTAATTAAAGCAGTGTACAGGGTGGTCATTTCATCTAGATTATACAAATGCAATGAAGAAAATGTGCTGTGCAGAATAACTTTTGAAAACTTTTATTTTATCTATGAAATATGCTGTATTACTGTAAATATATATAAATGAAATCTAGAGTACAATTACAAAATGATGGCTGTGATTGTACCACACTGTATCAAATTACTTTTTCTGTTTTCCATTCACTGTTGTTTGTTTTCTCACTGAAGACAACAAGCATCAGATATGTCACTTGTAAGTTTAGTGATCCAAAATAAGGTCATACAGTAAGTTACAGTAATACACTCATATTGTAGTGTATAACATTAAACCACAGATTACACTGTACAACAGACACTCAATACATTTTGACAGTAAACAAGAGGAAATATGTATATTGTGATGATGGTGAAGTCATAAGAAATTATGTTTCAGTGATAACTTACCTTGGTAATGCTGTTACATCAAGGAGACATGTTTGCAACCACATGTTACATTCACTTAGTGATAATCATGTCTTGCACTGTTATACGTTAAGACTTCTGATATGTAATATGAGGTTGTTGTATTCTGAGGACTGTGCATGTGATGTAGTGTCTTGCAAAGAACTGTCTATAAGATTCAGAAGGAATTCTTACTTTACATCATTTTCCCTTACTGCTATTCATACAATCTCAAATCAGCACTGCATACTGCTGACAATTGCTTGGTGGAAATTTTTGATGATGGCCATTTTCAAAAATCATGAATGATTTAAAATTCAATGATGAACCTTTACACTGTTGTGATGCTCTTGATGCCTGATTCAATATCTAAAGATCAAGCAGTTTTCATTTTGCATGCATGTTTCTCAACCTTTTTTGGCTTGTGACCCCTTAAAACAAAGCAACATCTACATGTCAGCCTTTGACATTGGTTACATGAAGTTTCTTTCTTTGTTTTATTTTTAAAAGGCCAAGGAGGTTGAATTATTGTGTAATTCACTAGAAATCAAGGAAAAGATTAGACAAAAGTCTTAAAAAATAAATATAATTTTGTTTGTTAAATCTGAGGCCATGGTGCTCTGCTGGAAAAAGGTGGACTGCTCCCTCTGGGTTGGGAGTGAGTTGCTGCCCCAAGTGGAGGAGTTCAAGTATCTTGTTCTTGAGTGAGGGTAAGATGGAGTGTGAGGTTGACCTGGTGGATTGGTGCAGCATCAGCAGTAATGCAGAGCTGAGCAAAGCTCTTAATTTACCAGTCGGTCTACATTCCAACCCTCACCTACGGTCACAAGCTTTGTGTAGTGACTGAAAGAATGAGATTGCAGATACAGGCGGCAATGATACAAGATAAAATGAGTTTCTTCCGGAGAGTGTCTGGGCTCAGCCTTAGTGATGGTGATGGTGGTGGGACATCCAGGGGGGAGCTCGGAGTAGAGCCAATGCTCCTTTGTATCGAAAGGAGCCAGCTGAGGTGGTTTGGGCACCTGGTTAAGATGCCTCCTGGATGCCTCCCTCTGGAGGTGTTTCAGGCACATCCAACTGTTAGGAGACCCCAGGGCAGACCCAGAACACGCTGGAGGGACTACATATCTCTTTTGGTCTGGGAGCGACTTGGGATCCCCCAGGAGGAGCTGGAGGGTGTTACTGTGGTGAAGGATGTCTGGGTTTCCTTACTTAGTCTGATGCCACCTCAACCTGGTCCCAGATAAGCAGTGGAAAATGGATGGATGGATGTTTTTTTTCTGGTTCCTGACCTGTTATTCATCTCGGGACCCCTAAGAGTTATTTTATGGGAGTCCCGACCCCTCAGGTTGAGAATAACTGGTGTATGAGATATATGAGCCAAAAATGAGGAATATAATATTTTGTGCTTTTACAGTTTTACATATGAAAACAGTTTTGAAAATTCAATCGTAAAATGCTACACTGCTGAGTCATTGGCAGAATTTGTAATTCCCTTTAAAAATGAAATTCAAAGGCTGTAAATTGTAAAACTGTAAATTATTGTTGTTGTGGTGAATTGAAAACCATAGCATTTCACTTCATCTTTGTGGACATTTCCCTTTTTCCTCACCACCTCGACCACTCTCCACCTACATACTGTATCCTGTCTCATTTCTGTCTTCCATAGTTTGCTCAGGCCTGAATGCCTGCAGCTCCAGGTACATTGGTTCTTTTTCTTTTCTTTCATAAAGCCCGAATATGAAAAAGGGAATGGAATATTTGATAGGGATGGGCTCCCATAATCAAGCAGAAATCTCCATCATTATCCTGTATCAGCCGATCCCTTTTTAAAAGGCACCGGGAGTTACCGGTGTTTTACATGAATTTTGGGGCTCGGCGGTGCTACTGGGAGCGGAATACATTTGTCAGGTCGCTCCGCTCGAGCCTCTCTTACAAATGCACTGCATGCAGTCTCTCTCTTTCACTCACACACACACACACACACACACACACACACACACACACACACACACAAAACCTTCAGTAATGGCAAAATCACAATGAAGGGGGGTGAGCTGAGTAAGTGTGATTCTGTGTGTGTGTGTGTGTATGAGAGAGAGAGAGAGAGAGATGTATTTAAAATTACAGATGCATACAATTGCATGATGGCAAGTCATTTTTGGCACCATTTTCCAGCAAAAGCATATTTGTTTCTTGCAGGAATCCTAAAAAGAAACACTCTCGTCTCTATTTTAGGATGTAACCTCTGTCTCATTCCACTGAGAACTGACAGCCACGTTGAAAAGATGTAAAAACATCATGCCTTTAAGTTTTGTCTGGTTCTGACACAAGGCATCTCTGCAAAAATCAATCAAAAGATGTCTTTTACTCTGCTTTGGTCTTACTGCAGATGCACGACTGTATGACAGATTTAGTTATTAGACTGGCAAATATGAGAAAGTCTATGTGTTGCACAGATTAGTCCACAAATAAAATTCTGAAAGTAGATCTGTGTCACATGAAGAAAAGAAATCATAAGTGGGACAGACCGAGCTGCAGCGTGAACAGAGCCAGCCGGACTTCTTTGCTTTTGTGTTAACATCCATGTTGCCTCGGATGTGTGTGGACAAGCAGGTGTGTTTGTGTGTAAATGTGGACATGCTAGCTAAGGGGGACATCTGTTTGCCTGGAGGAGGGGGCAGATTCTCGTAGCTTGTTTGTGTGTGTGTGGGGGGCCACATGGGAGCGTGGAGGCAGACACAAACACACCAGAGCCCAAATGGCAGCGCTGGCAGTTTCTTTGTGGAGTCCATGTTGGAGCAGGTAACTGCAGGCGAGGGCAGGGGGCTCAAAGGCAACAACAACACTTCACTTAGGCCTAATTAGGGAGGTGCAGGGGTCAGAGTCTGAGCAATATGTTGCACATACGCCTCTGTGCTTTCACAGGGTGGATTATGGGATACTTGACTGGGAGAAGTGCTGAAGTGAAGAAACTCTGCAAAAAGCACAGATGCAAACTATAGTGGAAAATCATCTACGTCAGATACAATAGGTTGAACAGTATTGTGTAATCTAAAGACATTTGCTAATATCAAACAAAAAATAAATGAATAAAATAATCTAAAAATATGTAAAAAAAAAAAGATATGTTAAAACTGGGTCCTGGGTCTCTACTGTGGCTTATTGGAATATTTTATGAACAAGTGTAATTCTTCTTTTTTATGCTATTGGCTTTACAGCTCAGGCATCTCTCTCACTTATTCCCAAAAGTAGTAGACCCATGGTATTATGATTGCTGTTGGTGTTATCATTTATATAATTAACAACCACATTGCTTTGTAGATGGCCTACAGTGTGTAATTTAAAAATCGTATGAAATAAATAATAATAGTCATACTAATGTTTAAGGTTTGTACCACTGTCTCAACCAACTTAACACCTCCATACCCCCGTCCAATCATGCCTGAAATTAATGCACAGTAAATACTTGTCTTCTTATGTGTGTGTTTGTGTGTGATAGAGTCTATGTTGTGTCTCTTTGTTATGTTGTATGTTACATGTTGTATCTAAAATACATCTAAAATGGATTTTAATTAATATATAGAACATATACTTAGATATACAGTTTTTGCAGTGAAGACCAACATAAAATAAACAAATAAATAAGACATGGTGAAATAAATAATCATAAGAACAAGTACAAACTAAATGGCTGTTTGCTCATTCAGCTCAAGGCAGCAGCCAATGACATATTTTATTGTTAAATAAAATAATGTATTGTGCAATAAAAACAGATTTTGGAAAACTACCTATATTCTTTTACAACCTCTTATTCATTTATTTAATATGAAATGCAATGGACAAGTTTAACAGTCTAATACAAATGATGCTTGACTATTAAGTCCCAGTAATACAAGTTATTTAATACAAGTGAACAGCTGTCAGTGCAGAACAATTTGTATTATTTCCAATACTAAATATAAATGTTCTGCACTGCATGCTTTGACCAAAGTGGGTCAAAGATATTTATTAAAACAGAGAGAAAAATGAAGGAAGAAATAAAATCTTAATCATTTTATAAATCCTGCCACAAAATCACAGACAAAAATTGTGTATATTTACTGCAGCACTCTTAAACTAGATTGTATTAGAATATACAGGTGTTCACAATATTGTCTCCATCTCCTGCATCAAAGACAGATCATTTTAGATACTTTATCATATTATAGTATTTAGCAGACACTACACTTATTGAACTCATTGATTTTAGAAGCTGCACCCTTCTTTGTAAAAGAACAAAAATCAAACCAACAAAAAAAAGACATCGACATGTAAAAAGGAAGACAAGCATCAAACAGAAGTCATGTGAGCTGAGTGTAGTGTTCTTGTCCTGGGGCACGATTTCCTGTGAGCACCTTGACCCACACTCTTAAAGTTGCGTGCCAAGTACCCCCTCCCCCCCCCCCCCCACCTTCCCTCCCCCATAGCCTGCCTGGACCACCGCCTGGACCACCTCTCCCCCCAGGAGGTGAGGTCAGGGTGCTGAGATGGAGGTTGGGGCTGCCCCTGAGCACTGAGATTCAGGCCAGTTTTCTTCAACTTCATCTCCCTGCACTGCTTTATGGTTTGGGCCGGGGGAGTGGGGGGGGGGGGGGGGGGGGGGGGGGGGGGGGGCTGCTGAGAGCTGCTGGTGAGGGCACCGTGCACCTCCAAAGGCATTTAAAAATGCCTTTTTCCCTCTGCGAGACACCTCCACAGTCAGCTGCGAGGGCAGGAAACGCGGTAGCCGGCCAACATTTAGCACCCTGCCGCTGAGCAGGAAGTGGGAAAAGGTCCTCAAAAGTTCCAGCAACTGACTACAAAGGAGGCAGACATCGCCCCCAACTACTCATGAGAGGTCAGCTATTCTCTTTTTTTTTGCTCTATGCGTTCCCTCCCTCCACGCGGCTGAGGTTACAGCATGGGAAGGTGAGGCTGAGCTGATCCTGGACTCTGTGCTGGGGAGGGCAGCTGCTACCTCCAGCGTCAGGCTAACACTAACATCCACAGGCTCCAGTGTGGCCGGGATGAAAGGCAGTTGGAGGGGAGCGAACTGTACTGGGTTCCGCAGTATTGATGTCAGAGAAAATGAACTGACTCCTCCATCGATCCGCAGAGGGAAAATGTAGAAATAGAAACAGTAAATCTGGCTCTCTTGACTAACAGCTTAACGGCGGCCATCTTTCTCTCTCTCTCTTCCTTTGCTCTTTTTTTTGTTGCCTTTTATGTAAACCGGGCCAATACCCCTGCATTGATGTTTTCTAGAGGGCAGTAAAGCATTTGAAAGCTATATTGGCTTGTTTTGTTCTCCTCTAGATGAGGGATGTTGTGTTTTCATGATCAATAGAGCAGGCCTGACTCACTGTTCAAGTTATTGTTATTAGGGACAGCAGAGCAGTCACACAGGTCTGCCATGTGTAGCTGTCATCTCATCACACATCCCGTGAAAGATTTCTACTCGGTCCAGCAGCAGTGCCTATGGAAACATATGGTAAGATGAAATATTTCAAACATGCTTGATGCTTCCATATGTTTATTATTGTGTCTCAGTGATGTGATGGTAAATAAAAAAGCTGGAAAACTGTGAACTCCATTTGATGATCATCATGGGGGAAACAATCTCTGCAAATAAATGTTAATTATGTTTTCAGAGGAGTTTTACACTGTGATTTTGTCCTCAAGAGATTCTCCATTTATGTAACGATGAAGCATACTGTGGATTTACCTCATAAACACTTCTGTCAGCCAAAAAATTGAACTTTGAAGGAGTTTAAGTAGGTTTACCCTCCACTGCTGCTCTCCTTTGACACATAGATTATTAGGTTAAAAAGCTTCAATTTTTAAGTTCAGACCTAAGCAAAATGGAGCTGGAACAGCCAGGACAGTTAATGGTGCGTTGAGTAAGATTTTTTTTTGTTCCATACATTACAAAATAACCATAACATATCTACAGAGATTCTATCTTTGGAGGAGGATTCTTGATGTGCGCATGCGCCGACTGTGAATGCAGCCTATTGCAGTTGTTCCTGTTCTTTTTCACTTTCTTCTTTTATCATGGTTTAAATTTTTAGAGAGTGTTCTGGTCTGTTTTTTCACCATGGAATTACTTCTTTCATTCAGCTACACTACTGTTGCACAGCAACTCCATGGTCGCATTGTTTACTCCAGGGACCAGCTGTTCGCACTGAAGCCAGCCGGCATGGCAACCAGAACTACAGACATCCCTGCAGAAATCTGGAGGAGGACATGTAGAGGATGAAGAGGAGGAACGAAGCAAAGAGGGAAGAGAGCTGGGTCCAGACAACAGAGACTCATGGAGAAGAGGAGATATAAACCGTATCTCCCTTCTATCGTCATGGGCATCATCAGATCACTGGACAGATGGATGAGCTATTGGTCCTGGTGAGGAATCAGAGAGACTTGCGTGAGTGTAGTGTTATGTGTTTCACAGAGACATAGCTACCACCAATGGCCCTGGTCACATTACCGTAAAGGAATGTTTCTGCAGCCCAGACATTGAACTGTTAGCCGTGGGGCTACGTCCATACTACATACCTGGGGAGTTCTCACATAACATCTCGGTTGTTGTTTACATCCTGCCCTCCACTAACCCAGCACCACAAGACCACAAGACTCCAGACTCTGCATCTCAGTGCTTTCTTCATGATCTCCAGGGACTTCAATCCATCCAATCTATCCACTTTGACTTAGCTTGTGGACTGCACTACCAGAGAGGGCAGGACCCTGGACCTGCTGTATGCTGATATTAGAGCGTTACAGTGCCATAATCCTTCCCCTACTTGGAAGATCAGACCACAACCTGGTCCACCTTCAGCCCGGGTACAGATCACTGGTCATACGTCAACCCACCCCCTATCAAGATTGTGAGGAGGTGGTCTGAGGAGACATATGCTACTTTACATGACTGCTTTCAATGTATTGACTGGGATGTTTTGCTCTTTTCAGCTTCACCTACATTTCATTTCCAACCAATGAATGTGACATGTAACTCCTTACCATTATGCAGTGCATTCAGTGCAGCACCCCAGGCCCACATGAGAACTTGTGGGGCAGATAGCCGCGGTAGTGCTGCTTTTTTTTCACAAATGAATATGAATTTTAATTTGTAAGTCATTTACTCCTGCACATCTACATCAGTACTCTGCTGTCAAACTACTGTTAATTTACTGTTGACCCACATTACACCCACATCTCAGTCATCCAGTTTACCTTTGCACATTACGGTTAATTTACTGTTAAATTACTGTTAATCTACTTTGCACTTTTCCACTTTTGCAGTTTCATCCATACTGCAATTCTACCTTATACTTTACTTTTTACACATTTGTATTTGTACATTTTTCTTTTTACTTACTGTGTATTTATTATTATTACTATTTTTATTTTATAGTAGTTTCTACCTTTTTACTTATTTACTTCCTCTTTTCTAACAGCATGTCAAGCAATTGAGCAATTGTTACAAAGGAATTTCCCTGCAGGGATCAATAAAGTTTTTCTGATTCTGATTCTGATAAGGCCTTTAACAATTAAAGTTTTCTTCCAAACACAAAAGACAAAACACCTATCGTTCTAGTAATTTGTATCATGTCAATTTATTTTCTAATATCACAGGCTGTGTCTGAAGCTAGTTAGTATTTGCTACCAACAGTAGTGCTCTCTATATAGCCTAATAATTAGCTGGATTTGCCATTTCATTTTACTTCCTTTATTCAGCCTCATATTGTGTTCATGTTAGCTTATTAGTGGTTGGTACACCGATTATTTTGTTTAGTTTTGTCTTAACCAGTGGGGAGCAGTTGGGCAAGTGCAATTACTTACAGTAATTAGTTACATTACTCATTACTTACTTTCGTTACGCAGCCGACAGCGTCATCAGTTCCCCTTTAAACTTCAAAGCTTCCACAGCCACGTTACATCATCTGTGTTTAACACACATAGCAGAAGAATACAAGACATTGTGGTTTAACAAGCAGCCAGCTGACAGTTAGCAGCAAGCTTAATGTTAGTGACTGCATGAAGTCCTGCCCTCTCCAACTCTGAACTAAACCAGCCGATTCCTGAATGTTACCAGCGGCTAACATCAGCAAGCCAGCTAATAGGATACTACATGTAAATAAGACAACTTTGGAGTTACCTGGGGTCACATTATTGCAACACATCACAAAGTAATGCGTTACTGCCCAACATGGGTGGTGAGTGACATCCATTCCGCTGAATTGTTTTAATTCAACGCAGAAGCTGTAGAAGCCGCTTCTAGAAGAAGTTAACTAAAAAGGTAGCTGGTGGAGTTATTGACCACTTATAGTACGATGGAGCAACATTTTTACTAAGGGATCTGTATTTTGTCTGTATTTTGTGCATGGGCTTGAGGAAGCATCTTTACGCACAAGTGTGCAGTGACACGATGTGTGCACACTTGAGATCTAACAAAATGCATTTCCTTCCTCAAACATTTGCAAAGCCATTTTTAAAAAAACATTTTAAATCCAAAAGTCTTTGATTTATATTTTCTAGCTAGAAGCATTCTTCCCTGACATTGCTGGTGCATCGCTGCATTCCTGAAAATCTTCGGAATAGTGTGGAATCATTGGCAGGAATATGTATCTCATGTGCGTCCTCATTATTTTGCATGGCACACACTAAACAAATTGGTCCAAAGGCCTATTATTCTGAAACTACAAGAGTTTGAAAATGTCCCATAGGACCGAAAGCCCATTATACCAAATATGGAATAACAGGCCGTTTTCGGGATAACGGAATTGCTCTGAAGACCCATTGCATCAAAAATATATACTCTAGAGTTGTTGGAGTTCAGTAACCGCTGGCCCTGTCCATGGTGCTGTTATGGTTAGGCCTGCCGATTAGGCTGCCTCTGTCATTTTTAGTGTTAGGGTTAGGGTAAACAGTTTATTTGTGTTTGCACATCAAAATACACTAAGATAATGAGCTGTCGGACCAATGGCATGGCATCAAACAGGGAACCACTCATTTAAAAAAACCACTCCATAGCACAACTAGAGATCTGAAACTCCAAATGGTAAGTTTTAAATATTAATTTTACCCTCAAAGCTCTGATTGGCTTGCTTGTTTTTCCAATAAGCACAACTGCACACCTGTTTGAATAAGTGAAGAGGGTCAGGGTTAGATTTAGAAAACAGATGTGATCAACAATTAAAAAGTCTGGAACCAGGCTACACTACAAGTATATACATATATTCACTCTTCAAAACTTCCCACACAAAAGAAATCTATAGCGTGAACACTACATTACACTACATGCTAAAACACCCACAATGCATTACTTTTCAAGGGAGAAATAGCTTAAAGTTGAAAGAGTGTCTATTGCAGGCCACTGTAAGCTGTACCACACCTGACAATAGTCAGTACAAATAGAAATATATCAGTTGTAGTTGGAGCTTTAAGGTTTATGCTGGTTTTTAAAAGTTTTTGCTCTGACTATTGGATTAGCAGTTTGTTTATCTCACTCCATGCTGGTGAAGAGATTATCCATAACCAGGAGTTCTTATTATGTGTGTGTCTGTGTGTGTGTAAATATTAACATGTACATGTATCATTCTATTCCACTCTTGCATGTCACTGGCTGATGTTCAAAAGGCATGAGTGGACATGTCTGTGGTAACCTCCTTTATGAAGTATGAGGAGAAAGAGGGTAGAGAAATGTGTGTGTGTGTGTTTATTAAAAAAAAACACGACAGCTAAACGAAAATAATCAACTGAGGTTTGATTGACAGGACTCCTGGGGCCTGGCGCCCATGGGACCAGGCCTAATTGTTGAACAGGGTGCAAAGTCATTGCTTTCAATGATCAACACACATGAAAAGTGATCAAATTTAATAACTAATTATTTATGAGTAATACTTTTATAAATGATTTTTATTCATTTTAGCATTTAGCCAAGTTGTAGTGTCTGGGTCATAATGCAGTATGTACATCTATATGAACGGATAAATACTGTACATATTTATCTGTACACAAAATGTTGATTATTACAATAGGAGCCAATGATGACCTATAATCTTCATAGGTTAAAAGAAAGACTTTACTGTGTAGGATTTCATGGGATGAGCACACCACTGCAACACCTTAAAATAGAAAATGTGCCGTCAGCTGCGACCTCCCTGCACACAAATGCCCAATGTAAAATTAAGGGCAGAATAAACACTGCTAGCAGACTTCTTGTGTTAGATTTTATCAACTGTAGTCAATTAATGCTGAATTTGCAAACCTGTATCTGTACATTTGGCTGTATTGTGTTGATATTTAAAATGTTAGCTAGTGGATTATATCTTTTTTGCACTTCCAAAAAGGCCAGTAGAGTGGTTAATCTGTCTGTACATAAACAACCTAGCATTAGCTGACAGCACAAGTTATTTTTCAGCACTGTGTATTCTAGCTAGATAGTAGCTCAGTGCTAACCAACAGCTAACACTAGCGGATAGTAAACCATAGTCAGAATCACCTCAGTTACCATTAAACTTAAGCACATTACATCAGTATTTTATGGTCATCATTTTAATTCGGAGCTGTAGAGCATTCAGAACTGAGCAGCAGCTCATACTTTCAGTATGAAGCTATAACGTTAGCTTGTGTTGGCTACTGTTACTTAGCTAAACAGACAAAGTTGAAACAGATTATGTCAAAAGAATCATTTAATATTCAGCTTTAATTGCCATATGGCACTGAATATATTGTCATTATTAATTTGGAGATGATAGTCTTGTAGAATTAGCATGCCAGTAATGTATGTTGCACTCCAGAAAATCACTAAATGTGAGCAAACTAATTTTCTAAATACAAATTAACTTTGAAGTTCTTTGAAGCTGAATGCCAAAAATATTAGTCTATGGCACAATTATGCTCCCGTGAAAGGAATGTACTTTCTTGATTCCCCTATTTTACATCAATATGATTTCATAAACAATATTATTTCTTTACTGGAAATGGAAACAACATTAGTTATGATTTATGCCTATTTAATATGTCTAATATACATTTTTGCATCATTTAATATTATTTTGTAGCACTCACCAGTTGTACAGATTTTAATATCTGTCTCCTCAACAGTCTGGGCTCAAACGCAGGAAATAATGCCTCTCTCCATGTCTGACTGAGTTATCAACAGAGTTCCTACTTTAACTTTTAATTAACTGATTTCAAACAATATGTGCTTTCAAAATCATTTTTTGCATATATTCTGTATTTCAAATACAGAACATATGCACAAAAAAAAAAAGAAATCCTTAATTGATGAGAGAGTGAGGAAGTTTTGCTGTTGTGCAGTGCAGTAGAAACAGGAGTTTGTACACAGATTAAGCTCTTCTATCCCACTCCACTGTGTTGTTTTTGGATGAAAAAAGCTGAATCTCATTTTTTTTCTCTGCTACAGCAGGCTCTGAGCAGAGTCTGAGTGCCCTTAGTATTTTCATCTCGCACATCATGCTTTTAATTATGGGACATATTGAGCAGCGTGTCCAATGCACAATGGCTCCGCTGGAATATTCATGTCCAAAGTTGGAGGAAAGTGGAAAGGGGAGGGAAGTGAGATGTAATTGTAATTAGTGAAGGACCTGGTGCTGCCAATTCTCAAAGGAACATCTGAGTCACCTGCTGTGTGAGCATGTGTGTGTGTATGTACGCCCGTGCATCTGTCCTCCTGGCTTAGCGTACCTGGACACACCAGGGAGTGTGAGGAGCTCTCTTGGTTTAACTAGGAGATGTACCTGTCTGTCTCCTCGCTCCGGGCTGAAGTGGCTAGTTAGCATATGCGCCGCCATGCGTGCGTGTTTACCCTATGCGAGTGTGTGTGTGTGCATGTACGTGCGTGTGTGAGTGCATGTGCACAGGCCTCATCTCAAGTCTCACCGGAGACTTGTTGTCTAAGATTAATGAAGGTCACCGGAATCCTCCAAAGTATTCCGATAATTAAGGCTTTGTTTATCAAAAACAAGTTATATTAAGAGCAAAAAGATTCATGGTAATTATTCATAATCTTAACAATTCAAGTGTAGCCACCTCATTTGTGCCTTTAATTCTTCTTGTTAATGTTTTGCATAAATCTGCATAATTACTTGAGATGCCTGTTGTATTTTTGACAGCTACTCAGTTCGTGTGCACTAAAGGGTATCGAATGTGCCGCGTGTTGCATACTTAAAAAGCGCCTGTATGGCTGGAGCCGCGAAGCATATTTCAACCATCAAGCCGGCTGCGCGGGCCAGTAATGCACGCAGAGAATGGGGTGTTTTCTATCAAACGGACTAAATGAATGCTTCTGCTTCTGATGGTTAGAATGAGGGCTTTTATAGGCGAGGCGTCCTCCAAATCACGCTGCAAAATGGGGGCATCGACAAATAAATCCTCACTCTAAACAACCGGCCTGTAAACAGGAGTTGTTGTGAGTTTGCTTTTATTTTGGAGATCAAGTCCTCTCCATAATATACACTCATGACATAATTCAGTGTGTGTGTGTGTGTGTGTGTGTGTGCGCACATGCTGAGTGTGTGTATAGCTTGACATGTCTGAGGCGTCCCCTGCATAATCACTGCATAACTCTGATGCAGTAGCCTAATCACATGTAAATGACCACTGCATGGAAACGCAGCTCTCTTGGTTTACATAATCTTGTAATGACCTCTTGTAACACACTGTCTGTGATATTGGCCCTAATAGATTGTTCTTGCTGTAGTTTTTTTTAACCCAACTTATTTTTTTTACAGCGCCGGCCCCTGGAATTACATGGAGAGTGAGGCTGGCCTATTAGCACCGTGACATGAGTGATTTAATTTACCCTCAGTCTCTCTCTCTCCCTCTCTCTGTTACTCTGTCTCTCCTCTTATTTAGCATGCGACAGGCGTGGACATTAATGCCTGTGTGATTGGGCTGCGCTGGGTGATGATTTTAATAAACACACACACACCGAGGGGGCCACAGGTCAACGGTGTTTGGATTCATCAGCTGCACAGGTAGAATAGCGCTGTGAATGATTCAAGAGCATGCTACATAGACACACACACACACACATGCATACACTCTTTCACCAGATGCACTCTAACAAGCGGTCAACACGCCCTGTGAAGAAAACATTGACTTTAGCTGCTTGTTTTTTCTGTTCCGCTCTTTCCTTCACTTGTTCTGCTGATGTTTGTGTGTTTGTGCACAAACTCTGCATATTTGCATATTAAGTGTACGCTAAAGCATCTGTGCATACTGTGTATGTGTGTGTGTGTGTGTGTGTGTGTGCGACCGCTGTCCACTGCGTCACACTTCTCTGCGTACCCAGCCCTCCATGCAGGCCTTGTGCTCCTGCTCAGAGAAACATGTGGCTCTGATGTTAATTGAAATTTGTCTAATGAAGTAAAGTTAAGAAAGAGAGAGACTCGTAGGAGGAGAGGTAGGGAGACAAAGAGAGGGCAAGGAAGAGGAGAAGTAAAAAAAAAAAAAAGAAAAAGAAAGCCTCAACTTTCTTTAATTATGTTTACCCAACAGGCTTTGCTTCCTCATTTAAATAGCATAAACATCTGGCCGTGGCGCGCCACTAGCATGGCAGCAGTAGTCAAGCAAATCTTGTGGAAAATAATGAAATTAGATCCCTGGTGCTGTGACAGTGGAAGGGCAGAAGACATCCGCTCCATGTTAATAAAATTGCCATGAATGAGTGAATACAATTAGGAAATTGTCAGTGGCGGCAGTGAACTTTTGTAACTCACCGATGTTTGCATCATTCGATTAAAGCAGCAATTTGGACTTGTTTATTTGCGGCTGTTGTGGCTTTTATTAATTGTGACCCGGCAGTGATTGGCCTGCGATTAAACCAGTCACATATGATGTGGCTGAGGGTGAGGGATGGATTGGTGGGCAGACTGATGGAGGACATTTTTTATTGTTGTTTATCAGTGTGTGTGTGTGCGTCTAGGAGGATGGAATTTGTTTATGTGCATAATAAATGTGTGGGTGTTTGTATGGGTATACAAAATATTCCTCTTTTAAATTGTGGCAGCCAAGAATTCATGGATACAATTATGGGTTTTATTTTTACTAAACACATTCAGTTGATATGTTTGGGAATCCATCTTAAATGTGTGTTTGAACATAAAAAGTCTAGTCATGTAGCCATTGTCACAGGTTCTGCTTTTGTTTCTACTGTTCTTTGTGGGGTGGGGGTGAGAGATACAGCTAAAATCTTCTACAGTACATGTAATTGTGTATCACAGTATGGATATTTATTGTGATGTAGTGAATTTTCTACACCTCAATTGTTTAAAGATAAAATAGCCAAAAGAAAATATCTGCTTTTGGTTGACAAACCAAGGTACTTCTTCAAATGGAAGCAAAAATCTATCTATATACCTATATAATCTATATATCTATACAGTAATGGTGGGCTAAGACATATTAAAAGGTACAAACAATATTGAAAAACCTCTGAAGGGTTGACAAATTGCTATTGTCTAATGGTATATATTGTCATATTGCCCACCTCTAGTTCCCAGTATTTTCAGGGCAGAGCAAAGACAAGTACAACAAACACAACATCTGGCAGAAATGGGGATACAACACACAGCCAAACAGTGCAGAGAAAAGAATTTAAAACATGAAACCACATTATAGAAAAATAAAGGATCAGAGTATATACAACAAACTGAAAACTACAAAGTGGTTCAATGTGCTGACCACATGTGCCCAATATTCTTGATGTGTAAACTTGTATATCATGTTCATATAAACCTGAAAGAAAGTATTGACAATATCAGTGCCACTCCTTGTTGTCTGTGTCACTTACTTGGGCGCATAAAAATGATGAGGTCGGTCCCATTGTCGCCTTTTTAATGACATTTATTCAAAATTTTGTAACCATAAACCTAAACTCTGGTTTGTGAACTACAGTCTAACCAAAAGAGGGACGATGATGCACTGAGCTCCTCTCTCCTCCTCTCCCTCACCATCTGTATGCATTCATGCCCCATTAATGCATCTTACTAACTTGGCATCTTCCCCGGAGTTTTGTGCTTTCTCGTCTCGCAGGTGACCTTCAGTTGCGGACCGACTGCTGTCCCTGTGGTCCAGCTTGACGCCCACTGCTACTACTATTACTTTTAGTCATATTTGCCCATTGCCACCACTATTATTATTATTCACATTTCTATTATTATAATTGTTATTGTTATTATTGTTGTTGCTGTGCTTCTCTGTGTCTCTCTCTCCCCTCTCCCCATCTCTCTTTCTCTCTCAATCCAACCGGTCAAGGCAGATGGCCACCCCCCTAGAGTTTGGTTCTACTTGAGGTTTCTTCCCGTTAAAGGGGAGTTTTTCTGTGCCGCTGTCGCCAAGTGCCAAGTGCCAAGTGCCAAGTGCATGGGGTGATGTTTGGTCACTGTAAATTAAAGAGTACAGTCTAGACTTGCTCCATGTGAAAAGTGCCCTGAGATAAGTTCTGTTTGGCGCTATATAAATAAAATTGACTGGACTCGACTTGGTTTTAAGTTATGGGAAGCCACATGTTGTGGGTTGTTAAGTTCCTGCAGTAGAAAAGTATCCGGCTAAAATTTATAGTCACTTCAATGATCAACAGGAAGCTCATCTTAAACATTGTCATATATCAGAATGCCAAACGTTCAGTTTCCAGCTTTTCAAATGTGAGGACTTTCTGCTTTTCTCTGTTTTATATCATTTAAAACTGAATATCTTTTTTTTTGGATTTTGGACTGTTGGCGGCACAAGAAAAGACATTACCTTGAGCGCTGGAAAATTGTGACAGACATTTTTTTCTGACATTTCATTGACTAAATGAGAATGAGTTCAATTGAAAGACTAATTGATAATGAAAACAAGACAATCCACAATCTGAATAACAGAAGAATCTGGATGTAACATCTTGGATGCTCGCCTGAAAGACATCAAAAAAAAAGGAGAAAAAAAAGCCACACAGCAGTTTGGCACTATGATATAAATTACACTTGATTAAAAACAAAATTCTTAAAGCAGCTGATCTGCTTTGGACACAAGTAGCAGCTCATCTATCCCCAAGAATTGTTAAGTTGTTATGTAGAAAAATACAAATTTAAGACTTCCAAATACCTTAAATGGGTGCTTTAAACTTGGAAAAAACCTCCTCCCAGAGGATATACTGTATTTACTATATATCTATACAGACTGCTGTGCTTTGGAACAAATCCTGTCAAATGCTCTCAGTCTTTATCATCTTCACTCCTCGGGTCTGCCGTTCACCATTCTGAGTCCCCTTTGCAAATTTGAAGTAGAGCGTCCCTACCCTTCTTGCTCTGTGCTTTCTAGAGAGAGGACTGTGTTTACTTTACAGCCTCACGCAGGCAAAGGAAGGGATTACATTTGTGGAAATGAGTTGTCATTTCAGGAGGTAATAATGGATTTGGGCCTGAGAGCTTGACAAACACAACACGGGGAGAGCAGAGAGGATGAAACATGAGAGCCCAGGTAGAGAACGTGTGTGTACATTGTGGATTTGTGCGCACACAGGAAGGATGAGACTCACACAAAAAAAGCACACACACTCACTATTTGGCTGGACATCTGTACAAATGAGAGAGTAGTGATGGATTCTGCTGGGGTGCCTGGTTGGGGGGTGGATTTCCCGCCACAAGATTCCTCCAATCTTCAAAGCTCCAGTCCAGTTGGAAGTAATGGTTTCCATCCCTGTTGCCAGATTGGGTTCGTCCTGTCATCACCACTGTATTTACCGACAACCATGTTTTATCTTTTGTCTTGGCCGGCCTCAGAATTGCCTCTGTAGTATTTTACACTGAGTTGAAATGTCTCTTTCGTCTTTGGCTGGAGCTGTGGAAGTTCCATTCTTGCCTGCCAAAGGAAACAGGCCGTCTTGGTTTTACCCTCCTGTCTGTAACCGTGACCTTTGGACTGCACAGTGGTACGCCAGTCACATTAAGTCCATCAACATCACACAGGCTTTCTTATTCCATCCCACATCACATATGCAGCCATGCATAATGTCCGCTATGATATCTTTAAAACTGCTGATGGTGTGCCCCTAGCAAAAATGGATGCATAAGTTATTCTTTACATTGACCTAGAACGACTAGGACTGCATCATCATCATCATGAGTGTTTCAAAGACTGAGGTCTGAGGTAGAGGTCTTCACGTACCCACTCAGTCCCTAATAACTCAAGTCGGACTGGAGATGGGCTGGGGTATCAATATGTCACCTAAGTGGATCCGAGTGGACTTGGTATCAACACTCAACATCACAGGAGAAAAATTTATTTTTAGACATAAGATGGGGAGTGTGAACTGTGAAGTGCAGGGTAAAATGAAACTTTCCGCTGCTATATTTGACCCCTGTTGCTTGTCAAACGCGCTGCGATCAGTGTTCTCTTGCTGGATCGATCACATATTCCAGTCGGGTTTGACTGTCCTCAGGTACCTTTAGGAAAGGGTCCTTGGGTTTCATAAGGTTTTCATAAGACTAAAATATTGCTGATAACGTGGAGGGGAACTTGCACCTTAGAGCACTTGCTCTTGTCTATATGTTTACGTCATTATAGCTACACCACGGCCAATCCTGTGTTATTTTAATGTGTTGGTTGTATGCGTTCTCAGAAATTAACTCTATGCATCTGGAAAATTGAGTGGAGGCTGTGATTTAGGGTCAACAACAGACTCTGAACAAATGACAACAACAATAGTGGAAAGTTTGTGAAGCTATTTGCCACTTTCCAGCCATGATCTCAACATTATGTAACGATATAGTAACCTTCATGAGTGTCACCATGTGTAGTTATGTTTATACTGTACAAAGAGGTACTGAAGGGAACCCTTTGTTAGCCGGGGACGATTCAGCTTTGATCGGCTCCCTAGCGGATATACTTTTTTTGTCCTCCAATTACACACAAAGTACATAGGCAAGTATGTGAACAAATGTTTCAAACACTTTTGTGTCGTAGCCATCTGTCTATGTGAATGCATTGTTAAAAAGCATGAAAATGTTCTTAATCCATTAAACTGGCTTTTACGCCTGCAGAGTAGTAAGGGGGGCTTAGACTGTGAAATATATCAAAAACTATACATTAAGTTGTAACTCAGCTATCATCAGGTCTAAGTCTCACGCTGGTATCAAAAGGAAAAAAACACCTTTGAAAAGAACCATGGGTCATACCTATCATTAGGGGTCCAAGGCAAATTTTTTTTACAGGCTTTGCATGTACTTCATATTTAATGATGGAGCCATATGCTTGAGCTATTATGAATGTATGTGCCTTGATGTGTGTAAAATGATCATTCCAGGGCATGGCAGCAGAGGTGAGGGGCAAGGGGTTTGGTTATAATATGACTGGCTTTGTTAAATAAGCTCCACATACTAGCAAAGACATTTGTCACATGTAGCTGTGAAATTACAGTTCATTTTGCTATTAGAGCATACATAAGGTAAGAAAAGCCACAGGATTTATAGATCCTGCACATTTCACACAGTCTCTTATATGGTGATTTTCAGTAGGTTAGGTGATGTGTGTGCATTTGTGTATGTGCATAAGATTGTGTGCACACTTGTGTGTGTGTGTGTGTGTACGCATTTGCATCTGTGTGGAGAATGAATTTGTGTACAAGTATCTACTTGTGCATTTTTGTGTGTTTGCATGCTTGCACAAATACACATGTGTATCTGTGTGTGTGTGTGTGTGTGTGTGTGTGTGTCGTGAGACAGATGGGTAATAGCCCCTGTGCTGAAAGCGGGGCCCTGTGTAACGTGCAGCCCTGATTGCAGACCTGATTACCTGCCATATGCTAGCTGAAGGGTTGAGGGCCGGACCAAATGAGAACAGTATGCAAACGTTAAAGCAGCGTTTTTATAGCGCAGTCATTATGCCCCCGCTCTGGCAAATGAAAACGAGCGTGGCAGGGAGGGAAAATAATGAAGTCGTAAAAAAACGGACGGGTCACGGTGCGTGGTCGCCGCCGCCACCACCTCCCAGCTGTAATCCCATTGGCTGGAGGGGAAGGGGAAGGGTCCCCTGCTAAGATGACGGTAAAGCGTTGGTTAGACCGCAGGGTGGCCCTGTTTGATCGAAAAGCCTTTTCAGAGAGGGAAGATGGCAGCTGAGGATCAAACTGTATTGCTTCGTGGATACACCACCTTTAGTTGATGAATGAGTTCAAAACACAAGCATGTATGTGTGTGTATGAGTGTGTGTGCGATGTGATTATGTTCCTATTAGCCTTTGCATTCTCCATTATGCATGCAGCGTACAGGGCTAAACTGACCTTGTAAGATGATCATTGACTCTCCTTGGAAAACACTTGTTATCCCAGGATTAACACACACACCAATTACTACCTGCTCGCCACATGAGCTCAGGAAATAAAACATTTCCTATCTGTGTCTCTAACAGAGGGGGAACTCCCAGCCCTCTGTGTACACACAAGAAGGAGGGGACACACAACAACATATACTTTTTTTGGAATATGTACCCTTATTTGTTGTAGGACTGCGAATGCATTATTTAAAAGCTGAATATATTAGCTTAGTAGCAGAGATCTGAATCGGCTGGATTACTAACCAGGCCGTGCATACTAATGATAAAACAACATGTGACATCATGTTTTAAAAATCATGTATGTTAATGTTGTATGTGTCAAATTCCCAGATGCTGTGCATGAATGATTTTCTGTGTAACCACTTACAGTAATTGGTGAGTTTCCTTCAAAAACATGATATACCACTTTAGAAATAAAGGTCCTTGTAGTAACGCTTCCTGAAGTGTCCCATTTTAGACATATACTGTGTCAATGGACACACCACAATTTTGAAAATTTTCTGAATAGTTTTTTATAAAGAATGTCTTGTATGTGTTATGTGTGTGAGTGTTCTTGCAAAAAGTCTATGAAGAAAGAAAACCAAACAGGTAGTTGATGATTTCCTCAAGGAATGACTTGGAGCTGAAGCCAGCATTGAGTTTTTCAAGATTTATCCAAATACATAATATTTCCCAAACCTTAAACAAGTATTTTGAGTTGCCAAAGAATAACCTTTGTGCATTATTTGCTAGGAGGAGGAGGGAAAACAGATGTTGAGATTGTTGAGACGAACATTTTGCGTTGGCAGTGATGAGTGTGCAGAAAGGTTTGGTGTGTTTCTCGTTTCTCTTGTAAACTGTAAACAATGCAGCATCATGTGTCTGACAAAACATGTGAGCCAATCCAAATTAGTATTATATATATGGTGCTAATGGGGCACTAATAATCCAACACCTACTGCCTCATTATAGACCTTCATTGGCCTTGTCTCTTACTGTAAATCTTCCGGTAAACTCAGAATATTTTAATTTATATTTAGAAAATGAAAAGTAGCTGGTGTAAGGGAATAGTTAAACATTTTGCTTTCTTTCCAAGAGTAGTATGAGATGAATTATCTAATGTCAGTGTGTTAAGCACAGCGCTGGAGTGGATGTGGCTAGCCTAGCTTAGCACAAAGACTGACTATCCAAACATGAAAAAATACAAGCTAAGCTCACTAATTAGGACATTGTTCCTATTTTATCTATCACAGTATATCATTGTATTTCAGCTGTTGTTCGGCTGTTGTGCTACTGCACGTACTTCCCATAAAACCACTAACTGTTGTGTTGTACATCTCTGTTTGAGTTTGGATTTTTTTTTAAAAAAGATACAGCTTGTTAAATCAGCTTTACACGTGTTGGTAGATGTATTCTTTCACTTTAAATAGAGCCAGACTGGCTGTTTCTCCTGCTTTATGCTAAGCTAGCTTTATGCTAACTATGTCCCATCTCAAGCCCCGTACCTAATACACACACACATTACACTGATATCAGTCTTCTCACCTCATTCTTGGTAAGAAAACAGAATGTTGAACTATTCCTTCAACATTAGATAGAAATCCTTTTTGTATTTAAATACCTTTTTCATGCAGAGGGAAGTGTCATTGGGATCTGTCTATTCTGTTTGATGTGGTTACATGAGCAGATTTCTATTCTGGTTAAGCTCTAATCGGGTTGTTAAAGGAATACTGAGCTCCATAATAAGTCACCATTATGATATCTTGTGTTGCTCATGAACCATCCATGTCAGTTGTGTGAAGAAAACTGATTCCAGTTTAACAAGGTGAGACTCCCACCTTACTACAAACCTGTTAGCAGTGTGTGTAAGGAATGACTCTTGTTGCCAGGGGCTCCACATCACTTTCTTCCATTTCCATCCATCAGGAGAAAAGGGGAACTTGTGCATAATCCTGAAGCCCATTGTGGCCTACTTAGTGGGAAGGGAACATGCCTTTCCAACTGGTCGTGCCTTTGTATGTGGGTCAGCTTCATTCAAATTCTCTTTCATTCCAGCTCTTCTTCCGACACTGTGGCCCATCATTAGCTGTAATATAGGTCACCCCAGGCTTTGTGAGGCTCCAGCCCCATTTGCATTCTTGATTCAGATGTAGCAGACATAGAGTGACTGTAGGTAAGGAGGTGGGAAGCTTAGGGGGAAGGTGGCATCAGAAGTAAAGGCGAAGCTTTTATCACTTTTGATGAAAGGATGGGGTCAGTCTGAATACATGCTTAAAAGGATCAGGGTGTTTTCCCAGTGGTTGGAAGAAGAAACTCCTATAGATGCAGGTTGAAATGTACAGTTTCAGTCCTGTCTCTTCTTTCCTTTATAACGAAAAAAAGAAAAAATGAGGAACTGATTTCATCCCCTTTCAACTTCACTGTTCTACTAACAAATATGAATATATTATTTGGATATGCACAGATAATGCTCTCTGAACAGAAAAAAAACTGAATTTTTGCAGTGATGTTCTGCTTCCTGGACCTGTCACCCAGTTGACACAGTTTTCCACAAGTGTAACACCACTTCTTCTTAGAGTCATAACTCAAATCGAAACACACAGAAATCATGCAACCTTCTTACAACCAGCAGGATTCACTCTATCAAGTTCAATACTTGGACATTCAGCAACCTTCATCCCTTAATAATTTTTCATCAGTTTTCACCAGATTAGTTGTGCTTTACGGAATAAAGCTTGACTGATGTGCCACAGGTGTTGTTTTTTTATTGGAAAAAGAAAGGAAGCTGGAAAATGAGCTGACGTTAGGGATCTTGTCAAAAGTGCATGCAAATGAGCCGAGGAAACTTGTCTGATTTTGGACTTTTTGATTTTATTATGAACACAGACACACAGACACAGATCAGGCCGACTTTATATTGTCTGGGCTTCCTCGCATTATGATCCGATGCATTTCTGACTTATTATCATTATTATTTTTAATTTCACTGTTTAATTTAGTCTCAGACTAGGCTTTTTTCTTTTTTCGATGGTGGGGTTCAAATGCAAATCACATTAATTCAGGTACATGCTTAAAATATTATGTTGTTGGCAGCGAAATGTATAGATATACAGTAGCAGTCAAAGCTTTGGGAACAAAGTTTTGACTGGTGCTGTATGTAAACAGGAGTATAAATGGCAGTAAAAAAAAAAAAAAAAAAACTGCCTGTATAAACCATGCCCACTTGTATAAATCCAAATACGTATATCAATACAGATATTTTTGTGACATAAACAGATACAGATATTATCTGTGTACACATCATATTTGTAAAAATCATCATAGAACAAGAAAAATAACATTAGATTATTTAATGAAACTGCAAACTGCTGCAAAAGGAAGACAACACACATCGATGAGCTCCAGTGCTTGCAGGTCATTCACTTCTGTAAATGCAACAATAGTCAAAATAGCCAAAGTTCTCTTGCATTCACTTCAACTCAATAACGTTTATAGAGTTTTTAATTGAAGAATGTGACTGATGTGTACTTACACTACACACCCTCTCAGGTGTAGTCACATGATAAATGCTTTTCTGTGGACACTAACACTAAGTATTGGCTGTTATTTGCATGACTTAGACTCTTTTATTTATGAGACTTTTTGCTGTTACTGCAAAGTTTTGTTCAGCAAGGCAATGTCATAAAAAAAAGCTGTTCCTTTGTCATAATATATTAGTGTTACATGGAAATGTCACCTTTTTGTACCTTTGTGTTCCATGTGTTACCCCCTCTACTGTAAGTAACAGTTCCTCTAGATCCCAGTGTTGCCTTTAATGTCCAGTTTTCTTCAACCATCATCAGTCAGTGTTGAAATTAAAGGGCAATCCACACAGAGAGCATTTTTGAAGCCTTGCTGATGTCAGGCTTTCATCCATCTCAGATATGGTTCGATTTAAAAAAGAAAAAAAAAGAATTAATGTTGTAACTTTAAATAGCAGCCCTGAAGTCCTCAGCAAAGCAGCAGCTCCAGCCTCTGTGTTTAGTATGCAAAGCCAACGGAGCCTATTGACAGCTTTTTTTTCTCCTTGGCAAATTACATGTTTCCCCCTTAATTGTTATTGGAGATGTTATCATGAAGCGGATGCAGCCCTCGCTTCTGAACCTGCTAAAGCCTGACAGTGGTGTGAAGGGGCAGAGGAGGAGAGTTATGCAAAATATGGCCTATGTATAATTAATGACCCCCCCCCTCTTCCCCTGCCGCCACCCCCCCAACACACACACAACCTCTCTATCCTCTTTAGGATGGACAGCTGGCGCCGGGGTGTCTTTTTGACCTCTAAGGGCTGCCGTGTTAAATTGAGATACTGAGGGCGAGGAGGGAATGGGAATTGGTAAAGGGCGGATGCTGAAGAGAAGACACACACACACACACACACATACACTGAAATAAAGGGGTAGTACTATAACTACATTTGCAAATTTGGAAATTTAACAACTTAAAATAAGTTGGAGAACAAGATGCATGCATTGCACACTTGTATTAATGAGGACCTTCCATTTAGTACCATTCTTTTATTCCCTAATCTCCAAAGGGGTGCTGGGTAGCAGCAATGATGTGTGATGTGAATCATGTTATAGTAGTTATATAATAGTTACCTTTTACAAAATCAGCTAATTTTACCTTTCTTTGGCCCAGTGACAGTGGTGTTTTTAGTACGAAGCAAAGCAAAGTTCACTTGTTTTCTATGTAAAATGTCACACACTGGCAGCATCTTGACACATGTCAACTCTGCAGAAGAGCAGCAGTTGTACTACTTTCCTTCCTCTGATCAACACAAATGTACCTCGACTACTGCTTCTGTCTGTATGGTGTGTTTGGTGTGTGATATGGGCGTCGTTACATGACATGACGCTGTGATGTGTTTGACTGCCAGTCTCAAGAGTATCAGAGAGGAGGGAATGGGTTGAGGAAGAAAAATTGCAAAAAAGACAAACACTTATTGTAGTCCAGCAGACAGAAAAAATGATAAGGGCTGAACCAAGAGCACTGTGGTCATTATGAAATCTTACCAATTGTACTCATTTGACATATTTTCCCCTCTGACTGTCACCAATAAACCAAACTCTTGACCTGAAACTAGCCATATGTACAAGTAAAGACTGACAAGGTGACATCACTGTCGCAGAATTTGCACATCTCTCCATCTTTGTGAGGACATTTATTGCTATAGAAGTACTACAACACACACCACATACCCACATGCGCACAGCTGACTTTTGCACGCCCTCGTCAGTTTACTTACTGTACTCCCTATCTCTCCATTAATTGATCTAAACAGGCTCAGATTATCTCGGCTCTTATGCAAAAAAGCCAGAGTCACTGCCAACTCTTTCAAGATAGCAGAAGGCGAGACAGACAGAACTTTGGCTGAAACTCCTCCTGTGCCTTAATTCCTGACGGGGAACACGTTAATATCCCACCAACACCCCCCCTCCGCCACTCACACCCCCCCTTATCTCCACCCTGAGCCTCTTTTGATGTCCCAGCTCTAATCAACTCGTCCGGGCCGACGGAAGGCGGCTGACATGGGACAATCGTCGGAATCTAAATCGTTACATCTCCCCTGACATTACCGTGGCATTTTTGTCGTGGCAGAGGTAAGGAGAGTGAGGATCGGTTCATGGGGACCATAATTCTTTCCATTGGGAGGTGGGAGTGAGGGGGGTGGAGCGGGTGGCATATTCATATTAGTGTGGAATTAGGCCCTTTTTAGATGTGCAGGAAATCCAGTGTTGGCGAGGAGAGCGCTGGAGTCCACACGCGTCCTTATCAGGGACGGCGTAGGCCCTATTCATACCGACTGCTATCGGCATAATTCTTTTTGACATTTCAGATAAGCATCTTAACGGAAGGCTCCCAACTAGGCAGATGGGGGAGTTGTCAAATAATGAAGGAATCCTACATGTTTACTACTAAAATATCAGCTTTTTAAATAGGTGTCTGGATTTGACTGTTATCGGGTGATCTGTGAACCCTCGTCCTACTGCTTCCTGTATCTCTGTGAGGGACAGTGTGTGTGTGTGTGTGTGTGTGTGTGTGTGTGTGTGTTTCTGCTGATGATTTGCATCAACACATGCAGACAGTGTCTGTGTGTCTCCACTGTATCAGAACATGCCATAGCACCGTACATTAATCCTATCCGCTCCTAATCTGCTAATATTTCCTGGAGAATTATCTGAGGACACTGTTTCATATGCAAATATGTTTGGAAACGGGGTAAACACAGCGCTGACTGTCCAGTACGGTAACAACATCCAGTGTGCCCAGTGCTGGTTGGACAGATTAGGCATCTGCCGCATTGCATTGATGTTTATGTTAGGTTGAGACAGGGAGTAAACACAAACAAATTATCCTTGGATTATGGATCAAACTCTAATCATCGGTCAGCAAGGACAAAGGCCTCATACTTTGGATTAGTTGGTTCTTTTTGGTTATTTAGTCAAAGAAGTTTATTTATGGTAGAAGTCAATGTAGAAGAGCAATTAAATGGAACAAATTAGCATCTTTCAAAGTGTATTATATAATATGGACAGCTGCTCAGTCAGGGGGAAATGAACACATAGTTTTTATTTAACCAAGCTGATAACAATACTTTCAAACATGGACACCTTTGCAATTTTGCTGGAAGATTTACCTGAGGGTCAACTCGTGGTTCAAGACTGCTTTGTATTCTCAAAATATTCCATGTTGTTTATATTTTTTTTATTATATACAGATTTGCAGCGACACATACACACACTCCGTTCAGTGTCACATCAGCACAAGCAGGTAGAGCACAAATGCCCACCGAGCTCACATGAGGAAAACTATTTAAAGAAATAGTTAGTTAAAGCTATCTGACATGTTTTTTTAAAAAATACAAATAATTTTAAAATATTTGTAAGAAATAAATATTCATACAAACCCACTATTTGTGCTTTGCCGAATAACGTAATCAGATTGGACTCCACCCCTTGTCTCAAGGTAAAATGTATTTATTCTCTCTGAGCACAGAAAGAAAGAAAGAAAGAAAAGAAGACTGACTGAAGGAGAATGCCACTAATAGGACAGAAATAATCAACAGCAGCGCCTGAAGAAAGCCGCCGTACATGCATGTTCATATGTTAGAGGGCTGTGGCCAGTCAGCCACATAATAGAACAATCACTCTGTCACTCATCCTCTGCTATTCCTGTGGCTGCTACTCTGTTTAAAAATTACAAAAAAAAATCCTGTGTTTTATCCTCTTTTGTCCTTTGTCTCCTCCTGTCATTTTCCTCTTCCTCTTCTGTCCTGCTCTTTGTTTCCTCTGTTCCTCTTTCAGATCTGTCCTTGGTCACCGTCTCCCATTATTCCTTCATCATGATGCATTGTATGTCTTTGGCAACCAACTATTTTAACGCGTCTTCGTCACTCCCAAGCACATTTTGTCCTGTGAACACCTAGATGAAAAGAAACTGCTTTGATATGTCAAAATAAATCGCATTGGCAGGGATGAAACAGATCAACTATTGTGTCTTTGTGAAATTATTTCAGTAGATATGAGCAGGTTTGGAGGCTATGGGGGCATGAAACTTTTCATGCATGTAAAGAACCGTGTCAAATTTCAGTTCAGGATTTGAGAAAAGGAAAAAAAAAATCTGCAATTAGACAGCAGTGATGAGTGAGCTGGGAGGCCGCTGCAGCCGGCTGGTGCTCTGTGGACAGAAACAAAGCAGTGGTTTCACTATTATTCACACATGCACAGAGACATCCAACCTTTCCATCTGATTATGCTGGAAAAAAACAGGAAGATACTAAACAATGTGAACAGCTACAATTTTCAACTCTTTTTAGATTTACTCCTCAATTTTTTTTTAAAATCATATTTAGTCAACTTCTTTCTTAATTTAGTCAAATTTTTGATCTAGATTTTGATCTAGTTTTTTAAAAAAAATATTAGTCATCAATAAATTAGTTGGAAAAAAACCTGAAAAAATGATGAGGTGTAATGTGAAAGGCATCACTGGTAATGACATTAACTCTGCTGTCGAGCCTTTTAGCATCTTTCAGCTCATTGTTTTGGTGTTGATGGTTTTGCTTCACTCGCTGCTCTCATCAGTGTCTCCGGACGCAGTGGATATTTTTCTCCGGAGTAGATGGAGACTAACACAGTGCTAAAGTGACTTGCACATTATGCAGTATTGGACCTGCACATTCATTGGGCTGTCAGAAACATGACACTAAATGAATGCTAATGTTGTTCCTTGTCTGCACGTGTAAATAGTGCCACATCATCTTTATATATCACTGATGTGTTTTGAAATGATTGCCAACAGAGGCCATACTGCTTTAGTCTTAAAGAGCTGTGTTAAAAATTGTTCACAAAATGTAAGTGCATCTAGACATGCAGAATGTTCTGATTAGTACATTTATATCAGGTAATACCAACATACAGTATGAATAGGAAAGGCTACTAAGATCTAAGAAAGCATTACAAATAAGTAGAAATAGTCTCACACCTGAAACTACACTATTCAAACAAGTGCAGCCATCAGATGAAGTGAACAGTACAAGTGCAACAAGATCTAAAGACTTTAACAATCAGCAGTTTTCTGGAGGTGATTTTTTTTAAAGCACTAACAACTTAATAGTTTTTTTTCTCCCTGCAAACTGCATTTAGTGTTACTGAATAAAATGATGATGTAACTGAGAGGATGACCCAGGCATGCTGGGAGAGAAGTCACACATTAATATGTTTATGATTGTGTCTCCTCTTCGATCTTCAACAAAAATATACAGAGATTCTGTTAAAGTCTGTGTTTTGAAATTCCTTTTTTTCAACTCTGTATTTGTCAGTAATGTTATTAAGTGTATTTAAAGTGTGCTTTGTCTTGTCAATGTTTCATTTTTGTCATTAACAGTCATTAACAAATATATTCAGTCACACTTGTGATTATATTACACCCAGTATCACCTGCATAACAGGAACATACTGTACAAAAAAAACACCTTATTTCCCTTCATGTTGTGATCTCAGTGAATGCAAAGTGGCCTGCACAGAGCATCCAACCGGGTAGTTGAAAAAAAAAAAAAAAAAAGCTCCCTTTTGTTTTATGCATTCCTGTATTTTTTCCATAAGTATACCTCCTTACTCTGGTGGCATATTTTCAATCATTATTAGAATGCCGGCAGCTCAAGGCTCACAGGCTTTAACCTCTGGTATGTTTGGTGTGTGATAAAAGGTGAAAGCACATCAATCTTTATTGTCTGGCCCGCACACTGTAATTGCATTCAATAGTCCACTGATTCTCTTGTCTGTGCTAATGTTGGGGAGCAGAGAGGAGCCAGATGCTCTGACTGCATCACACATACACATGCAGATAGACACACAGGTGTGTAAACATACAGTTCGAGCTTTTATACTAAAAAAAAAAAACCCCACACAAGAGTGCTCATACTGGAAAATTCACCAGGAATATGCACAGAAACACACACACACACACACATATGACACACACATAGCCAGCGCCACTTGGCCTCTCGTTGATAAATTGTTGACAGTATAGATTGTGAGCAGCTGTGCGTCCGGAGTGTATATAAAAGAAGATTCATCCTCCAGTCAGATTGTTTATGTGTAGGTGAATGTACAGTGTATATGTGTGAATGTGTGTATGTGTGTGCCGGTGATGTCACCGCTAGGCCAGGTCATGTATTATTCAAATTTAAGCAAGCCAAAGGAGGGAAGAGAGGAGGGGCGGAAGGGCTGGAGGAGTGCCAAACACTCGATTGGATCTCAATGAATAGTAAAGAGGCTGACGGAGGAAAGAAGAGAGAGAGACAGAGAGAGAGAGAGAGAGAGAGAGCAGGGGGTGGAGGAACCAGGAGAGTGTGGGGAGAGAGACAATCAGCATGAGTGAGGAGGCAAGAAAGCGAGAGAGAGAGAGAGAGAGAGAGAGTGGAGGAAAGAGAGAAAAAAAAAGACGTATATAACAGAGAAGAAGGACTTATTTGGATAGCCTCTTGTAATACTTCATCCGCACTCTTAATGAAATCCAACTGCTGCCTTTCCTTTTGTTATTGTACATAAGCTGGCGGAGTTTACCAGAGTCTGAAGTGTGTTTGTGAGCTTTTGTTTGTGCATATGCCTGCGTGTGACGTGCGTGCGCGAGTGGTTTGATTCCATATTACCCATCCTCGCAGAGCACCTTTAAGTCAGGTGGCGGTGAATATTGCAGCGCCTCACACTGTGGGCAGCCTCGATAAGATACCTGTAGACACGCCGAGCTCCAGGTAATAGACTTAGGCTTCTTGTCATATCCACACAGAGCGCACAAAGCCTCCAACCCCGAGGATCAAGCCAGATGAAAAGCTGGCCTTTGATATTGGTTATGCCAAGACCACTCTTACATTATTTTGTTGAATTGGAATGGCACATATATATATATATTTATATACACATGATTGTTGTCCTGTCTCTCCTGGCGATCTGGCAGGATTTGTGGAAGGAAATTCACAACTGTGGGTTACATGTTTGAGGTTGTTTTGTTTTTTTTGCAGTTACAATGCACTCGTGGGTTATATATGCTGTTAATTAATGCTTTCAGTGGTGCTGTTTTTGTTGCACTTTTAAGTGGGCCAAGGCTAACAGGCTAACTAGCATCAAATCCCTGTTGGATTGGATGTAACTGAGGCTCGGGTTCGTCCTCCAACCTGCTGCAGTCATACATTAGAGGTTGATTATCTTTTAGCCGGCGAGGCGAACAGTCTTGGCACAGATCTTCTGGATTTATCATAAGATCATGATCACGCAGCGCTACGTCCACTCTTTATAATGTTGTTTACAGCCATGACTTCTTTGTTTGACTGTTTGTGTGTGCATACATTTGCATGTTGCATATATACACACACATGCATACACTTTCACACATACACTCAGAGCCAGTGGGGCATGCAGCTTGCACACTACATACAGTAATACATTGCTGAATATCAAAGGAAATTACCCTTCACCTCGGTGCATGGATCTTAGCGAGTTCCTTAACCAGAGGAATGGGCTTTGAACCAGGCAGATTCCCCCAGGGCCCTTATCCCGGCCCCTCCCCAGAACGCCGCGCCGGATAAGGGCCGTAATTCCCACTTTTAGGTTTCCATTAATCTGATCCTGACACAGGGGAGACGGGCTGCTTTGCATATCGCCTTCCCAAGATGGAGGGCTATTTACATGATCGCCTCCAGATTGAATATGATCAGTAGCCCACCTCCTCCGCCGTCCTCTGCTGCTGAGACGGAAAAATGCAGATTTTTCAGCGAGTATTTGCTGCATTATCATGGATGAAATATTATTCACTCAGGTATATTCACTATAGCGTTTCAATACGTCTCAAGTTAGACTTGATGGATACGTGTTGCGGATATTACAGCTGGGCGCTTGATTCCCTTGACGAAGGCCAAATTTCTTTTATGAATGTGACAGCAGAGATGGATAGATCGACCCATTTATCATCGCTCACTGATAGTGCTAATGTGAAGAGAACTACCTCCCCCCCCCCCCGCCCCCCTTTAACAAATGTGAGGAACACCAGTGAACAGTGCTCCATTTGAAACCATGAAGGCAAACCCCCATGTAAATGTATCTGTAATGAACGGCGCGTACAGGAGGTGCATTATTCTCTTTCTGCTACATTTATTTCTGAATATCAAATGAATATGATAAATGTGGAGCGAGGGGGCGGCGGCGGGGGAAGCAAAGTAAGCCGAGGATATGAGATGAGTGATATTGTTATTACACCACCGACGATGAGCAGCAGAAGTTGAGACAGTGTGAGACTGTAGCGTAGGGGGCAAACACATACACACACACACACTCCACCCCGATCTCTTTCCCCCCTTCTCTTACACACACTCTTTCTCGCTCTTTCCCATGCAAACACGCCGTCTCCTTGTCTGTCCGTCATTACCCATCCCTTGAACTACCTTCATTGTGTTTTTTTTTTTTTTTTTTCTATTTCCAGCACATCAAGCCGAGACACAATTCCACACTCATGTGAGTCCCAGTTGTGAGCTGATACGCAGCGAGACGACAACAATGAGATGTGAAAAAATAGAGTATGACCGTACAAACACCACCGCTGTTTAGTGTGATGAAAGAGCAAATCCTCACTCGCGTGGCGTAGGTGAAATATTGTGCATGTTCCTGTCTGTTACTTCAAAGTATTTCCACTCGGCCATCTGGGCAGGAAACTAGTAGGTGGCTGTAATCAAACCAAAGGTGCTGCAGTTATTTGTCTGATTAGGTTGTTTTTTTTTTTTTCTCTTTTCCAGTGATATTATTGCAACCTCACTTCTGTTGTGGATAACATGCGACTTGTGAACCGCCGTCCAACTCCATAATCACCCACCCAGAATTTGCACGTGGTGCTAATTGTCAGTTCGACACACACTTCATGTAAACAGTGTGATAGAAACCCATCATACGTCCTCCGTCACTTTGTCTCAGGCTGTTCGGGCGCAGGGAAAACATTCGAGCCTCCCCTAAGTGCATTTCATGCTTTTAATTGACACCATTGCATGTTAATTCGAAGCATGTCACGGATGTGTCACACCAGTAAGCCGCCAGTGTCCAACCTCATGTAATGTCGAATTACATTCCTGCTGCTCATCGCCGTGACAATAGATAAGCTTCTCCTAGGCAACGCCAAGCGGTTCAAACAGTCATGTGTAGCCGAGGTGTTTTTTTTTTTTTTGTTCTTGCTCGCTGTCCTCCTCACTTAGGAGATGGCCAACGAACCGGCTGCATATTGTTGTTGTTTTTAAATCAATTTTCCTGCCTGTGATCACTTTCTATGTCTGTGTGTGAGTCAGATTTTTTCCTCTCTAGTGCTACGTCATGTATATGGTTGACTTAGACCTTGGAATAAAAGACCTTAAAATTACATCTGCCAAGGCAAACTTCTGTGCCTACACTCTTAAAAAAAAGGTTCTTTATAGTACCAGAAAGTTGTACTCTTAAAAGTTGCACTCTTAAAGGTGCCCCGTGAAGTTTTTGACCATTCATAGCATTATGGAGCTATGTTTTTACTTGTGGGCCCCAGTTTTGTTTGTATGTGCCATCTATCACGTTATTCCTTTCAGCTAAAGGTGGTGGTAATGTGCCAAAAAAACACAGCAATACACCAGCAAAGGCAGAGAAGAAGACTTCTATCAAGTAAGAAATGCTTTCAACATGTGTGTTAGGACTCAAGGATGCACACAATGAGTTTGAATTGAGTAACACTTCATATAAATATAACTTGTCTTTGTTTATAAGACAACTCCACTGGGCATCTTTAACCCCTTTTGGGGCTTTGCAACACAATTCAGACGTGTTACCTACGGCATCGAGATTCTTAAATGCGTTTACATGACCTTTACCTCAGCAGAACCATTCAAGATAATTGAAGTCATGGGCATGCATAGATACTTTCAGAAAAATGGGTGAAAAAAATTGGCTCTGAAAAAGCATGGAAGGCATGAAAATGTGTGAAAAATATTCTGGAATTCCTTATTATTTTCTGTTAGGGCTCTCGGAGCAGAGCAAGCCAATGCAAGGTCCATGGCAGACTGGGCACTCGGGGGGAGAGTACAGCAGCATACATCTGTCACAACGGTGTTTCTTGTCCGCACACAGACACAGGCAGTGTGAGGACAAGAAAAAAAAAAAATTTGATGTGCCATTTAAAAAGGGCACCCAAGACAAAGCTGAGCATGCCACTGGTTCAAATGCTGCAACCAGCAGAATTAAAATAGCCTTTAAGAACAAACTGAGTTAATTATTAGGGCTTACCTATTTAGTTTTATTTAAAGAAATATAAAGTTTTATTAAGCCACTTCTTTATGAACTACTAATGCTACCCTGACAACAGCTGAGTCAGTCTGTGTGGTGGAGCAGAGCTTTTGCACACAGAGTGTACGCTGACGTGTTAGCATACAGTGATGACAGGACCTTGCATACAGTATGAGGAGACACAAAGATGCATTTGCTACATTCCAGACATGAAGGTGCAGCTCTAAAACAGTCTAAGTTAAGCTCAAATGACACTCTCTGTGTCCATGATGTAAAATTTGTCATTTACATGTACTATACACACTGACACACGTGTGAAGATGTCCACCTATACAGACACCTGTGTAGTATAAACAGAAACCACATGCATGTCCGCCACACTGTCCATGTCCATGCAGTGAGTCTGTCCCTTCAAGAGTCATTTCAGCTTGGTATTACACAGAACCATCACACAACATTACCATCTACATATTTACATGTTTAAAAGGCCACTCCAGTAATTAAGTCTTGCTCTTTTATAGAGTTGAATGAGGCCAAGATATTCTGACCTCCAGTCCCTAGTAAGGGTCAAACTCCAAAAACACTGGATCCTACACTTCCCATGATGCAGCTCACTTGATTGTTTTTTTTAGAACCAATATATGTAAACTCCCAGGTTTTTAAACTCCACAACCCCAGGTAGTAACACAACCTTTACAAACTGTTACAAATTTGAAGTCTACATGCCCAATCCAAGATAACTCTGATGACATCATCAGGGTCATTTTCTCAGACTTGACTAAGCTCCTGCTGAGCTACAGAAACATTATATAACTCTTTTAGTAAATCGACTTTGACATGTAAAATCAGTGGAGTGACCCTTCATGTTTGAGGTTCAGCTTTGTATGAACTCACATTTATCAGAACACGTGTGGCAAAGGGTTAAACATTTGAAATGTAAAGTCAAACTTTATGTTGATATTACTCAGTTCTAGCTAACTAGCTAACATCGCTAGATATGGTAGGCTATGTATATACTGTATGTTTCTCACTGGTTTTACTGGATCATTAATAAATGAAGAGAGAAGATGACATTGCATGCTGTGAATCCTCATTTTAAACAATGTATGATAGATTTCACTCTGTACATTTACATTCACTATGGATTTATGACAAATTAAGGAATATTTGAAGAGATGTGTGGACAAAGAAATAATTGTATAAATGATAATCTACACGTTGAAAAAAGATGATTACAGAGTTATGATTTGAAGATGATACAAACAGACGAGGAGGAGGATAAACATTAGCTACACATTCCCAACATGAAAACATCTGATGGATGCATAATAATAAACTACAAGATTGCTTGTTCGTGAAGGCGCTACTACCTGTTGATCAGTAAGCTCTTTCAAATCTGCTGAAAATTAGCAGTGGATATACTTTTTAGAAAAACACTTCCATCTGACTGTTTGATACTGCCACTTGTTATCAAGGTCACACAATATGCTGTCTTGATCTCATTTGCACCATTTTACAGTCCCAAGTGGATCAAGACACATTAAATATGGCCGCTGCAAAATGGCTGCAAGATGGGAGCTGTGAAAGCGGATGATTGGCTTCGACGCCTCGTGGCCTGTGTGTCTCACACTGCTGTATCCAGTCGAAGAGCAATAGCACTGGCCCCAAGAATAGCTCCAAATTATTCATAGCGAGGTATGACAAGCTCTGGTGAAAAATATGACTGTGTCTGAGTCCATTGCTGCAGGCCTGGGGAAGAGATTAAATATAAAGCTGTTAGCCAGTAATACACTATTAAAGGATGGAAACCTCTTGCTGGTCAGCAACTCTGTGACACAGGGACAACATCTTAGGAATTTTAAATGTATGGCCATTGCACACCTTTATTATAATATAACATTAGAATAAGATGGAGAGAGATACTAAAGAAATGCCTGTAAGCCACACTGTGTAACTCCAAACAAGAAGTAATCAAAGAGACACTTTAAAACTCAAAATTAAGACATGTACTTAAAAGAAAGCTCAAATGGCATTATGAGCAAAGAAATACAAAACTCCTTAACATTCTGTGTCATACACTATCTGATTTTTGTGCTTTTTATTTGTAATTTCTTGATAAGTGAGAATATTTTAGAAATAAGTAGAACCTAACTGATAGTGGAATTTTAAAGCTATTAACAGTTTAAAAAGTCTTAAAATGATATACAAGCTAACATTTGGTTTTTTTTTTCTAAAGCTGCACTTCATTATTTTTTGTATTAACAGTGAATCAAATCACTATGTATAATATGAAAGGTATTGCTCATAGTAATGAACACACAGAAAATTATTACCAACTCTGCAGTTCCCTTTTAACCACTTTTAGCTAATTGTTTTGGTTTTCCGTACACTACCTGCCCAGCACCAAACAGCAGACAAAGTTAGCAACTAGCTGTTAACTTAGTGGAGCATTTAGCATTTAAAGAGACAGATATTTTTCTCAGGAATTTGTGGAAACCAAAAGGTCATCAGATGGCCAGACTCCAAAAGAATAATGTTGCATCATGTCTGCTGGATGTGTAAATAGGGAGCTGTTTGCTAACACGTTAGCCATAACAACTGAATAATGTTCAGTCTTCAGCTTGTTCTGCTTCCCTCAGGTGGCAAAAAATTATAATGCAGCTTTAACATAAACACATAACACACTATACAGAAAAACATGTAATAAGGATCCCTGAAATTCCGTTTTAAAGACTTGTTACCAAGTTATGTATTGAGCAATTGAGCAACATATATTTATATATACAATACATGGTAAATGGTAAATGGACTGTACTTGTATAGCGCCTTTCTAGTCTTCCAACCACTCAAAGCGCTTTTTACACTACGAATCACATTCACCCATTCACACACATTCATATGCTGAATGGGTACAGGGGCTACCATGCAAGGTCCCAACCTGCCCATCAGAGGAGGCTAAGCATTCACACACATTCATACACTGATGGCACAGCCATCAGGAGCAATTTTGGGGTTAAGTATCTTGCCCAAGGACACATCGGCATGTGGACTGGAGGAGCCGGGAATCGAACCGCCGATCTTCCAATTAGTGGACGACCCGCTCTACCTCCTGAGCCACAGCCGCCCATACAATATACATACAATATATACAATGAAAAGCTTTGAAAAGCTAAGTAAATAAAAATTTTAAAATACACTATTAATTTTAGTTGGGCTCTAGAAATAAGTTAAGTTTAACTAATTTCCAGACAGCTACAACTAGTTGGAGCCTAGTGTCTGGCTCAAGGCAGATATAAACCTACCAGGTACCCACTACTGTGTTTCCCATCATTCTGCACCCTGCTCCATACGGTACGTGGTATTATACAGTGTTGTGGTGATGAACTTGCTTCATTGGCCATGATGACTGAGCGATGTGATTGATAAATGTGCCTTTTTGTGCTACACATACTGTACACATTTTAGTGTCTGATCTTTTTGAGTTATGGAAGCTGCATGTCTACACTGAGAAAAAAGTCACTATTTAGCAGTGGTGGAAAAGGTATACAGAGCCTTTACTTATGCAAAAGTAATAATATACCAATGTCAAAATAAATTCTTATGTACAGTACCAGTCAAAGGTTCTCACACACCTTTCCATTCTCTTGAATGAGAAAGTGTGTCCAAACTTTTGACTGCTAGTATTAGTAAAAGTACAGGAGTATTATAAGAACAATTAAAGTACTATAGAGCAGACCATAGTCTTATAGTCATAGTCTTATATATAAATTACATTTGGATCATTGTTACTGATGTACTAATGTGTTAGTAGCATTTTACCATTGCAACCAGTCAAGCTGGAGCTAATCATAACTACTTGATGTACTGTTGGGCAGTTCAATCCCTAACAGTGCCAAACTCATAATCTTATAATTTATGATTGAAGCTATAACCGTAGTTTCTTAAAACAAATGAATATATGTGTGTGATAAAACTATTTCAGTTTAATTTAAATAAACCTGTCTTGTTTGTATTGTTTGCATCTTGAAGCAAGATGCACTAGCATTGTGAAAAATGAAGCTTGATTTTAGAAAATATTGAACCAAACTGATTTGCACTGAAAACAGTTTGGATTCTTACTGCACTGTTAGACTTTTTCTCGTTTAATTACAGGCAACAAGGACTTAATAAGATGGAATTTTGCAATGAACAAATGCATCCCATTTCAGAAGGTAATCTTATGTTTTGTATGAAAAATATTATAACAACTAAAGCTCCAAATGTAGTGGAATATTTCTATTTGAAATGCATTGGAGTAAAAGTATAAAGTAGTAAAAATTATAAATATTCAAGTAAAGAACCTCAAAATTGAAGTTAAATACAACACTTGAGTAAATGTACTTAGTTACATTCCAACACTGGTATATAGGACCCTGGCTTCCTGGTGGAAAAGCAACACTGCAAGTATTATATTATTGCAAGAAAGAACATAAGCAGGTAAGGAGACAGACTTAATAAATGTCACCACAAATGACTAGAAACTGCAAACGAGAAGGTCAAAGGTCAGAGCCAAAGTAACCAGGGAGAGAACTACAACGACAGACAGAAGCAAGCTTTTTTTAAAATCACCCTGCATCCTTTTTTTCTGGCACCTTGTTGTTGTTGTTGACACTGCTACGATCTATCAACTATCGAGTAGATTTGTGAGCAAAGTGGCAGCTTGTTATAAAGGCTGGACGGGGGGGAAAGAGCTACGATTCATCAGGCATTATGATTCTAAAGGAATTATGGTTGTGCACAAATCACCCACTTTATTTAAGCAGGGTATTTAGGAGCTTGTTTACTTCTTACTCATAAGCTTTTACCACTGTGCTACTTAAACACTGGCAGCGTGAAACTTGGGAGCATACACACACGCGGTGAGGAAGGTGCAACACAACGGCCTCGGACTCACACACACACACGCACACATACACACAGTCTTACTCTCTCATACTTGCCCACACACACGGCTCACTTTTAGCCCTCAGGCGTCGCATTTGAGAGTTTAATTTACTTGATTAAATCATATTTGCATATGGAAATTGTTTGAAAATGATATTAATTTGTTATATTCAAAGGAGAATTACTTCCTCATATTAAAGCTAAATCAGACAAAGGCTGCGAGAGTGACAGGTGATGATATTGAACTTTTGCTCAGTGGGGGCCCGTCGGTGTAACCACGCCGCTCTCTCTCTCTCTCACACACACACACACACACACATGCAGGAACTGTACAAATTGCATGTGATCTTTCTAGGACCACGCATGTAAATCCTCCTCTTCTTCCTCCATTTCAATAAAGACGAAGGTCATTTTTACTCAGCAGCGAGCGACAGGATTTTCCTCCACCTCGTGTGTTGTGTCCAGGTGTGTGTGACTGATGTAGCTCGGTGAGGCGCCACCGTGGGACAGATCTCCTCCTGAGCCAACTTAACTTATCAGGAACACGGACCAAAAAAATCAGGCTAATTAATTAAGAACAGTATTAGAAGTAATGGGATATTATAATATAAATTGCTACATTCTGGAACCAATTTAATCCAATTACTGGAACCCCTCATGAATATAATACCTCCAAAATCACTCCGTCAGAGTCCAAAGGGAGATGTGTCTGACTACTAAGACTGAAAGAAAAGAAAAAGGAAAAAAATCTGCTCTCTTTTAACAGCGAACAGCAGTGAAGATTTAAATGGTTGAGAGGAACTGTTAATTTGAGTAATAAAACCTAATGATGATTTTTTTTCTAATTGACATTTCGACCATTTACAACCTGAGTAGGTTTTTGTTTGAGCTCCCTTGTGTTTGATAAAGAAGAATGACTGTAAAGGCTGATTGGTGCTTTTTCTCTTAATGGCCTCTACCCAGCTTTTTTTTTTTTTTTTTTTTTTTTTTTTAAGAATGTCTTAAAAGAGACAAAAGAATACAATTCACCACTAGTTAAGCGGAGTGCATTTTGGAGGAGTGGATGGGATGAATTGACATTAATAATCACAGCAACTTTAGAGGCTCAGAAATCATTTGATGAGGGACAAATCCACATTACAGCATATAAAATGATACGTGAGTGCTTTAGAGAAGATTTAGAGTTAGGTGGAAAGACTGCACCTTATGAATGGGAACAAATTGCAAAGCAGTTTAAAAGTAGAATTCCTTGTCCTCTCCCAGAACATCAAAATTTCCTTCAGTGTTTGTGATTGCCTAGAAGTGGTGAAAGAAAAGAGTAGCAATGCCACAATGTAAAAATACTACAAATACTAAAATATTACAAGAAAGAATTTTATGAAACTAGTGTATATGTTATATAAAATTTACTTAAATTATTAAGTAAAAGTACTCATATTACAAGTACATTTACATAAGGAATGTACTTAAGTAAAGTTCTGAGGTACTTGCACTTTACTTGTATGGTATTTTAGACTTTTACTCCACAACATTGAAGGAAAAGAGGAGAAAAGGGAAATGTTGTACTTTTTACTTCACAAATGTATTTGTTTAGCTATAATTACTAGTTATGTAGCAAATTAAGATTGGATGATCCTCCTATGGGCGCTCTGGTTTTCTCCCACAGTCCAAAGATATTCAGGGCATGTGAAGAGGAGAGTGTATGTGCCAGCTGGTGTAAATGTAAGTGAGACTTGAGGACTGCAGACAAGCGGAGTGACCGCCTACATGGTAGTCTGCCTACATGTGTTAGCCCTGTGATAGACCTGTCAGTGTATTATAGACTCAGTATCAACTAGATACTAACTGACTTTCAACAGCAGGTATGAAGTAGCTCAAAATTAAAATAGTCAAATTGTACTATATTCTCCTTATTGTCAATAAATCCCATGTTAAGAACAAAACCATCAATGTGTTAATCTCTAAATACTTTGACTTCTCTACTCTGTCTGGAGCACTCAGCCACAAGCCCATTCATTCCCTCTGAAGATGTAAATCTTTAAAAATAACTCATTTATATAAAGTACATTGTGCAATTAAATAAAAGCTTAAATAATTTCAACAGCAGGGCACTGTAGTTTTTAGCAAATACTCAGAGATAAAAAGTGCATTTGTTGGGGACTATTTCCAGCTTCACATCAATGCACATTTGGTGCTCCAGTGAGTGTTTCCAGCAGCAGGATGGTGTTTGTGGGATTAAATCCAAATTAACTACTGCCCAGTTGTCCAGCGCAACAGTTTGGGTCACTTTATTGTTATTGTTTGTGCTCTATGGTACACATGAATATAATATATCTACCTTTGGACACACAGTTCACTAACAAAGACCATGCCATTTGAACGGTATAAAAAGTAGTTTTATTTGGATTGTAGAGAGGGTTCAGGATTGGATGAGGAGTGTATGGTGGGCTGGATGGGGATCGTGGAGAGGGATGAAGGGGGTCGATTGCTGAGGATGAATGGGAGCTGAAGGTTGGTCAGGGTCGTGTACGGTTGGATGATGGGGCCGAGGAGAGGGATGAAGGGGGTCGATGGCGTGGGGATGACAGGGACCAAATGGAATCACAAAGAGGCTGGAGCGTCTAGGAACCCGGGGATTGAGACTCAGGGTGGGGGACATGTCTCGATGAGCTTTCTGCTTTGTCATCCCCCTGATCTAGAATAGGACAAGAAGAATTACTTATGCAGAAGTATTTACCCTAACGAGCATGTCTTTGATGGTGGGAGGAAACCGGAGTACCTGGCGGAAACCCACACGAACACGGGGAGAACATGCAAACTCCACACAGAAAGGACCTGGGACGGCCAGTGTTCGAACTCAGGACCTTCTTGCTGTGAGGCATAAGTGCTAACCACTGTGAACCACCGTGACGCCCATTGAGAGGGGAGAGAGGAGAAAAATGGGGTTGGGGGGGGGGAGGGCCGTGAGAACTGAGACAAACGGGAGAGAAGGGGGTTAGACACACTTCTGTAGGTATGCACGGATGATTGAATTAGTGAGGCACAGGTGATTGAATTTAATGAGAGAGGGGCGTGGTCTGAGAGAAAAGACGAAAAACACGACAGATCAGACAGGGAGGGGGCCGGCACAGCGGAAGATACGACCTGGCCCTGCTAGAGGGCTGAAGCAGTTGGCTGCGACGTGACGTCATCAACGTGCGACGTACAGGTGTCGCTGGCGGGGAAGCCGGAAGTAAACGGTGTGACGGCCCGGCGGCGGAAAGTAAATCGGGAGAGCGGGAGGATCTGACCTGCTGGAGAGAGGGTCGATGGAAGTAGAGTCTGCATAGAGTTGGAAAGTTTGTCTTTATCATCGTTTCGTAGGAGTGAGACGACCGTGTCCTTGAGAGCTCGCCGGAGGTTAGCAAACATCCGGTTGAAGATGCTAATCGCTTGGAAAAGAGCCACGTCCGAGTGGCCATGGCGTGGATACCTGTGGAGCGTCTGGATCCCATCTGATCAGAAGCACGGCGTCTGGAGGAGAAGGGTTCCATGTGGATGTGGTGGTGAAGGAGATATCTCGTTGGTACTGCTGGATCTAGTCGTGGGCGATATGTTGCCGAGGAACGTGGATCACGGAGCACGGGCGGGAGGTAAGCGTTTACGATGCAAGCATGTCGTAGGTCGCGTGAGAACTGAGACGAACGGGAGAGAAAGGGGTTAGACACACTTATATAGGTATGCACGGATGATTTAATTAGTAAGGCGCAGGTGATTTAATTTAGTGAGAGAGAGGGGCGTATATTAAATATTGAGTATCATCAACCTTATCCTCTAAGTACAGTTCTTGAATACACATAAGAATTGACTTAACTAGTTCCTCTCCAAAACTGTTGCTTATGTTCCTACATGTATTATCCCACTCACACCAACACTGTGACGGTGGCCTAACTCAATGCACATCAGGTGACTCACCATCGTGACCCTCTTCCTCACCTGGGTTGAAGGTGCGGTGGACGCTGCCCGGCTTTTGGTAACCAGGCACCTTTTTTGGAATGGAAACTTAATGATGATACTGACATAAACATACAATATAGGACGTCTAGGGGGGGCTTTGTGTGAGCTGAGCTGCTGCTAACGTTTGCTTAGCTTGTTTCTCTGATAACTTGAGATCCATCCGATGACTAAAATCCTTCATCCGGTTAAAACATATACTTGAAAAACACCAAGATCTAAAAAGTTTATCATAAAAATGTGACTTAAACTGAATAAAATTCAATTTATGACAGTTTCTGGTGGACAACCAGAATGCCGACGCGTGCACTCTTTGGTAGAGGGGGTATGACGCCACTGACAGGCAACCAAAAGAAACGGACCGTTACCTTGATTAAAATTACAGATTTCTCTGGGTTTGAAAATTTGGTTGTTCAATGTACCCATGTTCAGTAAATCTAAGGGATATTACTGACTTTTTTGTAAAGTATCTTGTTATTTATGTTCTTAAATGCGTGTGTATGTGTATGCTGATGCACGTGTGTAGCCCAAAAACCATTAGAAGCACTGATGCTGTCACTTATACTTTAATTTGACCCTATTGTGTCAGGAGACAATTAAACAATTTTTAGAAATCCAGATATTAACTTCTACATGCTGGGAACAAAGTGAATTCAAAACTTTTCAAAGAAGAAATGAATTTATTTCACAAAGAAAAAATAAAAACTCAGTTGCTGTTTTAATCAGCGACAAATTCAACCATGCCTTATTGCACATTCAGTTACATCATCTTTCCCCTCTTTTGTGATCAAAACGTGAGGGAAGATCTTAAACTGACACGTATGGATGTTAGTGTCAAATATTGAAAAGTATATGAAAGAGGAGCCTTGTATTCTCCGGTGGATCCTGCAGACCATGGGTGTAGATTTGGGTATGGACGGTGAGGACATGTCCCTCCCAATAGAAATGTAATGCTGGATTGTCCCTAACAATGTATGCCAATCTCAAACAATAACTTTAACTCCATGTAATGTTAACAGTAAGATCTCTGCAGAGTTTCCAGGTTTGTTTTTTCTGCAAAACCTCGACCTGATGATCTGGCAACCCTCAACTTCAAGCTGTACACATTGTTGACCAGCAGCAGCAGCAGCAGCAGCAGTAGTGGAGTCAGTGAGGTGGAGAATCTGAAGCGGTTAATATTTATAGTTTAAACCTTCCAAATGTAGCAGAATTGAAAACAACTTCACTGAACAAAACTAAGATTATTTGATATTATATTTAATTTCAGGTGTTAGACCTGCTGTTAATTAAACAACTTACTGTTGTACATATTACTGTTGGTGAAAATTCCTCCCAAAATCAAATTAACACATCTGGTCCTTTTTAAAGAAGAAGCAAAATGTCAGTAACAGTTGAGCTTAATTAATGAGAACGTTCTGTAATCAATCCAAACATTCATCTTTGACATTAGTGGCAGAAATATTCTCTCCTTTTTTCCATGAATGGCTCAGCAGCAGAGTTATTATTGCATATGTGTCATTAAGACATGAACATTATTTATAAGTTAAATTAGCCAAAGCTTGTCCGACTGATCTGTTTGTGACTGTCAGGCATCATTTTATTATGAAAATCCTGTCACACAGACAGGTGAGCTCTGATGTCATAATGAAAGATCTCACTCAAGTTTTTGAGATGATGTAAAGAGGTTTGAGCATCACTGTGTTGTGTCGCCCAAATCCACAAACTGCAAGAACAAGAATCTCAGGTGAGGTTTGAAAAACCTTCCAGCAGTGAGTTACAGGGCAGCACATTACCTACAGGCTTCCATACATTTATTTTATAGACATTTATTGTGACAGTCAGTGATATGTTATTTTTAAATAGTAAGTAGTCTGTCAATAAAATAAAATGTAAAAATCAGAGAAAAATCATGATAAAAGTCCAGTTTCAGGCAAGTCAGCAAATGCATATTCAGTAAAGTAAACATTTTGCAGTCAGGCTCTTTATGTGCGTATGTGTGCACATGTGCCTATGAAAGAGAAAGGAGTGATAGAGAGCAAATACACATACACAGTTATTTTGGCCATCCAACAAAAAAATGTCCTACCAAAGTTAAAACCAAACCTACAGCCTTGCTGTAGACGATCACACCAAAGACTGGAGCAGAATGAATTAGGTGCTTGTTGTTGTTGTTGTTGTTGTTGTTGTTGCTGCTGTTGAGCAAGAAAATCCTCAGCTCACCAGTAAAGCTATTATCTCATACTACTGAATACAATAAAATTTGAGTCAATTCAGTTTTATTGATACTCTCGCGAGCAATTTGGCAGCGTTGGTAGTCAGAGCAACGTCTCATCCCACCTTATTCACATCAACAAACAACAGATAATGCAATAACACACAATGTAATTGTAATGGTAGATGCAATGTAGAAACACTATACAGCAGTGCTGCTTTAGACATGGTTAATGTCTATATAATTGCATCTGAAATGCCTTGTCTGTCCAGTAGATTGAGTCACGTCTGCCAAAAAAAGGGTGATACACACACACTTTAGTTAGGCTTGTGGTTCTAACTGAATGACTTCATGATCTGGATGTCTGATTTAAGTTCAGACAAAAAACTAAACGTCTGACACTGTGACACTTAAAATAAATAGATAAATTCCTAAATATTTAAGGGGTTCTGGTTCCAGACCTCTGAATCGCTTCGCACATTATTTTGTAGGCAATTCAAATAGGTCTGGCGCTGCGCTCATCACCAAATCTGCATCATATTCCATATGCATATAAATGAGAATAGCTTTATTAAATAGCTTTATTTTAATTTAAGGAATTTAGCTGCATTGTTATCATCATCATCGTCATCTTCAAAACTTTCGCTTCCTAGATTTTACAGAAGCAACAAGTCATCATGACTGATACTGATTATGGCAAAAACCTCTGCAGCACCTAATGACCACAGGGTAGTGACATGAATATTGGACCAGCGTCTAAGTTTGTAGGGAGGGGATGAAGATAAATAAAGGACTCAGTCAGTATAAAAACTGTAAATAAAATGATACAACCTGAGCTGGCATTTTTAACAGAAAAAAGCCAACCGTCTGCAGGTGTAATGAAGCAGTTTCACAGCAGGCCTATACAACCCAGCAGATAAACATACTGTTAAAACCAATAACAGACATAACTTAAACCAAAGTGAAGTGCTTTCACTTCTATATTATCTCCTTATATACAAATAAAATTGTTTATCACACTATCAGTACGTAACTAGAGCTGTTATGCTGTTATGCACATTAACACCATTATGACACAGTGCAAAAGTACTCAATTAGCAAAATAAAATAAATGAGCTGCATTTTACATCTCATTATTTTCATTCAGAGTAAACACCACAGAAATTTCCCTTAAACGTAGGTTCAACACTGTAATATCTCACAGCAGTAAAATGTAATAGATGTAGCTCAGACATTTCTGCACAGAACGTACTCCCTCTCCCTGCAGTACCACATGTCCACTGTCTTATGCTGACTACAGGAGTTAGCTACGTTAGCTTAGCTGAACGTTACGAAAGACTAGTTAACCCACAGCACACAGGTCCCTGGATTGGTCACTCGGTCACTCTGTTTGTCTGCTGTCCTCAAGTCTCAGTTTTACACATTTATTAACTTTTTACACTAATATACACACAGAGTTTCTCACTCAGTCTCATCGATTTTTTCGTCACCGCGTAGCGTGGGGAGGGGCGGTACTTAATTTATTTCCTCCAACTTTTGCTACGCTATCTAACCAATGATAAACTGACAGGCAGATGAGTTAACCTAAAATATAGGATAAAAGTGCTATATAAAATATAGCTATTTAGCCATTTAAGGGGGCCCCCTGTCTGTGAAAAACAACAACAACAACAAATTAAAAAAGAACACAGACGCCCCCTGGTGGTTAGGGGGGCCATTGCAGTCGCTTATAATGCGAATAAGCAAAAACGTCCATAAACCAACCATGAAGACTGAAGTGAAACAAATCTCCGTCCCTTTCTGTCTCTGTTTCATGTTGTACATAGAAGCATGCAGGTACACACATAAACACACACACATGCAAAATCACAGTCAGCCTGCTCACACACACCCAGTAATGGTTCAGTGATAAACAGGTCAGTGTTATTTAGATTTTGTTGAAAATAATCACGATAAAGAGTATTGTCGGGGAGGTCAGGGGACTTTTTCCATGGAAATTATGTAAACGAGACAGGTCTCCATCAGAGTTATTAATAATTCCTGTTAGCTTAAACCTTGGCTTATCTCTGACCTGTCTGTCACCCCCACCCCTCCCACCCCTCCCACCCCCTTCATCATCCTGTGTTTTAGTTACATAGTCACACACTCCTGTCATACTCTTGGAAATAACTAATTGTGGGACCACTGAAGTATTTCTCTACTGTTTTTTTTTGGGGGGGGGGGGGGCTTGCCATCATTCTATCATCTTCCACCATTTAACAGATGAGTCTGCCCATCTCTGTGGTTATTTCCTAACTTCTGTAACATAAGCTGCTGAAAAAAGTTAAAATGGAGTTACTGGAACCTGACTAATCTGGGCAAACTGACTCCAGCAGACACGCTACAGTATTTGTCAAATCTTAGAAAATTACTCAAGTGGGCTCGGAGACGATACATGTTTGACAAAAAGCCTGTGTTACTAATAAGACAAGTGGAATTTGAAAGACATGAGTGTTGAACAGTTGCAGAGGGTCTCATGAAAGAAGCTTTTAAATTGCATTATGGGACGTGTAGGATCCAGTGTTTTTTGAAGCTTTACTTCTACAAGAGACTGAAAGTCAGGATACCTCGGCCTGTGCCGCTTCATTTTTCACCATTCTTTTTTTAATCTGTCTCTCGCAAGTCCCCTAACTTTATGGAAGTGGGGATACTTAATCGCTGGAGTGCCACTTTAAGGCTTCAAACAACCCATAATGTAACACTCTTAGGCGCTCTCTGCAACACAAGAACCTGTATTCGCTCAAGTCAAACTGAACATCTGCTGATGTAAGTATGTAAATGTCTAGTCCTTGAATATTGTACACATATATAAATGTAATATTCATTGAAAAATATCTCATGGTTTAAAAACGCTACATAAATTCAGAATGGTGGAGTTGAAGAACTGTGTTTAGTTGAAACTGAGATCCAGTGAAACCAGTTTGCACTCCTTTTATCATCAGTAATCCTACTCCTAACTGACCTAAATGTTCAAACTAGCCATATAAATCTGTTGTAATCAGGAGGGTAGTTATCTAATATTCAAAAATAATTAATTTCATAGTTGTGAACAAGTACATTCTTTGATTCTATGTTAACTGATGTTACTTTTGTTTCCAGTGAAGTTTGCCCAAACTTACACTTTGAGAGACGGCGGTTCATTTGGCTCCATGTGAGAAACTCTTGACTTAAACTCTCCTGTTTGTGATTAAAGTCATTTTTAGTGCAGGGCTTTGGCAGGAGGCAGAGAGGTGAATCTCTCTTTCAGCCGCACGCCTTTTTAATCACATCAATGCAAGCCTTTTGTTAGCGCGTACTCGTGTGAAAGGTGTACGGGTCTGTTTGTGTGTCGAATGATTACTCATGTTCACGCATAAGCTGACTCTATATATGTAGCTTCACTGACAATAGCATGGGTGACTGTATGTGTACATGTGTAGCTGTGTGTTTTTTAATGATGTTTTATATACGTGTGTGTGTGGGAGTGGATTTGGCCCTCTCTCTTTTGTGCTTGTGACTTTATTAAAGGTGTTTGTTCTGTCGCATGGCAGAGACACAGAGGAAGCTAAAATGGAAAGCACATAATCTGCATATTATACACATCATGTGTCAAAATATAGAAGAGTGATTTATGTGACAATCCCAATCCATGACATTTTGCTGCTTTATGGTATCAGAATGTAATGATAAATATCATTTATTATAAGCACAGCATAAAATTACCATGAGCTAGTAGCCAAATGCTGCTGAATGGTGGATTTGGTTTGTTTATCTATCAGTTCTTTCATCCCAAGGAACATTGTAAAAATATCCAATGAGACATTTAAGCTAATATTAAGTCTTAAAAATATTTATTTCCTTTATTAAAAGAAGTGTTAAAACCTGTTAATGATGGAGGTAGCCGCTTCAAATGGAAGTATTTCAAAGGTTTTTAGTAAAATATTCAGTAAAAGTCTAAAATTAGTGAAACCACAGTTAGCAGCAAGATATTTCACAAACTATTAAACTGTTGTAACGTCTCTAAACTGGCAGGTTAATGATGCACTTTCCTATTGCAGCTCTACAGTATGTGTCTCTCCTGATTATAATGTTCGTCACAAGTATGAACATCCTATTTTTGATGAGGACTTTAGTGCACAAACTGTAAATCAACTCATATCAATCAACTCACTTGTTGAAAAAAAAGAAAAGAGAGAGATACTCATTTTCAAAATACAGGAATTCTTTGCAGGAATTTGCAAGACAGAAAAAAATGCAATTACAATGAGTCATTTTGTAGTTTTATACATACATGGAGTATAATTATGTCTATGTTGAGCTTTACTTGTACACTAGTGGGGCATTGGTTAGTGTTACAGGGAATTAGTCCTCCAAAATGAACAACAAAGTACAGTACAGTTTGTAACAACACAACGCAGCAGGACAACACTGTGGTGAAGGTCTGGTTAGGTTTAGGCACAAACAGGACTTGGTTAGGGTTGTGGAAGGAGCATGGCCTGACCTGTCCATCCACCCGACCTCCCTTTGCGGACTTTGTGGCTCCATAATACTGTCACCTGACTGTCTTTTTCTCCCTATATAAAGAATCACTACGCCTGCAAGAAAGTTTTGTCTTGAACATTAACATGTGTTGTTTTCGGATATTTGCTGAAATGACTGATCGTGTCTGCTTTTTTCTTTGGAGGACAGAATCAGCCGAGAGTCGTCAGCAGTCATCTGTCTTCAGAACCAGCTGTCCTGTCAAGCAGCACAGCTCCTCTTCACCGGACTGAGTAACGTCAGAAAATCAACGGACAAAAATCATTTTCAGGTGAGCTCCATGAGACGTATATATGTTTTTTATTATTGATTCATTTATTTTATTATCCCTGCCCACCATAACTCCACGTGGCAACCTTGAAGCCAGAAAGCTCATATTAAACCGGGGGCCTTGATCAATCAATAAACATATAGCTAACAAGTTAACAACATATTCAGCAGACAGTGGGATCTTTGAACAGCTTCCTATGGAGATCATGCTACTACAATAAGCATGCTAGAGAAAAAAAAAAAACACCCAAACACTCAAGTCTTGATGTGCAACTATTGGAGTCAGTGAGGATGGATACATTAGTTAAAATGGAAGCAGATCTGTTATGTCAAAAATACTTGCTGCTGGTGTGGACTGCCCTCTGAGGCGGATGTATTTCATAGAGTCTGCAAAATTCTCACAACTTCACAGTCCTACACTGTGTTCCTGTGTCGACTGTAATCTGCAAACAGCAGCTTGTAGACAAATGGTCAACTCTTCCTTAGACAGCGAAAACATCACTTTCCTCCAAAGATGCTGAACCAGTTTGAAGATTGAACTTGAAGGTTAAGCAGGAAGTTTAGATAGATGTACATTTTCATCTATCAACTCTCTGAGTTGTTATAAGTGAACTGAAACAAGTATTTGTTTATTTCTTTCCCAGCTTGTTTTTTTTTCTCATTTTTAGAACTATTATCTTACAGTATCTTAAACTAATCACACACCTGAGTGAAATTATGCCCACCCCAGCATTTACCCTGCTTTTTTTTTTTTTTTACACCCTCTTGTCTGCGGTTATCTCAGGGCCTCATGCCATACACCTCACATGCTGGACGCCCAGAAATGATGGCATGTAATTGAGCCGCTGTAATTTGTAGTGATTGACCCAGAGGGCTGGCTATTAGCAATTGTCAGCTGTAATGATAGATCCCTTTAACATTACAGAGTCACGGCCGTCCCCGGTGTCCGCACCCGCTTAACTTGTTATTTATAGATCATGTCAGGCCTGTAATAAACATAAAGCATAAAACTGCAGCTAATGTGCTGCTAATGAAATCTGGACATGAGCAACTTTATGAATTGAAATAATTCACAGGACTGTTTCAGTAGCTCTGGGTGCCTCTAACTCAGAGAAGGGTTAGTGTGTGTGTGTGTGTGTGTGTGTGTGTGTGTGTGTGTGTGTGTGTGTGAAGAGTGTAGAGCTACCTTGCTCATTTGCAAGGTGTAAATGTATAGCAGAACAACCACAATGCAGTCAAAGGGAATGGAGTGTGCTGTGCTGAACTGTTACACTGCCTTTAAGTGTTTGAATAAACTATATTCAGTCCTGTTTTTTTTTTTTTTTTTCAAGCAAAAGTATGACCTCCATACACTTCACTTGTGTGAGGAGTGTATTATCAGGAGCTATGTTGGATCCTTGAAACCTTCTTTTCAGATTGCCATGGCTTTTCCGCTGTAAAGAGCTTTTTCACAGTGATAATGCTTAGAACTTGATGGCTGTACAGTATAGGCGCTATGTGTTCTAGAAAACGTATTAAGCAAATAACGGGTGAAAATAAAATATTCATCTCTCACCTTCAAAAACATAAAATACACAAAAAAAAAAAAACTTGTTGCAGCCCTGCTTACTTGTTTATTTAAATATAATCCTCCATTCTAGTGTGCATTTCCATGTGTTAACCTTAGCGCGTTTGACTGTGTGGAAGGACATTCAGTATCAGTGTTAATAGATTCAAAAGAGCAGAAACACAACACAAGAGATTTCTGCCAGCATCTCTTGGAGTGGTGTTCAAAATAACGACTGTTTAAAATGAAGGAATCTATGACATGCCTCTGTTATTTGAACAACTTGTTTTGTCACTTAAAGTTAACTTTAACACGAGAGGAAAGCGGGAAGAGTCCATATTTGAGCTCTTTAAAGACCTCGCTAAGGTTTTTTTTTTTGGCTGATTCTATCAATAATATATCTAATGATTGTTTTTAGCACCTGTAGCCACAAAAAGCAGGGACACTTACATTACATCTGCAGTTTTTTTGATGCTCAGTATATGCGCAATATAATGCAGAACTTGCACAGCATTCATCCATCCATCCATTCTCTATACTGCTTATCCTCCAGACGGTCGTGGGGGAGCTGGAGCCCATCTCAGCTGACATCGGGCGAGAGGCGGAGTACACCCTGGACAGGTCATTTCCATAGAAATCCTTAAAATACATCCACTCATTCTGCCTCACTGAAAAATCCACAATCTGTGAATATGTAAATATTTTGCTTGTCACAGTGTCTCCTACTTCACTGTAAAGTCTATTCTCAGTGTTTGTGCACTGGAGGCTTCAAGCTTCAATATCACACTTGTGTAAGTCGCACACTGGACCACGATTGGCTCCAAACTAGTTGTGATGTCAGGAATCATGCTTGTAAGTACAACGTGTTACGCTCAGATTTAAAGTGAGAGAAAATTTCCCTCATCAACATATTTGAAAACAGCCTTCTAGTGTCAAACTGCACATTCATCATTCTGCACAGTGTGTTTCTTTACTCGAGCAGTAAAGAAACACATTTTTGAGTGGAGGAGGACTTTAAATCTTCCAACTGTAACTGACTCTCTGTACTACTATACACACTTATCAGCTGTTCCACATCAAAATAAGCATGTGGTTTGTTATGATAAAATACTATGCTTCTCTCATTGTATTTACAGTAGTGCTATAAAATTTTTTTTAAAAATGTGTAGTTTTATCAAATAAGTTTGTGTCTACACTGACTAGCTATATACTCACAGGAGTTTCAGTTTCTCCTGAAATGTAAATTCAACATAATTTGCCCTTTGGGATGCTGGGTAATAAAAGTGGGATGCTATATATCAATATTTGAAGTTCAGAGTGATATTTAGATATTAATATACTGCTAATGTACTGCTGTATATTAATCTGGAGAGAAAAAAAAAAGTTTTTTTTCTAGAAAGCCAGCTTGGACTCTTCTCTCATTAAACTGTCTGCTGCTTTTCAAAAGTTAAAAATGAGAGAAGTTGATGTGATGTTGAGTCAATTATTGGAGGTCACCCCAACTCCAGCTGCAACATTTTGAGCAGTATTTTTCTTTTTATCATTTTAGATACTTCCTACATATTTCTGCTTGATGCCAAAACAGGAAAATGCCTTTTTTTTTTTACCAATAGTTATGTTGTTTTGGTTACACAATTACACAATTTAGTAATAAACTAGTTAAGATATGTTTTGTCATATCAGTCTAAACACACAAAATAATGCCACAGAGTAAAACCAATGCTTTCTAATAATTTTGAGGTTGATAAAAAAATAATACAAAACAGTATTCCATGAACTTCCCTCAAGGTAAGCGTGGTGTTGAGTGGCTTGTGTATTTGTGTGTGTATTTTTCAGCGTGTGTTGTAAAAGCTGCTTGTTTGAGCTGCTGTCCGTGCTGTCTTGTATTTACTCTGTGTGTACGTGCGGCCATGTTTTCTGCACACATGCATACAATTGTGTGTCCATGCAGTGTGTGTGTGTGAATGTGAGTGTAAATCTCCCGCTGCCTTCCCCCCCCCCGTCTTATTACTTTCTTGAGCTTCTCGGGGAGAAATCCTCTTGATTCGCCCAGTCCCCGAGGCTAGAGCCCCATACACAGCAGATGTTCCACTGAAAAGGCCATGAATGTTTAATCATTTGTGTTATTGATGCTGCCTTTTTGTTTGTTAGCAAGTGTGAGCGACGGCTAGGGTCTTATGTGTCTATTTTTGCATGTTATGCATCCATCTGTGCGTGCGTGTGTGTGTGTGTGTGTGTGGCAAAGAGGGATCTTAGTAAATTCTCAAACATCAGTCTTTTTCATTTCTGTTTGATTTTACCTCACATGCCCTGCAATGCATGAATAATGAAGCCTATTAAAAATGTTATTCAGGATCATGATTGAGTGTGCTGTGTCAAATATCACGTCAATGCACTCTCACAAAACAAGACAATCTGTTGTGGTTTTTTTTTTGTCAAACATAAAGTTAAACCCTACTTTCCGTGATCATGGATGAACAAACTGGCTCTGTATCTAAACTGTGATTTGTTGGACTTAAAGCTGCTGTTTTAGTATTTGAGCTGACAGCCAGATTTGATCATAATTAGACAGCATGCCGTGGGCTTTGATTGGCACGGTAATTGGATTGTCATTGGGGCTGAAAAGCTATTATCTTTGGATCATGCCCCATGAAATTTGTTGGAAAAACTTCTGTGGCCGTCATTAAGTCGGCCATCTTGGGGGCCTTTGCAAATGAGCTTTTTTTTTTTTTTTGGTGAAGGAAGAGAGAGCGAAAAGAAGGGAGGGGGGGAAAAAAGAGAAAAGGTACCTGTGCACCGCTGGGACCCTTAGATCCGCCGAATCGCGGCGAAGACAATCTGGGCTGGGTTATTGCCCATCGCTCTCGCCCACTCACCAGTAACGGGGGTGGCAGTGGGGCTGGGGGGGGTATGTGTGTGTGTAGGGGGGGGTGGGGGGGGGGGGCTGCGAGTGAAGGAATGGGATAATGAGTGAGAGGTGAGCATGGAAGGAAAGCGAGGGAGGGGGGCGATAGGAGGAAAAGGGGAAACTGCAGGGTAGCTTTTCATTTGCAATTGTTTATGTAAAGCATCAGGTGCGATGCCCATTTTAGGGGAATAAGCAGCGATACAGAGTAATGAAAATGAGAATTGAGATATGAGATGTGAAATAGGTGGCATTCCTCAAAGCCATTGGACAATTCAGTCAACTTGCAGACCTTTGAAAAGTGAAAACATCCACAAAGATATTCTACTTTCAGCCTTTCTCTTTCTCCGTTAGTTTCCCTGCACTTTATTACACTGACAGGGCTGTAGACAGGATTTTAGAAATACTGAGGTTATGAGTTTAAGTCCCCCTCACCCCCTCACCCTATCCCATAGAACCTTCAGGCCTTCACGTCTGAAACAACAATCATAAATCAGTGACAAAATGTACTATATATTGCTGGAGAAATTAGAAAACAAATGAAATAATCCACCTTGCTTTCCTTTACTGGCTGCTCCGTGGCCAAGTTAGCACACTTAAACAACTTAAACAGCTGAACAACCTTTATAACCTTTATATACTGTGCAACGAAAGACGTTTGGCTTCTAGATAAGTGAGGTGTAACATATGAGTTATGATCTGACAAAATATCAAACCACTTGAGGTTGCCCAAACAAAAGGAAGTTGACATAGCTGTGGATCAAGCTAACGTTAGCTAAGAGCTACTGTTAAATAGTTAACTTTGCATAAAATCTAATTGGATGGAAAAAAAAAAACATGATGTCAATGAGCTCTAGGCACAGTGTGGTAGAGTTCTTTCTATCCAGATTTGTTAGCCTAAATGTTGTCCATCTGCTGGGTCAGCGTTAGTTATCTGTCATTGTTGCGTGGTCAGTTGTATAACACTGCCATTGTCCCTAATAGGGATGTGCAGAGGGCCCAGTATTTGTATTTGTATCTGTATTTGTTGAGGCAGCAAAATTATTCGTATTTGTGTTTGAATAAAAGTGGAGAGAGGTTTAAAAATCCTGTGTTTGTTTTTATTACGCTTTTAGTTTTAGAAAATTAAAGTGTTACAATAAGTATTCATGAAATGATCCCTTGGGAGCACTTCATTTATGTCTTTAGTTCAGCTTTATCTCTGGGGAACACCCCCAACTCCAGGAGTGATGTCAAAATTAGGAAATGTGCGTCATGTAGCAGGTGGATGTGACTCCCCTCGTTGAGACCTGCTGATAGACATAACAGTGGAACAGAGGAGAAAGACTGAGATAGCGATATAACAGACCTGTGCGCTGGTATTTAACATGTTTTTTTCTTCCCGAAAACAAATAATTTTTAAAATATTTGTATGAAACAAATATTCGTAAAAAAACCCACTATTTGTGCTTTGCCGAATAACGCATTTGTATTCGGGCACACCTATAGTCCCTAATGTTATAATGACTTGTTTAGTAATCAAACACTTCAAGACTTGGGCTTGACTGGGGACTTGCTGGTCTTATCTTTGAACTCTCCTGTCTTCATTTAGGACTAGATTCAGAACTAGTGTCAGTAAAGCCTTGAGACTTTCGGGACTTGCAAAGCAATAGCTATGACCCACATCTGTTTGTAGCTGTCAAAGAAAATCCCATTGTTGCTGGCTGGATCTGATCTAAATTGAATAATACCACCTTTATATTTCAGTGTTTATGAGTGTGTGTACGTGTGTGTGTACACCTCTGTCTCCATGCCTCAGGCAAATGGCTCCCAAATTGACATTCGCACCCTTCAAGGCCAATTCCACTGCTGTAAACCCTCCTGGGGCCAAGAGGTGACAACACGGCAGCACCACACACTGTTCGCACACAGAAAAATGATGACATTAATATACTTGAATACAACACTGTGTCATGCATTAGGGAGCATTATGTTATGCCCTTTCTTACATAAAACTCAGGGTGTGTGTGTGTGTGTGTGTGTGTTGCAAATGTAGTACCTCTGGCTTATGATACAGGATTTCTGCACACATACCAGCATATTTTGCATATATGGATGCATGGCGTATGCAAGATAATGAATGTGGCTTTACATCATATCTGAAAGGTGTAATATAGCTGTGTAGCCGGGAAATGTTTTGTCCTGCTGATAGCAGCTCCCTCTGTGTTTCTCTCTCTCTTTCATTGTGTCTGTGGGTGAAAGTTTCCATGCAGGCACTGTTGATCATGGCCTATCAAGTGTCATCTGATTTGCATTCAGTGGACGCGTCATTATTCACAACATTTGATGTCCACAAAAACACATTAGACCTCTCTGTTTCGGTGCCGAGTGGCGTTGGCCACGACCGCCCAGACATCATTTGCGCGCCCAAATAGTCCAAATGTAAATTGATATGTAAGAAAATGCCCCATTAACTTTTTCATTAATGGTTATAATGCATTCTGAGTGTCATCCGCGGGGCGGTGCGCTTCCCTGAGCATGGCCACGCACACATGTGCAACACGCGCACACACACGCACACACACACACACACACACACACACACATACACAACACAGAGCCACAAAGACGCACACACACACGCGCAAATACGCAAATGCACCCTGATAAATCATACAGGAAATACTGAAACAGTGAAAGAAAGTAATCCACACACACATTTATCTGTACATATTGAGTACAATTTCAAATGAAAAAACATTTCTATCTGTTTCCTTTTAATGCCGTTTTACTTTAATTGGACCATTATTGAACCTTTACCAATTCATACCGCCAGATGTGTTCACAGCTGTTTGAATAGACATCATGGGGCTCATGTTGGCTTTATTTTCCACCACTTTTCACTGATGTTGAAAACATGCGGCTCTGAGTGTGAAGTGACTCAACCTTAATGCACACTGTACGTACTGTCAGGTGTTCACAGGGCCGGCGTACATGTCAATGTGGAGATGATTCACTTGTGTTCCGGGCTGTGTGCAGTGTCTGTCCTAATGCACTTCACACAAGCTGTAAGTATCTGCTGCTCAGGTCAGCAGCAGCTCTGCGGACCGCCTTGTATCAATATTTGCTCTCTTGATCGCTCTCATTTTCTCTCTCCATCTCTGTTAGGACGTCTTTCTCTTTTGTCTTGTTCTTCATGTCTTACTGACTCCCAGAACCCTGTCAGTGTGGTGCAGAGTGCTGCAATAGAAACAGGGCTGTACCATTCAGACACAAAGGTCATGCCCTCTGTATTGTCGAGGGTTTTACACAACCTGAAGAGGGGTTTACTTTATACAGTTACGCGCAAATTACACATTTGTTTTATATTTATTATTTCCACTTCTATACAATATCTTTAAAGCTGCATTTATTGAATTTTTGGCAACTTTTGGGAGTAGAGCAAGCTGAAAACACAACATCTGACATATTATCACCTCGTAAATGGCAAATTATAATAAATATGGCAAACTAGTTAGCAAACAGTTGCCTATTTACATATCTACTGCAACTAATATGGAGCAACATAAACTTTCATTTGGAGTCATGTTTGTGTCCACCTGACATATTTAAGTCCAACATTCACTCTCCTTTAAGCTCAGTTTTTGGTCTCCACCAACTCCTGAGAAAAATCTATTTCTCTTCAGCTGCCAAATGCTCCACTATGTTCACTAGCAAGTCACTAACTTTTGTCGAAGTATGTACAGCGGGTTTATCAGAACTTTTTAGTTGAAGCAGATGGCTGTTGCTGCTGGAACCAAGATTGATGACAGTGGAGTTTGGAGTTGCTACTTTGTTGTATTTTCCCTTTGGTTCAGTTTGGTTTCACATGGCAAAATTTCAAGCAAACCAAAATGTATCAACAAAAGCCATGTGGGATCTGTCACTCATTGGTCATTTTTTCTGTTGGGTTAGCTACCCAAAATGGACCATCATCAGCAGAACTGGCATTTCTTCATAATTGCGGTCATTGTTTGGGCCATATACCAAGCCAAAATATGCAAGCAGAATGGCACATTTGAATGCACTCCAAGGCAACATCTAGAGAACAATGTGTTGCTTCACTTTTCGCAAAGAAGACGTGCTGCCTTCAGTCGGCTGAAGAGGAGAAGGGAGCACATATTGAGCAAATACTTGTCCATAATAATGTGACAATAATAACATAATGCACAGCACAGCTGGCTACGGGAGTTGGTTTAATCCAAAAAATGTGCAATGCTTCCTGCAGTTGGGTTGGATAGAGGTCATGTTCATATCATAAATGAACCAGGAACAAGGTCTCGGTCCACACCCGAGTGAGATTGCTGTGTTCACACCTGCCCAAACAAACCGCATAAAGGTGGTAAACGTTCCAGGGTTCGATTCAACTGAACTAAACAAGGCAGGTGTGAAAACGCCCTCAGACCCCAGAACTCAGTATTTCCAAAATCCTGGGCATGACCCTCAATAGAATAATTTATATTTCCAGATCACTAAAAATGACATTGAAGTCAAAGGAATTTGGTGAGTTAGCAATATGTTTCCCTCTTTCATCTCCTTCAACCTCAAATACCTACCACCTGTGCTTCCCTTGTTTTATTCATCCCCTCCCCCCCAAACACACACACACACACAAACACACCCACACCCCCACCAGCAGTCACTGCAAGAGTTAATACGTCTATTGTTCAGCCAGCACGTCAAGCACTTATCCCTGAGTGTTTGCAGGCTGCTGAAGGGAAAGAATTAAAGGTGAGTGTGTAAAGCACACATACACACACACACACATACACATACACACACACGCAGATTGCTAGGCTGCAAAACCATGGCAACATTTACGGGATCAAGCCTGAGTGGCAACTGTGAGAGCTGAGTTTACTCTGGTGTTTGTGTATGAACATGTTGAAGCATGGAGACTGTAGATAACTTAGCACAATAACTAAGTTGGCCACGGAGCAGAGGAAAACAATAGTGCAGATAATACAGAGGAGCCCGCCACACACTTAGATCCATGAATGCTTCACGTGTTGCACCAAGTCACAATCCACTCAGACTGTTATGCTGAGCATCATGGGAAAATGCTGTGGTGAATAAGAAAACAAAACAAAAAGATTTAATAAGTTTTGTCTTTCAGTTGCCTCAGAACTGTCAAAGTTTGACAATGATTTTCCTCCTGTTTTGTTCTTGTTAAATGATGATACCAGTGTTGTAGTCGAGTCAGGACGAAAATCAGGACTTGACTCGGACTTGAGACTGAGTCCTGGACTACTAGAGTACTACAACACTGGATGATTCAGCTGTTGCTCTGCATTGTGTCATATGATGGAGTCTTACTGAGACTTTTGGAAAATAATGTCAAACTATTTTAAGTTGTAAGAAAAAAACAGTATAAAAATCTTGTATTATTCGCTTTCTCGAAACATTACAACTTAAATCTCAAAATACTTCAACTTTATTTTCACAAATTTTTTTTTTGCACAGTGTGAAATGAATACACTCCCTCAATATGTTACAATGACGTTATACCCTACTGGACATCCTAAGTTTTGAGAGCTCCATCGTTAGAATAAATTATGCAAAAAAAAATCATATTAACCTCCTTAGACAACGCCAAAGACATCCTACAAGGTATTGTAATATTAATTATGCTGACATATTTTTAAAGGTGGTTTTTAAGATGTGTATATTTATGTGTAAGCGTGTGTGTCTGCTTTGTATGTATTAATAAAAGTTGATCACGACACGTTTTGTGGGAAGGAGAGACAGTGATTTTCTCTTGATTCAGCCTTGAAAATATGAAAATCAAGAGGATTCAACAACAATAACAACACGCTAATGAGTGATGATTGTCTGTCAGCTATCAGTCAGTGTATGTGAACCTCAGCAGGTGTGGCACTCATTACAGAAACAAACAGCTGTTTTCAGTTGTTTTTTCCTGTTTCCTGTTTTTTTTTTCCTCATGACATCTAGGACTGATGAATGAAAAATGACAAGCCTTCCATGTTTTCTTGCTTTTTTGTCCGCCCACTCCCCCTTTACCCTGCCTATTAGATTTACTGTTGAAGAGTGAAGACATTAGCAGAAAAATGCAACAGATAATGTGGACGTTTCATGCATAAGCTGCGATATGAGCGATGTATTAATGGGGGGAAATTATTGTGCATTCAATTACGGCACAATGCCTTCCAGAGATGTTTGTGTGATTTGGCCGCGGCCTGCCACGGCGGGGGTCCCCCTCCCTGACTGATGAGCGCCCTAATCTGCTAATCTCACCAACTGGGGTGGATGGGTAGGAGAGCCGTTCCGAGCCAAACGCCTCGACTCGCCGCCCGCTAACGGTGGCCAATAAAATTAAAGAGCTGGTGCGTGTCTGGGCGCAGAGGAAGACGAGAGAGGAAATCAGAGATAGATAAACAAATAGAATCATAAAAAAGCAGGGCGCTGGCGAAGTGGTAATTCAGTGGGAGTTCATTAGGGGAGAGATGGAAGAATGAGGAGTGGAGGGCTAAACTGTGGATGACATTACCTCTAATGTGGCTCCCCTGCCGAGTTTGTGATAGGGTGGCCGTTCCCGGCGAAAATAGGGTTTTTAGCATGACGCCACGCTCACAAAGACAAACTCCTCGCTAAATAGGATTTTTTTAAAGCATTGTACTATTTTAGTGCGGAAAACATCTCCAAATGGGGTTTTCAAATGTGTTCAGGCATACAGCCAAGTTGAGACAACACGGACAAATGAGTTTTGTGGTGTGGCAAATTTGCAAACCGCTTCAATGTCTTGAGCAGTAAGCCTAAAGCAACCCTTTTCTCTGAAAAAGACCAGACCACCCATCAGTTACATTCCATCAATTATAGTGTCTAATATGAAACAGAAATAGTTTCACTCATGTGGACAGAGTGAAATTGTTGTCTATAATACAAAGCTGCTTTCATTCAGTGACTATTTAACCTGTCAACACTTTCTGATGGTGTTGAAACGTTCTTTTTTAAGTTGGAGAACATAATTTAATCCTTTACAAGGTCACTTCACCCAAATTGTAAAAATACATTTTCCAACTTCTAATAGTATCTAGTCATACAAATAGTTTTGGTTTTATTTGTCCAGGTGTTGAGATATCTGTCTCTGAGATTTTTGCCTAGACCTCAATACAATGGAGGTGAATGGGGTTTTGTGAATTTTCTTCCATTAGCAGAGGATACCATCTCTGTCTCCCTGTCTCTCCCTTCAGTTTCACAATCCCTGTGTTCCTCTATAGGTCCTGCATTTTCATTCTCTCAAGAGCCCTGCCATTCTCCATCTCTCCACCAGATGCCCTCAGACTTTCCCGTCTTTTACAGGTGACCTGATCTCCACACCTACCTGCACACCTGCTACTTATTTCCTCATCAGCTCCCCTTCCATTAATACTGAACTATGAGCCTGTTACAGCCTGTCAGTTAAGTCACTTAATTGAACCTGCTCTGCTTCAATTTCTTTATTAGGTCCTCATCCCTGTTGCTGATACCTGAACTGTAGCATTCACAGTCAGTATTTCTTCACTAGAAAGTAGTTTTAATGAAAAGTGTTCACAGTGGGTTTAACCATGACATTGTTTCTGGAACACAACTTTGCTTTATATATTTTTATTGTGATCTTTAAAAAAGTTTTAAGCACCACAAACTAAATTCCATTTGGGGCCATTGTATTGGAGTGGAGCCAGATATCCAGGACAAGCCAAAATATATCTGCATGACTAAATTCCACTAGAGCACTAAAAATGTTTTTCTTTGCAAATAACCCCATAATTTTCCACCTGGCTTATATGTTTGTACATTAAATCATTCATTTTAATGCATATACTACAATCATTTTTTGTATATTAACAATGGATCAAATGATGTGTAACATGAAAGGAGTCACTCATGGTGATGAAGCCATACAGAATCATATGACTCAAAGTTCTACAGAGCTTTTTAGCATTTTTTCAGTTCATTGTTTTGGTTTTCAGTCCTGAACTTTAGGACGGCTGAAAAAGCGACGTGTTTTACATGGATGTGTAAAGAGAACTGGATACAGTGTCTGAGGCGGGACCCCATTCATTAATATGAAAGTTGCTCAGTGGCACCTGAAGCCAAAAAAGCAACTTCCTGAACTTTGAAATGTGATTGGACTGAATGGATCTAAGTCATTTTGCAGGGGTCTCTTTCACAATGTATAACATGTCTATGGGAAAAAGTATTTTCTGGGCCAAATAGCATCACATGACGTTGTAATTCCACAGTTTGGCCACTAACTCAAATTGGCTTCACAGCCTGGTGCTGTTCCTGGGGGCTCAGGTATTTCCGTCAGGAGTTGTTGGAAACCAAAACAGAGCTAAAAGGAGAGTGAATACTAATGTTGCTCTGTGTCTGTTGGATATTTAAACAAGCAACTATTTGCTAAGACGTTTGCCATATCATAGTCATAAGGTGTTATATTTACAGCTTGTTGCACAAGTGGCCAAAAAAAAGAGAAAAGAAACAATTAATAGGTCTCTTACACAGCAAACATGTTGACAAGTAGGAAAAGCACAGGTGTTAATAACATTAAGAATGTCTCAGCTAAACAGCTAAATGGAATTCAGCCAGCATTCATTTTATAATTTATACCTGTGTTTTTCCTACTGTGAGATGTAAAAATGTCCTCTATGAGAAAAGCATATGCAGATGTAAGGCCTACAGAAGCATAGATGCAGTGGAGGGTAGATCCACTAAAATACAGTTTGTCCATGTTTTTAACAAATTGTAGCATAAACCTTTTGACATGCATATACAGGATACATGTATGTATGTATTATATGTAAAATGTATGTATGTATTATATTATTCATAATAATGATTGTTGGCCTTGTAATGATCATGAAATGGAAACTGCAGTATGTTAGCTGTTTTATTTAACCCTGCATTACTTATTACACATGATCTAAAGCTATAAAAAAAACAAGTGAGTACACATGTAAGTCAAGATGCAGGATGAATTTGTATTTTGATATCTTCTTCAAAATCTTATCTGCTGATAGAGAAGAAAGTATAGTGCCCAGTCCCTCTCATTCCTTATAGCCATTGGCCCAAACCTGGGTGTAGAAGTACGTAAATCTGAGCAGTCACTATAAGATTTAAGGGACAAGACTGAAAAAAATGTCTATTACATAACATTTTAAGTTAAGCTGTTTCAAACTTTTGCTTTTTTCTTGGCCTTGGTTGAGCAACTCACAACTCATGTTCACACTAAGGCCATAACCTGTGATGAGACAGGCAGACATTGCTTCATTTTTAGGGTCACAAGCCCAGGAATAACATGATTATATAAAGGAGCAGCAACTTCAAAGGTTACATAAAAGATAAAGCACACTGTGTCAGATTAGGGATATCAGTTAAAACGCAGTGCCTCCCAGTGCAGTAAAAAGATCTTTGCATCCTGTTTCTTAGTGTATAAATAGTCATCAAAGGGATTACAAGTGAAAAGAGTGTTCCTAACAGTACCAGTATTATCTGCCGCCGTTGTCTGCTGTCTACCTTCGGACGTCTTTTGTGAGACGTCAGTTCGTCTGTAAACAAATTTGTGTTGCTCTTAGCGTTCTGGCGGATTTGTTGTCTGGTTGAGCGTATTTAGCAGATGAAACGTGTTGTTGTGACAAGCATGATAGAACACATATGTCGCCGAGGGCTATCCTCCCTGCCTCCCCTGTTGTGGCTACATAAGCAACTGATTGTGTTTCACTTTTCAGAGTGAATGTGCGGCGACGAATGTGGCGGCTGTTGTTTTTTTGCGTGTGAGCTTCTGGTATCTCATGACGCTTTAATGTTGCCTGGAGCTGTAAGTGTGTGTGTGTGTGTGTGAGAGAGAGTGTGTGTGTGAAAGAGTGAATTACAAGAGTTGCTTATTCCTCTCTTTCTCTCCATTACTGTATTCTTATTCTTCACGCTGGCTTTCTCTGCTCTCCCTTTTCTCCTCTCCTCTCCTCTCCTCTCCTCTCCTCTCCCTGACTGTTATCCAGCACTTTAGAGTAGATGTAATTGCTCAGACAGAGCAGGCGTTCAGAGCACTGTCGATGTAAATGCTGCTCCATGGCGGTGGCTGACTTAATGAACAGCAGGGCTCGCAGCCCTCTGGCAGCACTTAAACTTTAAAACATCTATTATTGAGGCGTGAGAAAAAAACAGAGTGGCCAGCGCTGACCCCTCTCTCATCCCTCTCTTTTTATATCTCTAGTCATGGGGGTGGAAGGGTTGGTGTTGTTGGAAGGTAAAGGTGCTGCATGTACAGTAGTGTTTTTTTAAACTTTAGTGTATCATTGTCAAATTAAGTTGTGATAACTTGGTTTGAATTGCAACAAATCCATCTACATCGAATCTACTTTTTGCCTCTATGTCGTCCTAATTTGGCTCTAACATTGAGCTTTCTGTTTTCCTTCCAGCCATCTTTGCTTTAACTTTAGTAAAGTCATTTTGAAAATAACTCTACTTCCACCACCCTCGAACCTGAACAACAAAACTGATGGCTTGCCATTGCTTTCTGAAATTACACATTAGTTTCTCATGATCTGCCACCTTAATGGTTGTGGTTTGATTAAGTTTTGGCACTGGTTGGTAAGGTAAGGTTAGTAAGGTTGAGGAACATTGTACTCATGATTAAAAGAAATCAGCGCTGACTGTTGGTAGAAGACAGACAACAAATCGTAGCATCTGGATGCTCTGAATGTCTAACTATATCCACATCAACCTCCTCCCTAAGAGGTTTATGACAATGTCATGCTACTTTCACCATTGCTTCGCCATTATTCGTACTGCAACAAAATGTTACTTGTCAGGAAAATGTAAAGAGTCGTTTGCATTGTTTGAACAAACTAGCAATGCTTCCATTTTTCTGGCAAAGACATTGTCAAAATGCAGTGTGGACGATCTGAACACCACCTATTGGTTTCTGATGCCAACACTGTATGAATGGCTGCTGTCACATTATTATGTATTTAAACTTAATGAGAAACACAAAGAGCAGAAGCAAGGTTTAGTTGGCTAAACCCAAATATAGCCTGATCTTTATGTAACCTGTTCTTTAGGAAACCCAATAAACCCAATAAATGACTGCATGTCATACTCAAAATGACTGTAACTTTAGGTGCACTTAAAGAAGCAGGTCCATGTGATGTTCTTGGTGAAAAGTTTATTGACTTGATACTATGAGGTTGAATCTGGATGGAGGTTAGAACGTGACACATGAATACATTTTTCTTCTTCTCTTGTCAGCTGCCACAACATTTGCCATCGCCACTTGATTCCCATCCATTCCCCAAGACTAGGTTTCTCTTTCCATCCCTGATGGCACTATGTCATGGTCCTCATGACCCACAGGAATCCCACAGGACCCATGAGACCAGCTGGATTCAGGATATGGGACATCAGCCACTAGTCAAGGTCTCCTGAATTGTAAATTTGATTTACAATTAATTTTTCTGAAGCTAGCACTAGAGAACTTTACACTTTCTGCCTCATGTACCATCAGAACCATCCTGGCTTCTAAATGTCGCCACAGTTTATCTTATTTGTTCATGCTCATTCTTCCAAAGTCTCAAAATGAATGAGTTAATGATGTTAAAATGCTACACATAGCACCCGCAAAAGGAAATATATTAATATAATAAGTGCAGTACCCACTTCAAACCATTGCCATTCTTTGGTTAGCTTGGATGTAAATACAATATCTAAGTGCAGATGAAGTCAGAGTTAGCTTAATGCTAACCTCTCTCTTTTCCTCTATCTCTTTTTCTCTGGGAATACAAATTTAAAAGGCCATTATACTCCATCACCTCCACCATGCACAGTGTCACTGCAATCACTGCAGTGTCAAGTGTCTTATTTCTGTATTAGAGGGGGAGAGATAAGTGTGAGTGTGTATGTGTGTGAGCAAACTTATGCTTAATGCGCTACTCGCTGTGTGTGTGTGTGTGTGTGTGAGTGAAAATATACTGTACGAGAGGTTAGCTGTGAGTGTGAGTGGGCCTTGCTCCGCTCTGGACGCACTTATCTCTCCTGCTGTGTAATGGATCCTACTGGATATTTGCATAAGGTATGGAGGTGATGTCATTTGGTCCTCAGAGATGCATTTCAATGATGGTTCACTGTTAGCAAAGTGGACATACTCACAACGAACTGCACCACTTCAGTTCCTTCTGTTCAAACTTTGATCAAACTTTTACCTGGAACTACAACTCTGATTGAAATTGTAACTGTAAATTTTTCAGTTTTATTACAATTTCAGTCTTATATTTGTGGAAATCATTCCTGCTTTGTTCCTAAGCAACATTGTCAGCAAGTCAATTGGTGATCTGGGAATTTAGTGTTATGACCTGGCTCCAGAGGCCTCAACAAAGATGAGACACACCGAGCTAAAGAGTTAACAAAAGATAATTTATTAAATCAAATTGAACAAATTAAAGACTTAACAGAGTACATAAGGCATGGGGTGTGAATATCAGTAGCATCAGTGTTGTGTGGTGTGCTGTAAGGTGCAAGAAAATAAAGCATAACAAAACTAAAGCAACATAACTAAATCAAAAAAGGTGTCTGTGGGGAAGAGGGGAGAGCTGGAGCAGCAGCCAAGTGCCAGAGAGTCAGCCAGAGACTGAGCTGTGCTGTAGCCCGGAGTTAAATAACCTGGGAACACCTGAGGGTGTTGTGCTGACGATCACCTGCAAAGAACAACCAAATGAACTGCACAGCAAACACGACAAACAAAAGATAACATCGCAGGGTCATCTTTTCAAACTAGCCTGTGTACCTTCCAAATTTTCCCATGCCAATTCACAATTGAACACCTGGCTAACGACTGGACTGGGACAAAGTGGAGCAGGCTCAACAACCTGACTCAGTTTCCCAGTGAGCTGGTACATACAGCACATCTTGACATATTTGGGCACATCATGCTTTAACCGAGGCCAAGAGAAATAGCACAGGACACGGTCATAAGTTTTCTTTATCCTCAAATGTCCACAACCATCATGCACAGTTTGCAACACCACATCACGCAAGTTGCTCGGCAACAACCTGAAAAATTACTTCACCAACAAAGTCGCCATCACAGGGCTCCCACTTCCTCACCAGCAAATCCTCCTGGACAGAGTAACCATGAGCAACGTCTCTTATTTTTTCAACCGGCAAAGCCTCATCCCACAAATCAGACAGAGATGAATCAAACCTCTGGCCCTTCACCCAATCCTCCCTTGAAACAGCTGGAGGAAGATCAGGCAGTGAAACCACATGTTCTGCAGACACCATACCTTTACTACACCCCGAAACAGGCGGGTCTGGATAAGACACATCGCAGCTGTGCGCGCACGTCACAGCACAGGCCGAGCAAACACCTGGATCAGGCGGGTCTGGAGCAGACATGTTAGGGCTCTTTGCATGCGTCACAGCGCAGGCTGGAAAAACCCCTGGATCACTCAAACCACTCTCATCTGGCTCCAAAGATGCTAGTGGCTAGGAGTATACTCTTCATACAGCAGTCATTCGATCAATTGTTTGGATAAAACTACTGATAAGTGCAGCTTTAAGTAAAGGTGAAAAAAAAATAAATCTTTGTATCTTTTGTGATATCATCTGGCATAGAAAAACATCCCTGCTTTTGATTGACCAAAATGCATTCTTCAGTTTTTTCAGTTTCATGACCAAAAGAAAATAACTTACAGAGGAACCCTACAAACCTAAAATGACCAACAATGAAAAGAGTTTAAAAAATAGCAGCAATTTAGAAAATATAAATCATGTAAGATACATAGAGGTCCACATTCCCCCTCTTTTCCTTTATGTGCAAGAGAAGGCTGGGTCAGATACCCCCCTCATGTTTCCTAAGACTTTGCGGTTTGCAGTGTCAGTGCTGAGGCTGTTCAAATGTCAAGCATGGTGTGGAGAGAAACTTTCATGAACATGTTAAATAGTTCAGTCCACACAAAGGTCACATCATATCAATTTAATTGCACTTATAGTATTTGGAGCTTACAAGATCTTCCCTGGCGGATGCTGAGCTTCCTCTCTGTGCCTCGACAACCCCCCCCCCCCCCTCTCTAATAGCCGTTGTCTTAATGCCAAAGTTGGGTATTTTTCAGGTTAAATTTGGGGTGTCAACGCTGGGCGGCAATATTAATCTCGCTTGCGACGTCGCTGCGGTGGTAATGAAGGATGCCCGGCGTTATTTGTATCCTTGTGTGTCGAGTGTTTTGTCAAAAGTAGGCGAGTTTTGCTTGCCTGGTAGATTTGTGTTCTCCCCTGGGAGCCGTGGCCCAGTAAGAGACAGCAGTTGCTCGACATAATTAGACCGGGAAGGTCCTTGTAAACTCATTAATATCTCGCCCAGGCTGAAATGGCTTGTGGTTCCTTGGCGAAGAACATGGACAGATTTTTGTGGAGAAAGGACGATATGGAGTAAAACTAAAAAAGATAAACAGTGGGTTTGAAGAAAACAAGTTGAGGTATTGGTCATGAAGGGCTAAAGGGTGTCTCAGTTCAATAATGAGCTGCAGAGATGGTTTGCAAGGTAATTTAACAGATGGCATTACACAGCCTTTAAAGAGGAACACTGCTCATTTGTAGTATTGGTTTCTTGTATTTATCTAACCTGATATAGTCCAGTCAGCAGTTGTGACCAAGAATACTGTTCCAAAAGTAAGTATTCAGTGAACACAGCACTTTGACAGACTGCCCACATTTGATTTTTGTTTGTTGTAGTATTAGTATGAATCTAAAGTATGGTATTTACAGTTAATCGAGAATGATTAATGCTTTGAAATCAATCTTTGTAGTTGGTCAAAATGGAGCTACCTGCATGTTTATGTTGTTGGGCTACAGTAAAATGTTTTCCATCCATACCTGTTGGCAGTGATGATCTGTAAATGTAACAAGTTCTTTGTGTGTGTGTGTGTGTGTGTGTGTGTGTGTGTGTGTGTGTGTGTGTGTGTGTCTTTGAGATATTCAGCATGATTTATTCTGGATTGCAGTTGTTAGGGCCCTTTTTAGGCATGGGTGGTTGCCTAGGGCACCGGGGATGACAAAGAAGAAGAAGTCTTTTGTAATTAATTCCAGGTGCAAATTGTACTTGCCATTCAATGAATGCATTACATTGTAAATAAAAAACACTGCTCACTCTGCACTGCGCCTGATGCAGGCAGACTGTGGAGGGTTTCTACTGGCCCATACTGTTAAATGAAACTTTTGGCTGTTGATTATTTTGTGACCCCACGGTTCATTTGCTTACAGCGCTGTGTAGGAATCACGTATGAAAAATACTTATGTTCCATGCAAACATCATGATATGATCCACACCGGCTAAGACTTTTAACTGGGATACTGTGTACAAGTGCATCCTCATCTAGTAGTCAGTAAGTCAGTAGGTTTAACAAAAGGATTACAATCTGTTATTAGAATGAATATGGATGATACAAGCATTTTGATAAATAGGCTATATATCCAGGAATGACAAAACACCCATTATGGTCTGTTAAAACACTGAATACACAGCACTGTAAAAGAGTGACCAGTAGAGCACAGTATACAGTAATTTGAGTTAATGATATGACAGCAGCAGCAGTGAGCGATACGGTCATTTTGCATCTATTTCACTGACATACTGTAGAAAATACTATGGACACTATACAAAATATCCTGAGAAACTAGCAGGTTGTATTGTCTTAATGCAGAGCTATGAAACATATCTAAACTGCTCCTCTATTTTTGATAAAATGTGTACTGTAAGTTCTATAATGAAAGAGAAATCAAAAATAGTAATACACTAAACACTGGATCATAAATCTTGGTCAGGACAACCTTACATGAAAGTCTCACACTGACAATATTTGCATTCCAGTATATACATGACAGAAACTGTGATGTGCAAGCATCAGATAGTCCTCCACAAATGATCAGTATCCTGATAATGTTAGAATCATACTGGGATATAAATAACCAGGTTTCTAATGTTCCATATCATATCCTGAACAAGACTCATGATGGGGACTAGTGTGCATGTAAAGGTACTAACTGAGTTGAATAGGTGAAACTGAATAAAGTTCAATTAACAGTAAAATAGTAAAATATTCTAAAACGATTCTGCCATTCAATATGAAAAATGAAAAGATCAATCCAGAAACTGGTGTCAGTGATGTAGAGGATGATGTTTTAGAGTCAGAGGACCACAGTGTTGATGAAGAGTTCCATATCCTGTTCTACATTTGATAAAAACTGAATGTGGTTCCCATTCACAACCCACAAGGGAAATCTGAAGATGGAGGTATTGAATGGTCACCATCACCACAACAAAGCTACAGCAGGCTGTCAGCTTCCAATGTAATATGTAGTCAAGGCCTTCAGGGTTTACCAGGGCACGAGCCCTTGATATGACATGACAAGCTCTCCATATCACAACCTTAGACAACATTACAGTTTGCACTAACATGTGTCAACCTGCCAATGTCCCAACCAGTGTTGGCAGATTGGTAGTCAGGTAAGCAAACGCTTGGCAAACTATTCACTGAACCGTAGGATCACTGAAACCAGAATCCAATCTGCTGGGCAAACTGGGAGACTTCAGCTAAGATGTAAAGCAGGAAATGAAAAGCAACACCACCACCATGTAAAATACGGAAAATACATCTTCAGAGAGCACATAGTTATTGTACAGTCTGTCCATCAACAGAGGAGTTGTTTAGTTTTAAAGAGCAGTTGGTACTGTCTTAGACACAGGTCAAATTCCTGAATAAGAGTGAACACAGTCATTAAAAAAACAATTGAATGTGAAGTGTTATGTTTGGAATTCAAGAGATTTTAAGTTGAAGTGTTGAAGGTCTAGACAAGAAAATTATTCATTGTTTTTTCGAAATCTGACTTTTTAAAGTGAATATACTGTTCTGGCTCAATTTGACTTCCATATAATGAACATATTTTTTTCTCTTAACACAATACAAGGTTTAGTAAAAAGCTTCTCACTTCAGTAGGATTTTCTGTTATAAGAGCAACTAAATAAATGCAGTCCATTTAGTAACTACTGCTACTCTCTCTGTAAGAAAGGTATATATTTACAACTTCACTAAACATTGTCATCTCAGTAGATACACACAACACTCCAGACTCCAATGTTTTTGTTGTATAATATGTTATATGAACACTGGCATTGTGTTAGAGCAACACATTCTCACTCCCAATTCGTCACATATGGAAGCTTGGTCAGGACCCTTTGGCGTCACTTTTTAATGCACGGGGTACCACTTTAGTGTCGTTTTTCAATGCGCGGTATCACGGTAGTTAAAAAATAATTATATTTTATGGTGTTACAATGCCGTGGTTAAGGTCTGGTTAGGTTTAGGCACAAAACCACTTGGTTAGAGTTAGGGAATGATCATGGTTTGAGTTAAAATAAAAAAAAAAATAAAAACAGTGGTTAAGGTGGTCTCGAACCGTGCTCTGTGCTGATTTCCAACTTTCTGCAACAACATTACAAGCCATCCACCAACCCCTCCACCTCCTAATAAGAAAGTCATCTTATATAGATATCATGTGAAGTATGTCACTTCAGAAATGTCGATATGATATGTATTGTTGAAATGTTAATATGCTCTGTATTACAGTTGTTGAAATGTACATATTCAACGTATCTGTGGTTTGCAGAAACATACAATGCCAACGTTTTATTCTGGCGACCAGGCTGATATTTGTCACCTTATTTAGACGTCATCGGTCTCATAGCGTCTATTTCAGACGTTGTGGGAGCTCAGCAGAAGTCTATCGGACTACCCTGCACATTAAAAAATGACGTTAAAAGGGTGCCCAGTACGTTAAAAAGGGGCACCCTGACCAAGCGTCGATATGTGACGAGTTGGGAGTCATAACGGGCTGGTTAGAGATAGTTACAACATTTACCTTAAACAATCAGTACATTATTCACTGTTAATGACTTGATTTTTCAGTGATGTTTTGTTGTTGTGTTCAAAACTGTTGATTGATCATGGAGCTGATATGATTTTGGGCATCAAAATCAGCAGTGTTAAATTAGTTTGGCTGTGATATATTCTGCTAGGAATACTTCATCTTAACAAATCATTTATTTTCATTTTCTTTGAAACAGCTGAAAACTTTGGCCACTGGGGAGAAAAAAAGTTCCCTTTTGCAGATGCAGGTTAATTTCAAGCCAGACACAGAAAAATCAAAAGATCCAGAATCTAAATTCTGAATAGAAGAAATTCCTCAAACAACCATGTTTGCTTTAGACAGTGATTCCCAAATTAACCATCGAGACCTACCACAGGCTCCCAGGATACATCTGAGGGCTTGCCAGATGATTAAAGGAATGAGCAAGAAAAACATACTTTTGTTACATAAAATGTTTGTTTTTTCTGACTTTTCTCATTATTCTTGCTTTTTTCTTGGGGACTACTGGATGCCTTTACCTACTCAGGCCTCTAAAAATGCTTCAAATGAAACTATCGGAAGGTTGAACGGCTTGCTTTAAAAACAGGCAATAGGTGTAAATATCTTTGTATTTATATTGTATTTAAAAGCAGAGATTTTAACAGAAGACCATCAAACCACCATAGCCAGCTAAATTTAATGTTAGAGCTCTGTATGATAGCTTGTGTCTGATATAGTTTCTCCACAAACAAATTACCTCTTTTAAACCCTTAAAATGACACCCGCTCCTTCTCCTGGAGTAGGTGGAATCTATCTAACATTAAAATATTTTTAATTTCAAAAGTTTAACCTGCTGGACACAAGATATCTCCTACTTCACTGTAAAGTCTATTCTCAGTGTTTGTGCACTGGAGGCTTCAAGTTTCCACATCACACTTGTACAAGCTGCATACTGGACCAAGATCGGCTCCAAACTAGTTGTAATGTCTCAAATCATGCTCGTATGTCATTCCTTAAACTCTGATTTAAGGAGAACTCGGTGAAACTTTCCACTTTCAGCAGATGAATGTGAAAACAGCCTTCTAGTGTCAAACTCTGCACATACATCATTCTGCACGGTGAAGCTCAAACATTCAACCGAAAGTAACAAGAAGAAAACCACATGTTTGTGTAGAGGGGGACTTAAAGTTAATAACTATGGAGTTATTTCAGCTGATACAATCAGTTCGGTGCATTCAATCAACGATCTTAGCTGTGCTTTCATTCACTCCTGTAACTCTAAAGAGCATTTATCAGTCCACAGATGGTAAACAGAGCTAGTTGCGAAATGCAGATGAACACATCATCACAAAAGAAGATAGTTCAGACAGTGAGCAAACAGAAAAAGCCTCATTTTAAATGAATAAATGAATATAAGCGGTGAGTGCACAGCAGCTTATCATTATCTGACCAATCAGAAACCAGTACAGATTAAAAGCCATTCCTCAATACCCAATCCTAGTAGACATTGCTTCATTTTTGTTGGATAACAAGCCAAAACGGTTGTGACCCATTGGCTTGGGAAATGCATACAGGTAATGTACTACACTGCCATTCCACAATGACTCAGTATTAGATTAAATGACATGTTATACTAGCGTTTGCTTGCATTGCATGGCTTCAGTCACTGGGATAGTAAACACTGTAATAGTCATAGAATAGTTTCAATATAAAGTGCATTGTGCAACCTTTCAGTGAAGGAAATAGTTATGATATCAAAGCACTGCGTGACACTTCTCATATGACCTAGATGCACGCAGGTTGCACAATTAACACATCTCACTATCACACTTTTACTATCTCTCCTGCACACACGCACATAGCGATCTGTGACATGACATACCCCTGCCACATGGCTTTGAAAGAATATTTCGGGGGTTTAAAATCAAACTACTGGTGCAGGCTGTCCGGGCAAGAGAGGGCAGCAGAGGAAAAGGCCAGTCCATAGATCGTCCCGGAATGCCCCGCCGTTCCTCTCCACACACAGTTAAGTCCCACGGGTACACCTACACACTTTGTGACCTCTCTGCTCAGTGGACATCATCAGGCAGATTAAAATCAGTTAATGCACTTGGGGCTAGTTGACTCTCACAGGCACACACACACACACACACACACACACACATATAACCATCAACCATTTCTCACTCCGCTTTTTAAAATTAATACCCATTGTTTTTGCTAAGCAGAGGATGTCCTGGAGGCTGCCTCACGGGTTTGCGTGTGTGTGTGTGTGGGGGGGGCATGCGAGTGTGTGTGTGTGTGTGTGTGTGTGTGCATGGGCTGCACATTAGAGTCAGTGAGGAGCAGGTTTCAGTGGATTACAACGGCCCCAAAGTGCTGTGCCCTTTCATTAACCTTGCCTCTTAGTCGTCTCATTTAATACAAAACAAATTTCTAATCTGCAGCCTGCTAAACAGTTCTGCAGCTTGCTCTGCGGCTGTGTGTGAGTGTGTGTGAGTGTGTGTGTGTGTGTTACTGTTACTCTTATTGCCTTGGGTTCCCTCTGCCTAGCCCCCTAATTACTCCCCGAAACAGGCGACCAGGCTCCTCCTATGTGTTATCATCATTTTAAATTTATTTTGATTGATTTGTGTCAGCTTTAACTATGCTTTGGGCCGAGGTCGATAAATAAAGATCAATACTTTAATGTTTTCCTCTGAACCTTTATTAAAAAATAGATTGGCTATAAAGAGGGCTGAATTATGAGGAGGAGTGCCTACTTCCAATGCATGTCAACTGGAATCTAATTGAACAACATTGAACTGGCGGAGATTAGTCCAGGGAATGTGAGCTGCAGGAGGCCCGCAGTGTTAGAGAGGCAGGAGAGAAGAGGAATGAGGAATTGATGCTGGGAGGCTGAATGAGAGAGAAAATAAAAGTTGGAGAGTTGTTTGGACCAGCTGAAAATAGTTGGTGATGTCGTTCTGCTTAGGTAAAGGTATATATATTTTAATTAAAAGACAGTGCGGTGTGAGCAGTGGTCATTAATCCACTGATTCATAATAAGAGACTTACTTCTGTGCTTGAAAACGGCAAGATCGCTCACATTTTCTATATATTTTTCTGCTGCACTTTGTAGGTCTGTAGTCGAGTTGTGTGTGTGTCTCTCTCTCTGTGTGCGTTCTCCAGCTGTGGCCTCTTTATGTCCAGCACTCAAGCACATAGGAATCAGAGTGTTGCCCACCCCCCCCCCCCCCCCCACCCCCGCCTACAGGCCTTGTCCTCAGCACCTTTTAAAAGGGACAGTTTGACCCAGGCCAGAGCTACGCTTTTGATGTGTGGCCATGTGTGCTATGTGTGGTCATGTCACCCACTCAATAAAAGAGAGCAGGCACAATTTCATTGTTGTTGACATGCAGTTTGAGGGGGGGTCACGACGGTTGATTAATTGGCTGAATGATCATGGATCTCACTCTTGGACAGTCGGTTGGATTTCTGGCAGGTCAGAAATTTTTTGGTCAGTTGTCCAACATGGCAGGTGTTAAAAGATGTTTATTAGTGCAGTATAGTGTGCTTGCTGAAATATTATTGGTGTAACCGCAAGCACATATTGTGGCTAAAACTGTAGTCTTGACTGAGACTTCTGTGAATTTTGCAGCAGAATAGATAAAGCATATTGTCTATGTCTGTCTGGCAGCGCTGGCTCCATATTTTTGGTTCATAGTAGAACTGCACAAAGCAATGCTGCCTCCATGTTTTTGTCATCATTAAGGATGCCGTTGTCTTGTTTGAGTAAACTTTATTGGAATTGTCACTGGACAAAACTGAGTGAGGGTTCTGTGTTTTTGTTCAGTGTGATGTCATGACTGGTCAATTGATCCATACAGTGTGAACATAAAAGTTGCCAATTGTGGCCGTGCAGAAAGGCTGAGCATAAAAGCAGGAAGTGTTTAGTGCCACCCACCAACCTTTAACTCCTGAAAATCATGGCAAGTATGGTAAGTAAGAACCAAGAAAGCCAATGATTAACTTGAGAAACTAAGGACTCAATCAGTAAACAGGAACTGAACTTAAAAAGTTCTTGTCTGTATTTATATTTTACCAGAAAACAGCCTTCATGGGGCTCTCACTGCCTAAGACCAGTGAAAAGAGTCCGAAATGAACTCCAGCTCCCAGTAGGCTTAGCAAGCTCGCACCTACGTGTGACGTCCAGCTGGCTCAAACTCTTGTCTCCCATTGGACAAGACCCACCGATAGCCCACAAAGGATCCTGTGACGTCACTGAGGATATAAAATTGAGAACCGAGCAGAAATCAATGCTTTTCCATGCCCGACAGGTAACCCGTAAAAATGGTGTGTAACAGGGAAAAAATACAATTTTTTATGAATTCACAGGTGCATAAAAATGAACAAAAATGAACTAAATGCAGGTGAGAAGCAGGTGAGAACAATGAAAAATGAAATGAAAATGATTTGCAGCATTTTTAACATCTAAATCAGCTCATATTATCAAGTCTAATCAGCTGCCAGGTTTTTTTTATTGTAAGTGAAGTGGAGCCTGTCAGTGAATAACTATGAAACTTCAGATTATGTTGCACTGTTATAAGGCATACAAGTGAGTAGTCATCATAACATTAGTATGCAATCATTGTTAAGTGTGTGTGTGTGAGAGAGAAAGCGCTGCGATATCTGCGACGGCGTATCTGTGTGTGTGTGCACCGGCATGTGTGAATGTCAGTGAATGTGCAGTCCTGCCCTTCTTGCAGAGAGAAAGATTATGATTGTGCAACAAGTGAAAATAAAGCACTTTAAAGTGAGTGACTGTGTAGCTTGTGTGTTTTAATCAGGGGTCGGGTCACCGGTCTTATGTTTACAGGTCCCTGCAGGTCTGGACTTGATATGGAGGTAACTGGAGGGTAAAGGTACTGAGCTTTGCAGGTGCAGGTTTGCAAAACTGGACCCCTGCTTGCTCAGTGACACCAAAGCAGGGAAAATTCTTTTAAGGGTAGTCCCAGTAGTCACTAGTTATCCATATTGCGCAATAAATGCATGAATATATTATGTAGTATCCAAAATGGAAAGAGTTAATTATTTGTGAAGGCCTGACTGACAAACCAGCATCTCTGAATCAAAAAAAAAACAAAAAACCTCAAATATTTAATAATATGCAGGAAAAGGCCCAACAGGGTAAAGTGTGAGGGCAGGGCAGGAGGCATGGTGAGGTTGGATTAAAATGCTCTTGCTGTTATTTGTGTCACTGCCATTGTCAGAGAAACAGAACACACTGTCCTCTGGAGCACCAACTCTTTCCAATCCACACTGTGATTAACCTTTTGTACAGGGCACAGATTATGGCCTAAATGTGGTGTGCTAACACACATACTGTGCACACACTTATGGACGCTACAGTTGTGCACAATGTGGTTTGGCTGGAGTGTTGTCTAGTCAGTGTTGTCAGGGAACACTTAAAGTGCATTGCATTAGGAGGGGAAAATAAAGCTATCATTAGCCTAGCTTTTTATTGTAATATCACATTATCAACATCCAATTCATTATCAACCTGCTGCTATGTATTCAACTCTACATTTTTGCCTTTTTGCAATTATCAGAGTTATTAGAATATGCTTGATATCATTGTGTACCATTTTATTTACAGTGTGTTTCCTTTATGCTGTTGTGTGTATATCTCAAAGAAGTTTTAAATTACTAATGGATTACATGACTATGCGTAATATGAAAAGGCTTATTCTTGGTGATGAACCTTCAGACAGTTATATCCAACTCTGCACTTCCCCTCAGCTCTACAAAATTCATTGTTTTGGTTTTACAGCCACAACTTCACTGTTTTGGTTCAGTCTTACAGCTCTCATCTACTTTCTTTTCAGTAGCAGCAGACTACTGTTTTCTACAAAAAAAAAGCTTTGATTAACCCATTGTACACTACCTTGCCAGCACCTACTAACAAAATTGACGACTAGGTGGTGAACATAGCGGAGCATTTAGCCGCTATTCCGGATATTTTCTCAGGAGCTGAAGACAAAAGCAGAGCTAAAAGAGTGAATATTGGACTTAAATTCATCACGTGGTCAGAAACACAAATCCATGAATGCTAATGTTGCTCCGTAACTGCTGGATGTGTAAATATGCAACTATTTGCTAACATGTTTGCCAGATAACCTTTATAAAGTTATAATCTGTCAATGTCATGTTGTACACAGCTTCCCTCAATTGGCCAAAAAAAATCACTTAAAGTAGCTTATATCAATATTTGTATTACATCTGTTCCAATCTGTTCCAACTGCTGAGATCTTGACATTTGGCAGCTTGTTATTAGTTATTATTGTCTTTTCATCTAATGCCTTATTTATTTCTTCATTGGTTCGTATTGTCTGTGCCGAATAAGATACTGGATGCCCCATATTTCTGTATGTGTGTGTGTGTAAGTATCTATCAAAAATGAGCCATCAGACAGGTTGTGAGGAAGAAATGTACCATGAATGTGTACTGAAATGCTGAGTCATTGTAAGGTCAAGATGACTTATATGTTAACAGTCATGTAACCTCTGTCACACATAGTTGGGGCCAGACAGAAGGATAAGATGTGGCCTTGTAGGGGCTCATCTCTTATTAGTGTGTGTAGCAATGGCTGGCTCCAGCTAGAGATAACTTGTTTTTGTCATTTTATGACCTTGTTGTTCTCTGTGCTGGGGTATAAGACATTGTTTTCTGCTGTTGATCTTGAAGCTTTTGTATCTGCAGCATTGTGTGTGCTGCATTCTGTGGCTGTACAATTGCTTCTTGGGCTCAGCAAGTACTTTCATAAAGACCACGGAGACTTACCAGAGAACTTTGTTTCATTTATTATCCATCAGGTTGTAAACACATCGCCAGGTTATCCAGACTTATTCGGAATAAAAAAACAATGGTTGATCAGTAAAATAATTCAGCCAAATGACTCAGTAGATTGAGGACCAGTGGATCTTTAAGTTGGACCTTGTTTGTTCAGATGTACACAGTATGAGTTTGCAAGAAACAATAATACATTTACAGTCATTTTGAACCTTTCAACAAGGAAACCCTGCTGAGAAGAAATTATCTTTCACTCAGGACTGCTCTCCAGTGTTTGGCACATAGCGAAAAACCGCACTCAAACCTGGAGGAACGGAAGGTTTAAAAAACGCTGAAATGACGGCCTGACATTTTAATGTTCATCCTGTTTATTCCACATTTCCTAACCAGCTCGCAAAGCTTCTTTTTTTTTTTATTAACTAATGTTCATGTTTCCGCAAGGACGGAAACATTTTCATCACATCGACCCAAACTTTTTCCTGATTTCATTTTGACAAGCGAAGATAAAGAGGGAAAAAAAAAAATCCAAAATATCAAAGAGACGGAATTATAGAGCGATAAAGAAAAGTGTTTAACAGAAGGTGGAATCACTGCAGCACTCAAGATCCTATATTTCACGATTCTGTCACTTTTATTTGAATACCTGATGTATTAAAGCCTAGTTAAATGCAAGGGATTAAACACAATATAAACTTGATCCCTTTCAGTAACTGGCTCTTAATCTGTCTTTGTCTCTGTCTCAGGTCGAAGAATACTGATGTGTTGCCTCCCAGCTCTACGCTGCTGCCTGTCTCTGATCTGCCTCCATTCGGGTATGTGATTGGAGCTCACACATAAAATGGTGTGTGTGTGTAAGTGTGTGTGTGTGTGTGTGTGTGTGTGTGCTTGGGGATAGACTAAATAGCTGCATCATGCCAGCGCTTCTAAGTTTCGCTGGTCAACAGTCCAGAGAGAGGTGAAATCCTGCCTGGGAAAAGATGTTGAAGTAAGACCTTGAGTTGTGTCCATCTCACACCACACACACACACACACACACAGGCACAGTGGCCAGTGAAGATTGGTAGGAAGGGAGGGGGGGGGGGGGGTGTTAAGCTGGTGAGAGTGTCAGAGGGTACGTGCGGCTGGCTATAGTGCATTTTGTTGTAATGGCGTCCCAGTTGTCTTGTCAGAAATCAATGGGAACCAGGAGTCTCTGCAAGCACAGGGAGGTCAAGGCTTCGTCTGCCTAAATATTTAATTCTGGGAACACGTCTGGAGCTTTTAAAGATGAGCGCACTGCTCTCTTTACTCCTGCCACGAGTGCATGAGGACACAAATACACACACTGCATTTTTTTTTTTTTTTTTTGGAGGGGGGGCGGGCGTTACTGTAAATGCACCGCTCACACGCATGTGGAAACACAAACCACGCGGGCACAAATGCAAGTTAAAACACACACACACACACACACACAAACACAAACGCATGCTTTGACGGCACCGCCTGTCCATCCCGGCTCAGGTCAGAGCTGGGTTAAAATCAATTCTAATCAATTATTAAGAGCTTGGGTATCTCTGCAATGCTAAAAAGGGAGCTAGCTGGTTGAGCTGATGGATAGAGTCCACTCCTTCCTTTCCTGCCTTCCCTTGGACAGCTCTAAATCCCCCCTGAAAAATCTGGAGGAAAAAAAGTCTGAGAGGGCAAAAGTAGAAGGAACATGGAGATATCTGATTTGGCCGCGTGAGGTGAGCTTGTATTGTTATGACTTTTTCTCCTGGATGACAGGCCTTTGACATGATTTAGTCGGAGTTGGGGAGAAAGGACGAAAGGAACGAGTGAAGGCAGTGAGAGACCTTGTGAAAAAGGATGGAGAGAAAGTAGAGGACTGACAATTAAAAGTGGGATTACACAGAAAATGAATGGTTTGCTTTGCTTTTACTTCTGTTGGAGCAATACTGTCTTTTTCGATTCTACCAGTCAGTTAAAGGTTTTTCCTCAACTTAGCAAGGTGTTCAAATATTACTATGCATGATTGGTTCTGTTCTTTTATTTATGTAAAATTAGCATGATGTAAAATAGTTTGTTGCAAGTTAAAGTTTGCAAGTTTGCCTTACATTTGAATTTTTTATAAAGCTGCTCTGGATGGAAATACTAACATTAAAGCTGCACTCACTGCATCAGTATCTTTACATTAACATCAAATGACTACAGTATATATAAGGCGTAAGGGATGGCTCACAACGACAGAGAATTATCACCTGACTCTGCACTTCCCTTCAGCTCATTTCACCTCAGCTTTCATCAAACCCGTTTCCAGCAGCCACCTGTCTAATGCTAAACTGCATATAGACAAAGTTAGTGACTAGCTGGTGGGAGCACTCAGTGGCTATGACACATACATTTTCCTTCGAGGTTGGTGGAGACCAAAACAGAGTTACATCATCAGGTGGACAGAAACATGACTCTAGATGATATTATTCACTGTTGCTCCATGTTTGCTGGATGTGTCAAATAGCCAAATGTATGCTAACACATTAGCCATAACAATTTCATAAGGCGATAATGTGTTAACAGATTGTCGTGCTGCACACAAGTGGCCCAAAATCAATGAATTGTTCACGCAAAATTGTCATGCAAAAAAAAGTATTTTAGCACACCTACACATACTGGGACTGGACAGCATCCTCGCTAATCTATGTTCCATTACTATATACTTCTACATTCCAAAGAGTGAATCAATATTTCACCCAACATGATGAAAGCATCAATCTATTTTCATCATGATTGCCTATTTTCTCTGCTATGATGTACAGAATGTGTCCCAGCACTTTCTTAATTTAACCCCTCTACACCAAACAGAGCTGCACTTCCAAACATGATACAGTAGTCATCCTGGCTTATATCCAATGTTACTCAATAGTTGTAAACTCACAACTAGCTAGGGAAAAATAGCGACTGTATAGCGCACACACACTCTTCCTTTACTCCGAATGAAAGCTCCTGTTAGCTTTGTCAATTGCATTTTAACATTTTGTCTGATGTGTGCCGTGGCTGGAGCATGAAGTTCACTGCCCACCACTAGCCACGTCCTTTCCCCCAACAGAGGACATGTCAGGGTGGGGCCAGGGTGACCCATATGGGCCTAACTCCAATCAATGCCGGCTCGTCTTAAGTGTGATCACTAAAGACAGACAAACACATAAACACACACACACACACACACACATAAACACACACAGGACGGCCATGGTCGATGGGCCCCTGGGCTGGTCTGAAAAGGCGTCACATCTGAGAAGCATGTCGTTCCAGCCTGATGAGCAATCTGCCTCATCAAAAGACCTTTATCCCAATCAATAAGGCTTTCGGCAAGGGAACCCTGCACCGCCTGGCCACAGTCCCCACCGCACAGCGCTCTGTCTGTGACTGCGTCTCCGTGTGTGCGCTCAACAGGGGATGTGTTGGTGTGTGTGTACGTTGTGCATGTCAGATGCAAGGCTGTACACTAATAAGAGGAGTAGATGGGTTTATTTTAGGTGCGGTGTTGATCTGTGTGTATATGCATCTGGCATATGTCACTCCAAGTTCAAGTGTGCATGGGTTTTGACGTCAAAAGTGTGTTTTTGGTTTGTTTCACTAGAGGCCTTTGACCAGATTAAAAGTGCTACAGTCACTTATGGATGTAAAGAGGAAAAATAAAATGCACTTTATATACCAGAGGCCAGATGCATAAAACTCTTTGTTTTGTGTATGCATAGTTCTATGCATGTGTACATAAATGGATGTACCTGATTCACCGCTAAATGAATAGAACCACAAAGAAGTGTGTTTTTACTGATTGTGTCACATCAGCAAGGATCCATAATAATACAAGAGCAACAGTCATCACACACTGCTGTGGCTGTGTACCTATAAACCATCATCAGGGCTGAGCAACATTATTAAAGTCTCCCTCCGCTCAAAAATATGTTTTTCTTCTTGTTCCTACAGTTGAATGTTTGAGCTTCACTGTGCAGAATGATGTGTGTGCTGTTTACACATTGAGTTGAGTTTAAGGCGTGTATCTACAAGCGTGATTTGTGACATCATGATATTGGAGCCAATGTGGTCCAGTATGCAACTTACACAAGTTACAAGTGTGATGTGGAAACTTGAAGCCTCCAGTGCACCAACACTGATAATGGACTTATTCATGGACAGTGAAGATATCTAGATAAACTTTTTAAATGAAAAATATTTGTGCATTCATAGATATTTTTTTAATGAGGGATAAGGAGATGTAATTTTAAGGAATTTAAAGAAAGTAATTGAATTTTTTATTTTTTTTTTTAGTGGAAAAACAACCCCGACACAAATTATTTACTAAAGTAGATTATTTTTGTCTTAAAACTGTCTGGAGGGAATCTTTAAACATCAGAGGTGATTAGTGATTTAATTTATAGTGAGTTTACAAGGTGCATCACAATAAAGCATGATATGAAAATGTCATAAATACATAAATGACATAAAATGATCAATGTGTAAATAAAATGATTGGCAACTTAAATAATGTTTTATTAGTAGATTTCATCTTATTTTTCATGTAAACTCTGTCATATCACCCTTAGATCGCTTTAGAAAACAAAGTATGTGCACATTCTGTTTTATATGCTTACATTTATACACCTGGTCACTCTAACTCTCCTCTTCAATTTCACAAGAATTCCATTTATTTAAATGGGATATTCCAGAGATTTGGTATAAATAAATAAAATAAATGGGAATTTACCCAATTTACCCCTGTTTGTAACAGGCTGTCTGTCATGAAACTGTAGTCTCCCAGCCCAAACTTGGATAGCCCTGATGACATCACCATGACATCATCAGGGTTATTTTCTCAGACTTTTCTCAGATGATACACAACTATTTTCACAGTAAACTGATCTTTATATGTAAAGTTAGTGGAATACTTTTAATTTTCTCTCTTACATAAAAAAAATACAGTTGTCAGTACGTGTGGTTGTGTCTGTATAATGTGTCAGCGTATGATATGATACTTTATGATTACAAATCACCATTCTCTGAGTGTCTTTAGCCTGTTGGCCATTACAGGAGAACTCAGAATTCATCTCTTATCTCTCTCATCCTGCAACTCCCACAGGGGGCCGGCTAATTAACCTAATAAAAACCCTAACCATTTTCCTAAGGTAAATTGAATTGACTTGTCAATGGTGTACGTCAATACACATAAGGAGCATTAGTACTTAGCGGGAAGAACGTTAAAGGTGGCTGGGTGGGTGTACAAAGAGAGCCTTGTAGGGAAATTGGTTTACTAGCGATCTTTCCTGGTGATCTGACCGCTCTATTTCCTGTGTGAATGTGGTGTAAAATGATTTCAAATTCAAAGTACATGCAGTGTGTAGACAAGTTCAGGGCATGAGGTTTATTATGCTCATGCTGAGTAACTTAAAGTCTAAAGTAAAGAACGAATGCTGTGCTGTGTATTGTGGTCAAATGTTTATGGCAATAGGAGTTAATGTATTTGGTTATTTTTGGTGTTTTGGTGGACTGCTTCCTTTCTGATTGTTCTGTTTGAGTAACAGAGTGATCTCTGGGAAATGAAGTACAAAAACATAGCAGCGGTGAACCTGTAGCTTCGAAGGTAAAGATAAAAAAGAAACAAAACAAAACCAGAGCTAGAACTGAGTGCCACTTAAAGTTTTTACATTCAGATTTGATTTTCTCTTTCATCCTTCTTTGTCTGGCTATTTTCTTCCTTCCGTCTTTGTTTCTCCATCTCTTCCCCTATTACAGCCTCCCACTGTCTGCCTTCCTGCCTCATCCTGTTAATGTTAATAGTGCCGGCTGATGTTTTAATAAATTAAGCTTGATTAAGAAGATTGTCGCCCTTTTGATTCTAATGGGGTCTTAAACAAACTCTGCCGTGATAGAATAATCATAAAAAAAAAAAACACGTGAGGGGAGAGGAGGGGGGGTGTTTCTCGGTAATGTGTGTGTGTGTGTGTATCTTACTGCCTCTGCTCGTGTGCTGAGAAGTGAGATCTAGGTTGGAAAGTGTGTGTGTGTGTGTGTGTGCGGAAGCTCCCATTCATACTGTGTCTTCACTGGGTGTGTGTCAGCCTCACAGCGAGTGTGTGTGTGTGCAAGGGTTTACGAGTGCGCTTCTCCCTCGACCATTAAGCTCCTTCCTCTGGTCTCTCCCTGTGGTGGTGTAATGACCTGCAATCAGCTCTGAGTGTATCTCCATTAAAAGGCCTTTTTCCTTCCCACCCTGCACCGAGGCAAACGGCTCCAAACACACAGGAGGCCTGACTGCCTCTCTAGTTATTACAGATCTATAGTTCCTCTTACCACCGCTGCCCGCCATGATTGTTATTGTTTGGTTGTTTCGTGAACTGTAATTGTTCTTTTTTATTTTCAGAAAAGATTCTATTTCATGGATAGGAATTTTTTTTTTTTTTCCACAGTGGAATTTTACACTTGTCTTTGAGAGTTGATTATCCTTTGTGATACAGTATTTTCTCTGTTTTACACCATTTGGCAGCCAAGAGATAAACATACTTTTGTACTGTAGCTGGGAACATCATCACAGTTTACACTTAACAGACTCCATTTGTTTTATTGTGAAAATATGACTTCAATTTTGGTACATGTGAGAAAAATGTCATAGAAAATGTCTTGTTAAATTCTACAAAAGTATTCCTCATATTCAGTCAGAAACAGGGATGTGATTCAAATAAGAATCTCAATTCTTGTCTTCTGTGATTCTGAATTGATTCAAACTTCAAAATAAGGCAAGTGTTTGGGCGCATTCTGAATTTAATGACTTTAACCTTTTGAGACAAGGTGAAGTATCATGTGAATACTGAACAGATGCACATATTCTGTTTGTCACAAAAAAAAAATATTGAACTGGTGAATGTTGATGATTAAATGACACTTGGTGACACATGATTTCATTATTCTCATACAGGGAGAAGATGCTTCAGAATGAACGCAGTGAACTTTTTTTTAAATCGTAAGGCTGCGTACTCACACATACGCTTTCCTCTGCTGTTTTCTGTTTGTCAGACGGTGACCTTCGTTAATGCCGTTTAGCTTAACAGCCTGTTATGTTTCATATCGCAGTTCAGTGAACAAAGGAGACGAGTCAATGGTTTGGCACACAGTCAACTGGAGTAAAGAACCTAAATATAGCAGCTCCCTCTTCTATTAAATCAAGAATCTATTCTGAATCCAGGATTGATTATGAATCAAATGGTTTATTTGGATCCCTATTAGTTGTTACCAAGGCAACAGCTATTCTTCCTAGGGTCCACATTGAGAAGATAAATGTACACATATGCTTTCACATACATCCATATATTAATACAATTACAAAAACCAAATACTGTACAACAAAACCATGTAAAACTCTCTCTATACATCTCTGTCTATATGTATACACACACACACATACACACTTATCTACACATACACACATATACGCGCATCTATGACCATGCTTACCAAATGCTTTCAACTACAAATTTCACAAAACCAAAGAGAGCAAAAGTTACTGATTAGATGTTTGCAGGCCTTTATACCCGAGAATAACCTCTTTAGTTGCTTTTCAAAACTTTCTTTACTTGTTGCTGGAGTAATTAAGTATTCCAATGAGAAACGGCTCTATAAATAACAGCTTTTTTCATTGCATCGGTTCTAGGTTGAAGTTGGAATCGTAGCATGACCCCTCCTCACCTGTCTTGTTTAATTAAAGACAGGAGGCAGGAGAAAATAGTGAACACATTGGTTGTATCTCTACCTCTGTCTTTATTTAACAAACTGAAATGTAAAAGTACATGATTTTAGGTGGAGTTATGCTGGACTTATTTCCTGATGAACAGTTTATCCGTCTGCCCTCCGCGTCTCTGCAGTGTCTCCGGCTATAGCACTTGTTGCCAGATACAGTCAGTGAGCACAGGTTTTGGTTGTGGAACAGTGGTACCAAACCTGGCAACCTCACTGTGACCAGCTACGTCAGCTGTTGCCAAGAAGTAGTTCCAGCACGTAACTCCCCCTAAAACATTTTTTTTGTTTGTTTTTACATTTCTGTTTGTGCACTGATTAAACAAACCAGTTATGTGATTATTAATCACCTTCCAGTCTTTTTTTTGTAAACTGAACCAGCTATGTCCTGTCTCCTGGTATCGAGAGAGTATTCCCCAAAATGTTGATGAATCTCATCCCTTTTTATAGGCCTCCTTTATTCACTCACATTCTTGTAACTTGTATTTTTGTTCAAGCAAAATACTACAAAACAGGACTGTAGTTTACTGCACTGTGATAAATTTACAACAGACTACCGTGATTTTGGCAACAGCCTTGGGCTCAAGGTGATTGGCAGTGCTTTGCTCTCTCTCTGTTAACCTCCTAACCTCCTCTTCAGTGTGGTTTCATACAGTACTGGAGGAGTTTCAAGCAATTTGTCAACAATACATTAAATAATAATTCCAAGGGCAACGACACACATACCAGTATATCCCCACTACTCCTCAGAAAGAACAGTGCCTATTTGAAGTGAAGTGTTGTCCTTTTAAAAATGAGAACGCCCAAATACAGGCTAATATATTTCAGCCGCTGCGTGTTACACTAATCCTGTTGTTCAAACGCAGGATCCCCCACCACTGCTTATTAGCAATGTACACGGACATCTCCCAGAAATTAATGACATCTATTTATGAGAAATGTTAGCTAATAATTAAATGCCATGTGGGCAGCAGCCAGCCTGATTAAATTATAATTATAACTTTATTCCTATGGAGCTTAGGCTTCGGAGACTGAAAGAGAATGAAAGTGTGGAGTTTTACTTTTATGCTATTTTTTCTGCTTCTGTTTCCTCACACTATGTATACTGTAATATGTACAGTTCTTACTCCATAGCTAATGTGCAGAGACTGAAATACTACAGGACACCAAGTCAAAGGGGTCTGGAACCTATCCCAGCATGTACTGGGTGAGATGCAAGGTACACCAGTCTACCTCTCACACAAACATGTTTACATCTATTGATAATTTAGAATTTGCCTGACTGGACTATGGAAGAAAACCAGAAATCCCAAAGGAAACCCATGCAGGCACTGGTAATGGCAATGACGGTCTGTCAGCCGGTCCACTGCTTTTGTCCAGACTGAAATATCTCAACAACTACTTGATGCATTGCTATGAATAGCACACATTCATGGTCCCCAGAGGATGAATCCTACTGACTTAACCTCATGGTGGCACTAGTGGAAAATGTCATGTCCCCCTCAGGAAAAAATTACAACAACGTCTGTGATCCCTTGACTACATCTAATGCCATCATCAGTTCAAAATTTCAATTCATCCAATTTGGAAGCAAAGCTAGTTCAGGCAGCCCAACTTGAGTCACCACTCCACCCACATGGCATACTCCCCTCACTGTAACATACTATAGCTCAAAGCACCGCTAGTCTTAAGTGCAGCCTTACAGAGCTGCTAGCATGACTGTAGACTTGTAGTCTTGTTGGTGTTTTAATTATCAAATTCAAGTGATTCCCATTAAAAGAGCTTAGCTTACACACATTTTACCTTCAATCGTAAATGACACATTTACAAAGGCAGATTCAAACCCAGGACCTCTGAGGTAAAAGTGGAGATCATATTTAAACATGCAGCCCACCAACATCCACAAACAAACCAAAAAAAGAAAAAAAAAACTGAACATGATCCACCTAATTGCTTAAGGCTTTCAACCACATCTCAGTTTTTCTCAGCGACTAGAATGTTCTCAGTTTTCATGGAGATAGCTCTTATACAACATACCTATACAACCACCTGTTGTCACATGACCAAAGCCATCAAATCCATCTCTTCATTCAGAATCTAAGTTTGAATTTTATGTTGAAATTCAGTTTAAATTTCCACCAGTTACAATTCTAGTCAAAATATGGTTTAGTCCAGGACTGGCCTGGGTCAGAGCCAAAGCACCAAGTGTGTAAACCAAGTAGGGAATTCTAAAGTGTTTTTCTTAAATTCTAAAGATAGGCTCCAAGGTCAATAAGATAGGATATGACAATATGAAAACTCACAACATACAAAAGCTTCAATACACTGCTTCTTTTGCAAGGCCCCTACTTTTATTATTACCATAGCAACCTCCCCAACTTCAATCTTACTGTCCAGGGCCGCGGTTGGACACTGACGCTGAGCCACCGCTGACCACATGCACGAGAAGAAACGAACACTCATGAGCATGTCACACACACAGTACACACAATCAGGGGATTATGCACATTGTGTGAATGATATGAAATCAGAGTATACAAACATGTTTAAACATACAACGCACATGCTCACGGCACACAAAAAATACTGACCTGAATAAAAAAGACATAAAAAGACAGTGAAGCATATTGCAGCATTTCTGATTCATTTCTGTTACATATACTGCACGGTAGCACAATCCATGCGCAAATATACCATTATGACATTCATGTAGCTGTAATGGAATCTTAATTTATGCTAAAAATGATGAATCAATAATTAAAAAAAGCTTCTTCCAAGACAATGATACTAATTTTGTAATTTAAATGTAGATGCTGAGATGTGTATCAAGTGTTTTGGATGAATTAGTGCATTTTTGGATGCCAGATTAACTGTTGTTCTGAGCTGCGTGATGGCTAAGAGAACTGAAGAGTTTTGAAGATGTGAACTGAAATCCATGTAACTAATTGGAAAGAAAATGTAATAAATTATTAATTTGGTTTATAAAATGTTAGATAATACTGAAGAACATGCACCACAGTGTCCTAAAACTGCTTGTCTTCAAATTACTGCTTTTGTCCAACTAACAGTTCAAAACCCAAAGACATTGAAGGTAAAGGTTTATTTTTGAACTTGTTTGACTGAAACTAAAGGTCCACTTACCAGTATTTTTTTGAGCTTTCAATTAAATTTAACAGTCTTCATCAGCAGATGGTGTTTGCTCACTTACTGAGGAAACTTACTTCATCGGCAAATATTGTGCTCCACAACTGAGCAAACTCCATCAGCTGATGAAGACCATGAGATGTGCTTGAAAGCGGAGTTGACACGGACTAAGCAAACATTTCCTCATGTTTCAGAAATTGAAAAACCAGTGAATGTTTGACCTTTTTTGGCAGATGAATGATTGAAACAATTCAAGGATAGTTGTCTATTAATTTTAGCACTACTCACTACACCCCTACACATCATTCATACTGTAATAATCATGTTTAAAATGGCTGCACAAAGGATGCACACCTTTGTATCAGTGTTTGTACATTCAAGAACGCACATGCTCGCAGTCTCGTCCAGACTAATCTATTGCCTTCAAATAAAATGTTTGTGCATCCGTGTGTGTGTAAATGTCTGCTTACTGGGCGTATTTGCCAACTCATCCATACTAATTTTTCCACTATAATACCACCGGTCAAAACATGGTAAGTCATACACTTCTCTCTGCTGCTGTCACCAAACAGAACGTCCTCATGTGATCGATTTTATTTTTGAGAGCAGCGACACAGAGAAAGGGAGTAAGAAAAGTTCAGGATGTATACACAAAACACTACGTTGTAACACTGGAGCTTTGGGAAAGAAGAATGGGAGAAGGAGGCTTGTGAAGTTGTGAAATTAATGTTGAATTCTTTTTATTGACCAGCAAATACAGCCTTTACTTTAGTATTAAAAATTCCAACAATAAGATTTGTAACTGGACACTCCACCTAAAATCTTTCATTTGAGTATGAATAGGACACATTATTCTTTGTTTAGATTTTTTCTTGAAATATTAATTTAGCAGTATTCTGTTTCAGTGGAAGTTGGATTTAAAAATAATCAGATGCACAATCAGCGGTTCATTTGCATTTTCTCACTTTTTTTTTTCTTCATTTATTATTCTAGAAGAATTTTCTAAGCGGTGCTTGTTGCAACTGAAGCAAAACAGCCAGCAGTAAAGTAAGCGTTCCTTCTATCACTGCCCTTGTAGGAAAAAGGTGTCAACTTTTTTTAGTGGTCAACTTTTGGGTGCATGGGGACCAGTGGCAGCTGGTCAATAAAGGGCGTATCAGCAGCGCCTCAGCAGCTATAAAGCTTACTTCAGAGTCAAGAGTAAGATGAGCAAACAAATTAGCTTTTGCTTTCTAAGCATTTTAAGTTACACAGCATGAAATTAACTGCAAAAATGAATCGTTTTCAGTGTATTTTCTTTCCCCAGCCACGCAATACACACTAATTCAACACTAGCTTCTTCTTGATCCCGCCACCTTCTATTACAAGTAGTACGGTAGCCTCATAGGACACAAACCTACATAAAGCCAGCCCAGCAGATGGTGACACTGCAACAAAAAAGGAGAATTATTACATACATATTGCATATTTGCATTGCTATAGCATCACAGCAGCAGTAAGTTTCCCATTTTTTTAAATGAAAAAGTGGAATTAATGTTCATTCAGCATTAATGTTAAATTTAAATGTTTTGGCCTAAGTCCAAGAACTTTCTGATTGTTGAGAAAAGACCGTTGAGTAGCCAAGCTGTGTGTTTACTTTTCTGATTCAAAATGTAACAACAATCAATAGTCAATAACAATATTAGTGTGAAAGTGGAAGCCCTTAGAACCTGTGTTCCCATCAGGGTAAATAATCTCCAGCTGCCACTGATGGACACATACATTTTTTGTATGACAGTCTTACATTCCTGCAAAAACCAAAGTCAGTGAACCTTCAGTATGAATGGAGACTAAAGACAGTCAGATTAAATTCATAACATCCATGGAGGCCTCTCAGACCTCTTCTGTGGCACAATCCACTCCTTCGCTATCTTTATACTGTTCAGAGCACATATAACAGCCACATTCTTAAGTGTGTACACTATCAGCTCCTTTTAGCCAATTTCTCCCACGTATTCTAGACGAGAGTTTTTCTCTGTATAGATTCTTCACTGACCTGCATATACTCCTGAATTCCAACTCTAACTCTACAAATCTTACACAAATAGAACAAAAGCCAGAGCGCTTACCAAATCAGATTTTCGTGTTTTTAAAGTAAATACAGGTACCTCACATTTTCTACTCCGCAATCGCTTTTTGTATGTTTCTGTGAATTGCTGAGTGAAGGCTGGAATGTGGCACTGAAATGCTTTTGTGAATTTTCTTTGTCACTTTTGAGTCAACTCCTCGGTTCTCAGGTCTCTCTGAGGAGAATGAATGTTGATCTCAGTGAGAGTACCTGATTAAATAAAGGATAAAAAATGACTCGGACTCGCCTTGATCGCCCACGCAGTCTGTCTTGTTTGTTTTTCCTCTCTGCTGTCATTCTTTCTACTTTGTCACCCTGTCAGTTTCTTTGTGTTGCTGTTTGGATTGCCCCCATTGTGAGTGTGTCTGTGCATAACTTTTAAACATGCACATTTGTCTACATCCATAACCTCTATGCGTCTGTGTGCATGTGTCTAAATCTGTGTGTGTGTGTGTGTGTTTGGCATTTTTCCTGCTCTCCTCATTGTCTCATTAGAGAAACAGACTCCAACCATCACGCTCAGCACTGCAGCAGGGACCCATTTACATCAAAATTGCACGCACTCACATTTTATGATCATGTGTATACACACACACACACAAACACACTTTCATACAAGCACACATCACAACAAACACAAAGACACATTCATGCTGTATATTGAGGTGAACACACAAACAGCATGTTGACTGATTACATATTTCCTCAGTTTTCTGTTTGGTGTTCAATAGAAATAAACTATTGAAAAGAATAATAATCAAACTGCACACTTGGAGAAGAAGAAGAAACAAAAAAGCAGCTGTTTTAAAGTAAATTTTCTGTAACTTTTGCATGTATATAATAAAAAGCATCTTTTATTTTTTAGAACAGTATTTTCAATGACCGAGCCGATCGTTACACACTATGACGGTTTAGCTGTGAACATGCTTGCAAACCTGTTTTTAAGTTGTGAGTTAAATTTTACATACAGTAAACATGAGTTTCAGCTTCACTGTCCATATAAACCCACTTCCTTTCTCTCAGGCCCGTTGCGTGCTTCTCGCTTCCCGTAAACACCTGCCGCATGCCTCTCGAAACTTTAGATATGGCAGTCTGCGGCTGCGGCTGCTCCTTGATGTGTGGTACCTCCCATCCAATCCTTCCAAAACATACAACCGCTGTAAAAGTTTAAACAAAGAACCATTATGTTCGGCCTTCCCTGCTTTCTTCCTCTACAGCAGCCTTCCCATGTGTTTGCTGCTGATTAGAGAGAAAGTGGCTTGTGAGAGAATGTACACATTAGTTGTTATGGACTGTGCTTGACTCCCCAACCCTTCTTTGAGCTTGACAGTCCCAACATCCCACAAAGTTTGAGACCCCTTGCCTCTGAAAACCATCTAAAGCCCTTTCCTTCTGCCCTTATTAACTGGTATAATAACTACAGTTAGATATAACTACTGTTATATGAACATTAAATGAACAAATATACAGTATGTTATCTTTCATAGTGGCTTATTTTGTGGGGCGAGTAGACACGAGAGATCAAACTCACTGTTAAACTTCAACCTGTTATGAAAGTCCAATAACAGAAATGCATGTGTGTGTCTTATTATTAACTGTTTTACAGCTAACAGCAACAGAAGTAATGCATCATTTTCTGTGGTGAACTTCTGAAACATGTCTTAAGTTCAAAGTCATGGTTATGAGACAAAGAGGAAAAGCTGCAAGCAGGCAGACCAATGTTAAATGTGTTTGTTTGAGGCCCTGACAGAGCATTCAATCATTCATTCACTAGTATCAACAATTTACAATCAGATCTCATCCAGTAATTCCACATTTTATATATATATATTTGGGGTGTGCCTGAATACAAATACATTATTCGGCAAAGCACAAATAGTGGGTTTTATATGAGTATTTGTTTCATACAAATATTTTAAAATTATTCATTGGGGGTGTTCCCTACAGATAAAGCTGAGCTACTGACACAAGCAAAGTATTCCCAAGGGATTCTCCATAACCTGTTGTTCCCCTTCTCTTTTCCACAAAGTTAGTTTGTAAAAACATAAAAACAAAAACAGGATTTTTAAGCCTCTTTCCACTTTTATTCGAATACAAATACAGATACAAATAATTTTGCTGCCTCAACCAATACAGATACAAATACAAATACTGAGATCTCTCTCTTTTTTTTTCTTTTCATTTATGCCTTTATTGGATAGCACCAGTTGAGAGATGACAGAGAACAAAGGGAGAGAGAGAGAGAGACACGGTAACTAAACATTTAAATCATCTGAGATGAGCAACAAAACGGGAAATGAAATATGTAGGATCATGGTTGGATTAAGAGATCTTACAAAAACGCAAGTTTTTGGCTTAAATTCATAATAAGGGATGTTATGTTGAACATAATGTCATAATACCAGCAGTTAAAAGAAATGTGACTAACAAAGGCTGTGGTGGATTTCTTCAATTGTTTCCCTTTTTCTTTACATTAAAAACATAGTTATACATTCAGACACTTTCTTGTTTCTGCTTTCATCTGCATCCTGTCTGTATTTTCGGGGTGTTTTTCCACCACTCTCCATCAGTCAGTGCATGTATGCCAATGAGTATCTTTATGGAAGTGTTTGTGTGCCTAGATGTGTATTTTTTGCAACTGCCACCTCCCTCCTCCCTCTCACTACCATAAACGCTAGCCCTTCTCCCTCTCCATCTCTCTCTCTCTCTCTCTCTCTCTGATATACATAGCAATGACCCCTGTCTCAGTCATGCTGGCACCATGCTGTGAATTCCATCTAAGCAGAAAAACAAGTGGAGATTGTTATGCAAATGGCTATGTGGTGGGCCTAGTGCAGGAGGAAGAAAAAAAAAAAAATGGCGATGTTTGTATCCGTATGTGTGTGCTGGGAGGCGGCGAGAGAAGGAAGAAAAAAGAGGTAAGAAGATACAGAAACAGAAAAAGCAAGAAGAAAAAAAAAATCAAAAGGGAAAAGGAAGGAAAATGGAGGGGGTAGGAAGCATAATAAAGATGCAGCAAACGCAGACAGGATGGCATGATAAGATGCTGTTTTGAATGTATGTTTACAGGAATAAAATTCACCATAGGCAGGCGGTCCATACCTGCTGGATGTGTTTACCATGTAAGGTATCCTCACTGATCAGCTTGGAAGAATTTCAGTAACTGTGTGTGTGTGGTTTGTGAGTGTGTGTGTGTGTGTGTGTGTGTGTGTGTGTGTGTGTGTGTGCATCATGCAAATAAGCCTTTTTCAGTCATGTGTGTATATTTTTGCATCCTCTATCATATGTATGTCTGTATATGATTCTGGAAATGCTGATTCTTTGTCTTTCTCTTCCTGTCACTGCTTTGCCAACATATTGTACACACACACACACACACACACACACACACACACACACACACACACACACACACACACACATACACATACATACACAGCATGAAGAGCTGGGAGGAAATGAAGGGAAATAGCAGGTCAGTTACTGTTTAATTGCCATTGCACTTCATTGGAAAGACATCAATCCAGTGCTGCTTCACTGAGCAGAAAACAATGGCTTCACACACACACACACACACACACACACATAGACGTGTTAAAATTGGTGAAAAGCTTTACAGCAGAAGATAAAATACATGATCATGTGTAAATACTGTATGTCACCCATGTCGCCTATAAATACGTTTATAATTGGCTTTTCCAAATAGATGTTGTAGGAAGTTGTGTGGATGGTTGGGTGTACTAAACACAGGACTGTGACACTGCGGTTTGCATTTATGTTTGGGTTCAAATACTTGGTCAGGGTTAGGTTTATGCCCTGTCTATGGCTGGCCAAGATGAAATAAAATACATCCATCTTCCCCCCTCGTCCCAAGCAGCCACGGAGACAGATGTGATTATTTACAAGGAATTTTAAAAAAAAAACAAAGATGGAGAGCAAAATCAAAGAAAACTAATTACAACAACTTCACCTCAGGATAAACAGGAGAAATCAAGAAGAACAAACTGGGCTGCCCACCCTTACAAACTTCAAAAAGGATGAAGCCAGCAGAATGACAAGAATCTCACAAATCATACTGAGACAAGAACTGTGGCTGGTTGGAAGGAGAGGATGATGAATTTTGGCCCATGCAGAACCAGTGACATCTTAGCTTACTATGTAGTAGGGATATGCAGAGAGTCCAGTATTTGTATTTGTATCTGTATTTGTTGAGGCAGCAAAATTATTTGTATTTGCATTCGAATAAAAGTGGAAAGAGGCTTGCAAATCCTTTTTTTGCTTTTATTCCGCTTTTAATTTTAGAAAATTTAAGTGTTACAATCAGTGTTTATGAATAAACTACCTTATGAAGGAGGTCCCCAAACTGGGTCTCGAACTGGAGTCTCCCAGATCATAGACGACTGCGCTGACTACTGAGCTAAAACTTTACTCTTCACCTCTTTGCAGACAGACCTCTAACTAACAAATATTTTAAAAAATATTTGTATGAAACAAATATTAGTAAAAAAAAAACACACAAAAAAACACTATTTGTGCTTTGCCGAATAATGTATTTGTATTCGGGCACACCCCTGCTATGTAGTGCACCAATCAGATCAGGATAGAACACACAAGAAAATACAACCAGTCTTAACAGTCAGGCAAAGATGATAGTTTTGGTCAAACATCAGTGTCGACTTTGTCCGTATTCCTCAAGAGGACAGTCATAGGATAGTTAAAGTCCCCCTCCACTCAACAATATATTTTGTTGAACTAACCTATAGATTTTATAGTGAGATAAGAAGATCAATGCCATTGTATCAATCTTCTCATCTCACTCTTGGAAAGAAAGTCAATTACATTTTTCCCAAAATGTTGAAATATCTCTTTAACCATGTGCTTTTAAATTCTTTAAAAAATTGACCCGAAGAATCTTAATCACACTTTATTTAGAATGAATGTTTTAGGGAAAACAAATGAAATGCATTGACAATGAATGTCTCGCAGATACTTTCAGTTTGAACGTATCTGGTTATGTTGATAAAAAAAAAATGTATTCGGTGCAGCATTATGTTTCTTACAAAATGTATTTACTCCTACAAATGAGTTGTATATGAACATAATCTTTAGGACACAGGGTTGAAATATGTGTGTGTGTGTGTGTGTGTGTGTGTGTGTGTGTGTGTGAGACTGTGTGCATCTTTCTGTCTCTGACTCACTATTTTTTTTTTGTCACAGTAAGAAAACTCTGTCAGACACACACACTCATACAGGCTCGCCCTGTCTTCTCCACTTTCACCGTGTTTATCTCTCACACACACAAACACACTCTCATTGTCACTGCCTCTTTCTCAGCCTCTCTCTCTTTCCATCTCTCCTTTGCTTTCCGATGCGCTCACAAAAAAAAAAAAAACACGCGTGCTTGATCGTTATCCAACGGTATCATCAATTATTAGGTCTGCTTTATGAAACCCCGGTGCAACTCGCCACAAAACACTCCATGTGTATTGCTATTCATAGTGGACACTGATCCCACACTTTTTTTTTTTTTTTCTGTTGCTTTGTCTTGAATGAAGGTTGCATCAGTTTACATCAGCAGCAGACACAGTGGCAAGCTGGACACCCCCCCACCCCCTGCTGGGAGGGCAACACCGACGTACAGAGAGCCACGCAAACAGACCACACATCACATCACCCGGAATTTAGTGTCTCTGTACTCTCCATCTCTAAATGGTGGAAGTGATTTGGATAAAAACGGCCTTTTAACCTCATGTGAACCTGACTGCAGCCTGGTCCCCCGACGGCTTCCTGTGAAGACTGGGCTGAGATAAGAGCCAAAATGACATGAATAGAGTTAAGTTAATTTATTATAATAATAATAATAATATCAAAATAACAAATGATATAATTATATGCTTCATACATTCACTGCATTACTTCAGTTTCAGAATAATGTCGATGCAACATCTAAGATGAAGTAATATGGAACAAACAGTCATGAGTCTGATCTGATCTTGATACACAGCAACGTGTTTCACTGATAAAAGGCCAAACTGCCAGAGTTCAGAACAACAAGCATTCAAATATCTCCAAGCACTCTTCTTTCAGTCTGGGTAAATGTTTAAAGGGGAATAAAAATACCTAAATGTGTAGTACACTGAATAAATCCCATGTTTTTATGTATATATATATATCATAGAAATAGCAATGGTGTTTGTAAATTGACAGCATATTCAAAAAAAAGTATTGCCATACCAGCTAAACCAAGATTTTATTCCCCCAGCATAATGTTCTACCAAAAGTGAAAAATTTAGATTTTTGTTCCTTACATTTTAGTTGAATAAAACTAATTTATATAATTTTATCTCGCTACATGATAATCTAAATGCTACTTCAAAGCTTCCTCCACACACTCCCCTTTATTGATGTTTTATCAGCCTTTAAAAAACTGATGTGTAATATGTGTCACAGTGGACATCTACTTTGTCTTCAATGCCCTGTGTAATACTCATACACGTGATTCTTTAACAGCTTAAAGATTTAACATTTGACAGCTAATGTTCATGCCAACAGTACGGACTATACAGTAATAATACAACTACTGATAATGACATCAATTGTTGTTAATTGTTGAAGCGATAAAATATCAAGAAATATAAATTCACAACCGCATGGCACCAGAGTCAAAATAAGAGCATCATGCACAGAGCAGCATAAAAATCCTGAAATTCATGAATGGGATCTGACCATGAAGTCTCTGTCTGTACTGTTCAATAGAACAATAAATATATAATCAGTCAAACCATATTCAACCTATTAGAGGTTGATGGCTCTGACTGGAACGGATTTGATTTACAATGAAAAGCAATTCTGACAAAATACATCATGGCAAAAAGCTCACATGGTCAGACCGGCCTGACCCCAATCACTGCTTGCTCTGTGACTTTTACTGACTCACCTTAATATATGATCTCGTACCCTCCTCTTGACTTTCTTTTTTTTGTTGTTCTTTTGAGAGGTTCTATAAAAATAAATGTTATAATATGAGTGGATAGCATGAGACTGGGTGGATGCCATGCACAACTGATTCAAAGTTGATGTAAGTGTGTAATGTATGGAAATCACAATGCAACACAGTTGAAGAGCATAAGGTCACTGATAGTGTAGCTGCTGTATGTCTGCAAGTGTAGTTGTAGCTATAAAACAGTTTTTCTGGAACATTTATATTAGAACATGAATATATGCTTACTTCTATTGGAAACATTTTTATTTTATAGACTCTCCTTAGGAAACAATGAAAATAATAAATACTAATCACAACACTTACAGCAATGCTACGTCTAGTTCTGCTTATACGACTTAATAAGAAGAAATTAAGAGAATCAGATACATATGTTAGTTATGTTAGCAGACAAAGACAGCTAGCGACAAAGCCAAATAAAATATTTCTGACAATGTCATGAACACAGTAGCTTGTGGGTGACTGCAGGGAGAAAAAAAAAAAAAGTTCTATTTTCATTTTCAACCTCCACCAAATTCTCATCATAATTATGTCAATATCCCTCCAAATGCAAACACTTCCAATCCTGACAGAAAGTAATATGGTGAAAGGCCATTAAAAATGAGCCCCCCCGGCCCCCCATCCACAGACACACACATACACACACACACACACACACACACTCGCACACACATATGCACACCAATCACCTTCCAACTTGCCCCCGCCCTCTATCCAATAAAACTTTTGGCAGGCCTGCGCTGTTGTAATTGGCAGCCGGCTTGCCATGCCGATAGACTCTCCTCAGTCCTACGGGTCAAGAGTAATTTACTGAGCTGCTAAACACCACTAGTTTTCTCTCTTTCTCTCTTTCTATCCAGTCCAATCCCGTCAACCGCTACCCCCCCCCCCTCCTTCTCCCTCTTGCTCTTTTTTTTCCCCCCCATCATCCATATTGGAATTCCCATCCAGGCTGTATTACAAGCCGAGATGATGGCTTAATCCCTTGTTAATTAGGGACAACATCTCCAGCAGCTGAGGCTAAAGCGGAGAGCGGTGGAGGCTCCAGAGACATGAGGGCTCTGGCCAAGCTTGCGGCCCAGTCAGGAGAGCCTGGCTCAGGCTCAGAGAGCTGGCGAGAGATGGGAGTATGGAGGAGGAGGTGGTGGTGGTGGTGGTGGTGGTGGTGGGGCAGGAAGAGGGGGGGGGGGGCCTTGGATGTTGCGCTGGATGAGGATTGAAAGGGGCTGCTGCCTAATCCCCCACTGATGGCTCTTCTAGGCTAATGGAGCCTGGACAACTGGGCAACCGGATGCTCCTGTTGGCTCGGCGCTGGTTCACTCTACTGCACTTCAGCTGGGTCAGGAACAGTGTGGTTTCACTGGGGTTTTTTTTATTTTTTTTATAGGGGACAGCATCATTCCTTTGGCTGGCTATCACCAAACAAAATACCTTTTTACTGGGATTTGTTTGACTATACTCAGATTGCCAGCTTTTCCAAGGTGGCTGTCTGTTTGTATTTATATGAATATTTGCGCATCACCTCATCTGCTTTTCTTGACAGCTATGGATCATATTTCCCATGGTGTACACAAACCAGAGCCTTAGTCGCACGCAGACAGACAAACAAACAAACTTAATCCCAGTCATAACCGTCTCTACATTGTGTTTTCTTGTGTAAAATTGTCTTGTGTAAAACAGTCTGAGGGAGAATTTGCAGGTAAATGGAGGGGGAGGCAGAGGGGGGTGGGGGGGGGGGAGAAGGAAGGGAGGATACGGTTGAGACTCAGCGGCATGAAAAATGAGGGGTAAAAAGGCGGATGAAAAGTGCATCTTCTTACGTTTCCTTTTCAGGTGGCAACAAAAGCCCATTTATTTTGGCTCGCATTTCCACTGGCTAAGTGTTGGAGTGTAGTGTTAGAGTGCATTATAAATACAGCCAGGCTTGTCGCTGTCCCCCCTCCCCCCCCATCACCGCCCCCCCTGAAGGCCCAGACTCCTGGGGAGCTCCAAACACTAGGTAATTATCCAGCACCATACTGCCTGCTGCTTCACTACCTGTGTTTCCAGCACCACTAGAGGGAAGGATGGATGGAAGGGGTGGGGAGAGAGATGAGGAGAGATGGATAGAAATGGAGAGGGATCAAGGTAGGACGGCGTGAATGTGTGTGTGTGTGTGTGTGTGCGTGCATGGGGAGTAAAGCTGAGGAGAAAAGCAAAACATGGAAATGGTGTAAGAGATGACTGAGATGGATAAAAAGGAAATGTTTGATGTCCTATTTAAAGGAGCGGTACGCCTAGTTTTTTGAAAAGATGTGATCTATCAAATCTGTGATATCTGAGTGAGTCAACATATGTACTGTGGGGAAACATACATGCAAAGACACCAGCCTTTCTGGAATATTTAAAATCATATTTTGAACATCAAACTTAAGAAGTAAAATAGGGAAAGAAAAATTCACACATAAATACACTGATGCTCACACTTACCTCATTACAACAAACATTTCATCAATCAGTCGGCAAATTGTTTTAGTACAAAGAACTTATGTGGACATTTTAGTATTTTGTTACTACATTAGTTGCTGTATACAGAACAGGGCCCAAAGTTCATTAAGCCAATACTAGTTTTGTGCTGAAGTTGCCTGTGGCCATTCTAAAATATTCAGTATCTTAGAATTTGACTGTTTTTGTGTACCAAAAAGATAAGTTATTTAGTGTCTTCAGAGAACTTTTAGCCATGCTAGCAGTGTGTCTATATGGCAATGTTGCTATGCTAGTCTGCACTAAAATATCTCAACAAATGGATGATAGTAATGACATTTTCATGGTTACCATATGATGCACTAATAATTTTTTGTAATCCCCTGATATATCATCCAGTATCACCAGCAGGTTGATATTATTGGCCGGGAATCTCTCGACACCTACTGAATGGATTGCCATGAAATTCGGTCCAAACGTTCATGTTCCCCACAGGATGAATCATGATAACTTTTGTGATCCTCTGATGTTTCATGTGGCACCATCATCAGGTCACAGTTCCTATTTGTCCATTACTTTATCATACAAACACAATGAAATAAGATGACAGTCATGGTAAACATTACCTGCTAAACGTCAGTATATTAAAATTGTCATTGTGAATATGTTAGCATGTTATTGAAAAAAAGCACCATTGTACTTAAATGCAGCCCCGGAGCTGCTAGCATGGCTGTAGGCTCATCTTTCTCTTGTTGTTCTTGTGGAAGTGAATAGGTCAGCAGCCAGTCTACCACGGGACACTAAAACACTGCACTGCAAAGATATTTAACAGCACAGGGACATGTATATAACTCCATACTTTTCCTTTTACATCTTGTTTTCAGTCCACACATTGGTTCTCTACGGCACCATACTACTAGTCTCTAAATGGAGGAGTGGGTTTAAATCCTTCCAATGAAAAGCTCTTTTGACACATTATGGACAAAGCATTATAGTGATACACACTGGGGCTTTTTGCGTATGTATTTTTTTCTTTGAATGAAACGGTACCTTTTTTACAAGCTGTGCTGCTCAAACTAAAAACTTACCATGAAAATGAATAGAAAGTGAATGAGGGAGAGAGGCAGGAATAAAGCTTTCTGCCCTTGTGGCTCACCCTGTTAAAGTGTCTTTATTAGGAGTCAGGGACTGATCACACTGCTAAGTGACCTGCCAAGGTCACAGAGAAGGGCAGCCATGGTAATTAGTATGCTCTTTGGTGCAGCAGGGCCGCATTCGGCTTTGGCTACATTAGTATGCTTCACTGTGGGATTAAGGGGTTACGCTAAGCTACACTAGCCATTAGTATGCTCACTTTTCAGTAGAAGATGCTGTGCTACACTGTGTTCATCATTAGTCTGCCCCATCCAGGGATGTAGTGGACAGTGCACACAGCTAAGCCCACTTTACCATGTTTATAGTTGCTGTGTTGAATTTCTTTTCCTTTTAAAGGTTTAGTCTGATTCAAAAAGCAAGTGTGATTAATTAATGCCAGTCAAACCCTATGTAGGGCAGCAACATATCACACAAGTAGTGTAAAGGATCACAATTTGAAATTTAGTACAGTTACTAATACCAGTTAACGCTTCACCACTTATACATTTTGGGGGTAGGCTTGTATGTGGTCTAACCAGGAGTTTGATGTGAGGGTTGACATCAACTCTGTCTGTTCACTGGACAGCTTGTCCGGTATTAAATGCGTTCGCTTGGCGCAGGGTCTTGAGGTGCGGGGACAGACCACTGGTCTCCACCAAAAGAGAACTACAACTTCTGGTAACTAAAGCAGTTGTCTTATATGCATGCTGCATCGTCTTTGCTCCAAGAGTCACCTGGGTTTTGTTCAGAATTGGAAGCTGTGTGAACTTTGCATCTTCACTGTGGGGTCAAGACTTCTGGAGGGCTGCATGCCATCACCCAGGCTAAGGTAGCTGTTGATGGTTGCTAAATACTTCCAAACTTCAAGCTGGTTGCTTATTAAAGCTGCACTTATTAAGTATTTAGCTGCTGAAGAACTAGACAGTTTTCTCAGGAGATGGTGGATACCAAAACAGAGATAATACCAGAATGAATATTAGACTTATACTGGCCACCAAAAACATGTCTCTAAAAGAAAGCTGATGTTGCTCTGTGTCTGCTGGATGAGTATAGGGAAGTTTGCTATAACACATCAACTTAACAAGGCCATAAAATATCAATTAGGTGGTTTTTAGATTGATGTTGAGCTCTGACCCCAGTTGCAGATACAAGATAAATGCAGCTTTAAAGTAAATGTACAGGAATGTAATGTAAAAAGAGTAATCTAACAAGTGACTTTTGCTGCTTAGTAATCAGTAATGTAATTATTTTAAGTATTTGCCCAATACTGATTAAATGACAATAATGTCACCAGGAAAACAAAGCAGAAAGTGCTTTCCTGTTTATAATTTCATACCCGCTGCAGCTGTTTTGGCTGGTGTATGTAAGGTGCAGTGCAGAGCCCTCAGCACCCTCAGTATGCCCTTCCTCTGCAGGGCAAAGCTGGCCTAGTCTCCACTATCCATTAATATGCACCTCGTCAGCAGGCCAGCGCCAGGCTCGGCTACGCTAACCATTGTTCCGCCACAATCAAATTAGCCCTGCTGATGAGGCCTGAGCTCTGTGACCTCCACGGGCTCAGTGGCTTCCCAGCCCCAGAAATGACAAAGAAGATCTGAGAGCTTGGGTCTTCAGGGACAGCGGGGGCTCACATACTGATTTCTGATTATGTCGGCTCTGCTTTTATTTATATATTTAGCCGCTGGAAGTAATTGAGACGAGGTGTTGACTGCGGCATGTGAAACAGATGCCCGCAGCAAGTGACAAGTGAAGTTGGCGTTGATGTCTAGCGAAGACAAAGGACTTGTATGATGTGTGTGTGTGTATATATTTTGGAAGTGTGAGTTACTTTTGTTTAGTCCCTGCAACTAGCGTACAAGTCACGCCTAGACATTGGCAGTCAGCTCATCCCTCCCAGATCCCTCCAGACCATCCCACCCCTCCTCCCCCTCCTCTCCCTTCACCTCTCGTCCACATTTGTCTGATTTAGTGTGATCAGATGTGAGAGCCGACGCCTGCTGCTGTTGTTAATGCACCGTGGGCTCCACATAATAGCAGCTCACACTGCTTATACTCCTACTCTCCTGTGCGGGGACCATGAATCAGGTGGCAACTGGAGGAAAAAAAGAGGTGGGAAATTAGATATGCAGCATACCAATATTTACAGTCCCAGTATACGCTGATGGAAGTAGCCCCTCGCTTAATGTTTCGTATCCTCTAGTCCATTCTTCTAACCAACCTCATCCTGTGTTCCACCAAATCAACTGAAACATATATCAAGCAGATTTGCGAAACAAGACTTTATCACCAGGGAGTTCTCCAAAATCCCGGCTGACCTGCAGATTTGATACGGATCAGCGATGGTTCACTGGGACAGCGGAGCACGGAGGAACATGGTAAAGAAATCACAATCACATCGCACAATTACACTGCGGATGACTGCAGATCGCGTGGCAGCTGAATGGTCCTGGTGAAGAGGGAAGATGAGAGAAAGGGGTGAAGCAGGAAGTTCATGTCCAGTAATTTTCAAACATGTTAAAAGCGATACCTTGACAGTTTGAATGTTTTTTTTTCTTCCTTCACCAGGCAGATATCACATTGTGGAAGGAAAATTGTCGGCACTCATACTTATTGGTACTTAACTGAAAATCAGCTTGTTAGAGTCATTAGGATTCTGACCTTTGTCTCTATAATTTGACAAGTGCCAAATGTAGCAGGGAAAAAAACAGACTAAATTTCATTGTGTCAAGGTATCACCTGAAGACACTGATGATTATCCTAACTGCTCTGTTTGCTCTGCAAAGTTCTGGACAGTTCTGTTGAGCCATTGAAAAACTTCATAAAGTATCCAGGAGTCTCATTACAAAAACAACAAAACATTTTGTATTTTTTTTATAATTACCAGAATGAGCTTCCTAATGCCGAACCATCATCACAATGACATATTATGAAAAAACATTGAGATATGCTTAACTGATGTGGATGCATTTCATACTGGTCACTGAGTTAATAAATATATTACTTCTTTCCTATTAAAGGGATTTCAGGATAGCAGGTTTGGTGATAAACCAGTTCAGATTACAGGGATTCTGGGAAAAAAGACAATTGTTTATCCATTTCACTTTGCCAGCAAAGTAACACAAACATGGCTTAAAGTGATTAAATTGCTTTTGAAAATAATCCACATACAATTTGAGGCCATTGGAAAAATGATTATTTGTTCTTCCTGTAAGAAATCACATCAGCAATTAAAGGCAGAAGACTTCTTGGACACACTGCAGGCCTAGTAGTTGGTGAGTGACTTCCTGTCTGACTTTTATTTAAAGCGGCCACTATAATAGTGTCACCAAGCATTTTGATTTAGTGATTTGCAGTCTTGTTCATGCATAGGTTATATCCAGATTAAATTTGGTTGAAAGGTTTTTAGATGTGTAGGTTACCAGTCAAAAGTTTGGATATATTTTCTCATTCAAGGGAATGGGAAGGTGTGTCCAAACTGGTACTGTCAGTGTTGTTTCATGAGAATTTCAGTGACTTCACTGTGTAATGAGGACCTACTCCACACTATTTCAATTGTCATTGAAATGGTGATAAAATGGTGATAAATATATAAAATCTAGATCTCTAAAACACTTTCACTTTTCACTTAGACAAAAATGCCTTCATGTCTTTGGGCCTGAAAATGAATGCTTTCTGGAGATTGTCTGGTGATAAACCCAACTTTATGGCCCAAACAATTAAATTGTGGAGCAAAATAAGTTCATTTAGACAGAACTGCTGTGATTGGTCAATCAGTGGCAAAATAAATCTACACAAATCTTTTGCATTAAGAGAAACTCTGATGAACACTGACAGATAAATTTATGCCATAAACAGTCTTTACAGTGCTGATCTATGAGGGAATAGAGGGTCCAAAAGAAGGGAAGCCATCAAAGCTTGTTAGCTTTTTTATAAAACATCCACTTTTCCTGCTTTGCTGGAAACAGGGGGGGCTAAGCAAGACTTTCTTTGGGGGCCCTCCTTAAACTGAAATCATACTTTGTGCATCTGCAATTGTTGCAGTTGCTGCAATGGTAACCATATTTTGAGACAGTAGCCATGTTTCCACCTATTTTTACGCACATTTTGAAGTATTGCATTAAAGAAGCTTAATGGAAAATTCGCAAATTTTGCAAAAAAAGTTTTTATGCTTACTTGAGGTGGATTTTTGGAAATGTTGAAGAAGAGTTTATGCACAAAATGGGTAAACGCATTTGTCGAATAAATAATGACGTAGCGAACGTTTAACTCACATGACATGGCTATTTCCACTCTTGCCATCTTCCGGCCCCTCCAGATAGCATGAAGCATAGCCAATACTGGCCGACATGAAACAACAGTGACAACTTGCCCAATTGAAACAAATTCCTGAAGACCTCTCTAAATTTTTCTCTTGTCGAGGCAGTACAACTAGGTATTTGTTTTGTTTCCGGTTGGCAACCTCTACTTCTTCTGCTCTGTTTACTGGCGGATTATTTAAGCCTATAGCGCCATCTGCTGATGAAACTATGTGATGCGTAGCCTAGTTAATTCGCTTCAAACCAGTTGATGGAAGCACACCTAATCTGCATTGTCCTTTTTGCAAAAGTTCACTTAAAATTATCTTGCAAATCTAATGGAAACACGGTGTGTGAGCCACCTCATGCTGGGAGCCCTAAGCAGGCGCTTCGTTGGCTTATGCATTGGAGTTTTTTTTTTTTGACACGTCGGTGTGGTACTGAAAGCTCAATATAAACATTTCTTCAGATATGTATTGTTCTGTTTGTTACATATTTGTTTCAACTTGAGGACAGTGAAACTTTACACTTATTATCTTTAGCAAGTCAATCAATCTTTTAATTTACGATCTAAGATTAGCAAATCTGGGTCGTTCACTTCTCTAATCAGTACAGGACAGCAGTTGTTTCTTTTAGCTTGTACTGTGTTACAGGTTTAGCGAAAATATACCAGCTCCGGTTAGCTGTTAAAATAACATTAGCCTGGAAAAAAAACAAAAACCAACATTTAAGTGTGCTTACCTTCGCATGAATTTCGGGATGACTCATCTGCAAATTTTGCTTCAAGTTCATTGTGTTTTCACCAGTGATCGTCGCTCCACATGGTTTACAAAAGGGTCGTTTTCCTTGACATCAAATGTGAAATTTATCCATATGTCTGATCTCTTCCCAACTCATCTCTCTAACATTTTTGTCTTGTTTTTATTAGTTGACAAAAGCAATAGATTTCGTCATATTTTTTATCATCATAAGTTAGTTTTATCAAGTTATCGTCTCGTTTTCATTCGACGTTGACAAAAACTATGACGAAAATGATTTGTTAACGAAATTAACACTGGTGAGTCTTCTTCAGTTTCAGAATCTGTTTGGAGATACATGGCATGTCATCCATCAGCATTGTTCCAACATATTCTGCTACAGCCTGATGGTGTGCCTCTACCCTCTACCTCTTTTGTCGCTCAGTCTTGCTCTATTCTCCTCCTCTCTGTCTTAGCTCACTTTATCTCTCTTTTCTTCTCAGCAGCTGGCTTGAATACTGATGGAGCTCACTCTGGATCTGATTAAGCCCCCGCTCGGCAGAATCAGACAGTAGACATAAATATCTGGGGGCATCTGAGAGAAAGACGAGTCGGTTAAAGAGGACCGAGTGTAGATCGGGTTTCTACCCCTGATGAAAATCGATGCGACTTGACCGGTCGCAGAGTGACTCAACATGTCAGCCCTAAAGAGACCGGCCATTATATCATTAGAGCTAATTTCATCTTCCTCTACTCGTGTCTCCATTGTTAGTCATTTAGTGGGGATGCGCATGTAAATGATTCACGACTGTCCATTGTCATCATTTTCAACCAGTTTCAAACACCAACGTTGGAGGCTTTGAATTGCCAAAGTGAGTTATTTTCTTTCTGTGTGGAAATTATGATGGTTATAATTTCCATTTATAGATAAAGAAAGCTAGAATTCAAAAGCTGTTGATAGCTTACTGTCCATACAACAGTTAGGATCAATGGAAGATGACTAAAAATGCCACAGGCAAAAAGGGAACCACATTTGCTTTCAGTCAAGCCAAATTACAATGTGGCATCTAGTGATACAGATAGTTTTGGTTCAATTTTCCCAGTGGCTGTATTAACAAAGATTCCTACTTTACCACTTGGAATCCTCCTAAATCGCCAAAAGTTCCTAGCTAAGGGGCTTCCTCTGAAGACCTCTTCACAAAGCTTACAACAACTTCTACTTCGAAGGAGTGAGGTCCTGAGCTAAGAAGGTAGTGGGGTTGACTCCATTAGCCAGGTTTCCATCCAAATGTAGAACAATCTCAAATGGTGGAAAATGTGATGGAAATATGACCTTTATGTTGGTTTTATGTATTAATTTGAGGATCATTAGAGTCTCTTCATTGGCCCATGGAGATCTTATGTTGTATCTGATACTATTTTTTTGTCCCTTCATCTCTCATCTTTATCGATACATCAACCTTTCCACCTTATCCAAGTGTCAAAACGTTTTTTCTGCATCTTGTTTTATGCACAAATTGAAAATGCGCATAAAACAGGTGCATAGATGCACTTCTTGCTTCGGACAATATCGTGTTTCAAAACTCAATCACCATATTTATGTATTTCTTAATATCATTTTAATTTGGGGTATGAAGAATGCATTTTGCTTCCATGAATAATTCTGACAGACGGCTGAGATATTCATCAGTGCTTCAAAGTGCATTTTTCTAGTGTCTTAAGTGGTGGAGAGTTGTGCAAACCATCATCTCAAGTGTTATTGGCTCATTGTGAGCTTACTGAATTGTTAATAACTAATGGAACCAAGTTTTCAGGGGCTTTAATGACTTAAAGACTGTGTCTTCATCTACACAGACTCAGGAGCTGGTTTTACACTAAAATGCCTTGTTAATTCACCCAGGGCAGAGCAAATTGAAGCATTTTATGAATCTGCTTTTAGAGTTAGGACTGGCACTCTCTTTCTTTTAGGAGTTTCATTTGGCGGTGCTCACAGTGTTGAAAAAATGGTATTATTTAAAAAAAAATCAACCAACCTCATTGTGATAACTATTTCTTTGTTTCTTTGGCAGAAGGTAGTTCCAATAAAAACTGTTCAGTGTTTACCTCAGTACATAAAATACAACTATAAAATACATAAAATACAGCCACCCAGATGACTAGATGGCACTAGAAGTAAGTGAGAATTATATTGGCTGAGCCTTTAAGACACGGCAAAGAATAGTAACTATAATGTTTACTGTCTAATTACTGTAACAATAGACGCTTCAGCTGTCTGATGCAGAGCCATAATCACAATGATACACTAACAATACACCTACTGCTGGCTGTAGGAAGCCAGCTAAAAATAGAACATTTCAGAAATGTTTGGCCATTTCTATTACAGTATCATATCTGTATGATTTCTTTACTGAGATATATATAAATCTCACCCTCCACTGATAAAAAAAAGTCCCTGAAGTCATCAATATTCTATAACAACATGTTTCATTAAAACAAGTGGAGTCTTCAGCCGGTTGGGGAGATCATCCCACTGTTTCATGTTGTTGAGTAATTTTAAGATCTGTGGCCAGCTCTCTTCTCTCTGGCACCATGACATGCAAAAGCTCTCTCTCTCTGTTCTAGCAATGCTCAAATATCTCCACTAGAGGCTCCCTGTTGAGTGTGACACACACACACACACACACACACACACACACACTCACTATTCCTGTGGCCACACACACACTTTTCATTCACACCCTCATGCTGTTCCCCTCAAACACACTCCTACAGAGCAGGGACCAGGGTGGATTGCTATTTGGTGTTGCAGGGCATTAGCCGCTGATGTCTTAACACTTGTAAATGAACCCTCGCCCCTCCTAATCTGTCACTTTAATGCACTATAGATTTTATTTCAGCCTCTGTAGTATCACATTCTCAATAATAATCATCAAGCCGACGCTGTTGTCCCCTCCTGCAGAAATTAAATCTCGCCGCTGAGTGCACAACTAATAAAAGATGTTGCCGGAGGAAATAAAAAAATAAATATGATGAATCATAAGCAGCAGGGATTTGTATTCAGATGCAAAAGACAATTACACAAAGAGTTTGAATTTATCAGCCGCTTCGCCTCTCAAAGGCTCAATAACGGGCCACCACCGCCGGGCGCTGGGAGCTGCATGCTCACACACACACACACACACACACACACACACACACACACACTCTATCTCTCTCCCTCTCCACTCTCATGGACATCTGTGCACACAGTGTACAAACAAGCACACTCATGCATATTATGCATTCGGCATTCAGACACATACAGATTCGCTCTTCTGCCCTGTGAAACACAAACACACACACACACACACTCACACATGCAAAAGAGTCCTTTAGTTAAAACTAAAACACTTGATCTTGAATAATATGACATAAAAAATATTCATTTATTTCTTCAGTGCTGCTGATTGGTGATCTTTCCAGAAAACTAAAGCATGAATATCATCAATATTGGATTAATGACATGATGTCAAATGCAAGATATTTCTTACTATACATGTGCTTGTAGGTGGTGTGTTTGCATATGTATCATATTTGTGTCTCTGTAGGTGTGTGTGTGTGTTATAATGTCTATTGTATTAAAGGTTTACCACACATTTTAATTATGCCCATATACAATACATGTATAAATTCATCATCCTGACATACAGGACTGTACAAACAATTTTATTTTTTTATGACCGTTAAGAACTGTACATCAAGTTCCCCTTTTTGACCAAAGGAATCACAGGAAATAACCTTTTCCTTAACTTCAACACTGCAAAATCCACTCTGATAGTTCTTGTGCCATCCTGGGCCAAAGAGCTAACCCTAGAGCAGACTTTTTTGGGAAACAAAATATAACTGTGGAACTAAATTTAGTCTGTGGTTCCCTTTTGTCCAAATACAGTTTCTGGGTTCCTAAAATGGTCCCTGGGCTGCTGGAAAAGTTCCTGTGGTGGAAATGGGCTGAGAGCAAGGTATAAAAACGACAACTTGGTGCTGATCCATTGACATCAAGAGGCTGACTTTTATAAACATACATGATATTTTGAGTCACATGAGTCATTTTCTGGTCCGATTCAGAAACCTGTGCACTGTCAGTAACATTTTGACTCATGCACGACAAGGATTCCCAACCTTTTATCTGCAGACTGATTTTTATTGTGACAGTAACGCCTCACTTAAACGTATTATTCTGCCTTTTTTGCCAAATCATGTAATTTAATCAAAGCCCAGTGGCAACACTGTTTCTCACTTATCTCTGCTAGTATCTAGTCATGCTGATAGTTTTGGTTTTGGTTGGCAAGATTTTTAATTTTTTGCCTCCACCCTAATACGATGGAGGTGAATAAACATGTCCAACAATGTCTCATAATCCACAGAACCATATGGACTGTTTTTTTCAGTAGGAAGTAAATCAGAAAGATGGATGTCTAAAACCCTGGGCTGCCTGGCCAGCAAAAATAACCCAACAACAACCAAAAAAGCCTAACTTAACCTTTAATTAGCTGTTCCAATTGTGTATAAAAAGGCTTAAATCCTGTGTCATTCCAATTTCTAACTAAAATTTCAATCTGATTTGTCACTTGACTTACTTTATTAACATTCTAAGACTTTTAGTTTAGGCGTGTCACATGATGACTGCTGAGGAATCAGCTAGCCACCACGTTCAATTCAAGAATATTGGGCTCAGCACTGTGTTGCAACTGAGGAACATGTGAGCACAGACAATAATTGTGTGTGTATGTTATACCAGACCTCCTCAAAATGAAAGAAGTATATGGAAAATTAATTTAAGTGAACACATTTGGCTGGTTGTCTATGAGGGAGTTTGGTTTCAGGCTGGAGTACTTTCCTGTTAAATGTGTTGATTTGTTTCTTGGAAATTGATGTTAAGACTTTGTTCTTACTCCAACTAGGCAGGGAAAATGGTCAAATTTCCCAGAAAGAGAATTATCTCTTTAAATTAGATGGGGATTCTCACAAAAACTTAGGTTTCAAGTCCTTTGTGTGCTCATTTTACCTTCTGTATCTTTTTCTTTGCCTAGTTCTTTTTGAACATCAGGCAAGTACAGGCAGTGCTGATCACTGTGATGTGAGAACAACCGACTTCCACTCAGCAGAGATGCTTCACACCATAAAGCTGCCGGACAAACATCTCCCCGGATAGCTCACACCTAACCTCTTGTCATCTTCCTCCTCTCCTCACTGGTTCTTCCTCCTCTCTCCTCTTGGCCTCTGTCACCCCTTCTTTCCTCTCCTCCGGCTGGCTAGTTGACAGTTAGAGCCGGTCGGGGTCACCTCCCCCACTTCCCAGGGGTTGGAAGGGTGCAGCTCTGGAGCTGGAAGCCCCACGCCCCAGCGGCTCCCTGACTTGCCCCCAGTGAGGAGGCAGTGAAGTGCGGGGAAGTCCGGGTCGCTCTGCTGGGAGAACGGGCTGCAGGCCTGGAGGTTTGGCCCCGGACCAGCGCTCCTCCTGCAGTGAGACCAGGCCAGACACAGCCTGCCAGGCGCTGACTTGACCTCCTCAAACTGATGTGGCACAAGCTGGCAGAGCGGTCACTGCTGCCACTGAGTTTGGGTGGAAAAACGATCTCTGCCCCCTTTCTCACTTGCTACTTCTTCCTTTGTTCTTATGACATGCATTTTCTTTTTTTACTGTACAGTAAGTCTCTAACCTACACTGCTATGAATAACTCTTAGAATCTACTCCTCATATGGATATTTCACACATACACACAAAAAGATGTATAAAAAAATCAGGCACTAATCCTATCCTGTATCTTATATATTCTGTTATATGTCAACTCTGTCTCCTAGACATTTAAACACTCTCATTTGTTTTGCCAAATACATTTAGAGGGAAACTGCTTAGATTATGTTCAGTGACAATATTTTTTAAGTGAAGGAAGTGCTGCAGTTGTGTACTGCATGCGGGTGGTTGGGGTGGACAGTGGGCGTTCAGAGTGCAGGTTCATATCCTGAGTCCTGTGTGATTAGATTTAGGCAACAAAAGCACTCTGCTTAGAGGAGGATTGTGGTTTTGGTTAAATGTTAATAAAGTAAACACATCAGGTCTTTTGCTTCAAGTCACTTCTGACTATTAATATTTAACCAGGACTCCCATCTATCCCTAACCTTAACCAATCACTGTGAGTGCCTGAACATAATCCTAAAAAACATCATCTTTTAGTTGCACAGAGCCGATGTTGTTAGAGCGGATATCGTAGGGAAAACAGATGAAACATGTTCTGTATAAACATTTTCTAGTTAGTAGTGTAGAATTCGTAGTCAACAAGGTTATGTGTCTTTAAGTCAGTATGACTTTTCTGTAGGAAACCATGATGCAAAAGTATACAGTACCATAGGTATTATATACAGTACATAAAATCAGGAGCAGCTGGCACTGATTGTACATTTTAGGGTTACATTTACATGTGCACAATAATATCACTGCAATGAGAAAAGCAACATGACAAAATGAATCTGCAATAATCCTGCTCAGTAACACAGTTATTGTAGTTATTGGGGGGAAATTGTGCTTTTGGAGATTTCTTTAAAATAAAAAAGTTCGCCTAACTCCAAATAATCTCACTATAATCTTAAATAATGAATGCAGGTACAAACACTGTGTTAGCATAAATTACACACAGTGCATCTCATGTAATCTTACTGCTGTATGAGTGTCGTCCACTGACAAACATGGACGACACTTTGACCTCTGCAATTAGCGTGTGTTCTCTCTGTCTGGTTGTGCAGCCCACAGCACCCTGCTGAACATAATATTTCTACATCAGCAGCCTGCTCTCAAATAGCATTAAACCAATATTTATATGCACACTAACAAAAACATTTAATTTCTATTTCGTTCATATTATGTGCCATGCATTTTCTATCAGATATATGTATATGTAAAACTTACACCACATCACTCTTCATGAATGCATAATGTCGGTTTCAGTTTTTCAATCTGTATGTTTCACATATTTCACCACAAGGCAGTTTTCTAAGAACTGTCATGCGAGCATAAACATCCCCAAAGTGTCTCAGAGGTTGAAACAGAGTGCGACCCGGTCCGGGCTCATTGCTTATTACTCCAAAGAGATTGCAGCGTCCTGCTGATAGCTGGTGATGGCTCCTCTTTTTTTTTTTTTTTTTTTTATTTCTTTTTTCTTCACGATGGTCTGTCAGAGGCAGCATCAAAGGTCTGGGGTCTGGTTGGAATGGCTGCATCCTGGGAACACATTAGCGAGTGCTACTGTTCGTGATCTTTCTCTCTTTCATCACTTTGAAGTTCTTCCTTTCACTCCACCAACCCCTCCACCTCCCACTCCTTCCCTTCTCTGACCCATTTGAGGATGGAGAAGGGAGGGGCAGACCAAATATTAACATGTCTCAGTACTTTGTTTTTTAACCACTGCCCTATACCTTTTTTTTTTTTTTCCAGAATTAGGGTTGCGAGTGTTCAAGTCATAAGTAGGGATGTTTCTACTAATTTGCACTTTTAGATGCAAATCATGAGAGAAAACACTTTCACAGTCAATTTCTGAGGGTTTCCAAATAGCAGAATGAAAATCCTGAGTAACTGTGAGGCAAAACAAGATGAAATTCCACAACAATTATATCCAGTCCCAGCTTGCATTTGAAACCTAAGTTTGAGTCTTCCAAGCTCTGATGAGTTACAATTTGGATTTGAAAAGACCTCAAATTATTCTACGCCAGGTACAAGAATTTAATTTCCTTTGATTACATTTGATGTATCTCAAGAACACATTTCAAGAGATTTTCAAAAAGCGCTTATTAATTCAGCCGTCATTCAAATGATATCCTATACAGGTAACTTGGGTTAATTGAAGCTCCGCTACCTTGAAACTGTCTCTCAAATCTTGCCTCACTCTTTTTTTCTCCCGCAACCTTGTGACATAAATCATCCACAGCTTTGTTAGACTTGAATCAAACTGACACTTTTTCAGACTTATTAAAAGTGCACAAAGTAAAGGAATAAAAAAAAGGGATAAGAGGAAAAAAAAAAGAAACAACAAAGCCAAAATATGGTGCATAATTATGTCTACCCTCTCCTTCGCTCCCTCTTTCTGCCGCCTTTTCTCCGTCCATCTCTAGTTGTCTGTGACAGCTGGCTTTCTGAGTGGCATTGGGAGGATAAATTGGCCTGTTTGAGGCAGGGGAGCGTCTGTGTTTGGTGTCAGATAATGTGCGCTGAGGAGTCCGAGGAGAGTGTGATTAAAGCCAAGCCACTGATAATTACGTCAAACTCCACAGTTGTCCTAAACCTCCTCGGCTAGTTGAAAGAGATTTCTCTCTGATGAGCAAAACAGGAGGAGGAAGAGGGAGAGTGAGGGGGAAAAAAAAAAGTGAAAGTGAGGTGAAGGGGCTTTTTGAAGTGGGTCTTCCCATTACTGTTGTGGCCTCTGCTGCCCCTGCCAATTTAGGGAGAGGTGCTGACTTCCCAATGTACTGGAGACATACTCGGGGGCGGTGCTGTGTTGAAATGCTGGGCCAAGTGGCTGTTAGGTGAGATTTGGTGCCATAACTGTTGGTCCATACTGCAGCCTGGTTAATTAACCCTGAATGTCTTGTCTCGATCAAAGAGACGATTCATCATATTAACCCTTGCAGGTACTTTGGTGTCATTTTGCATCAAATCCACAAAACCACAAAAAGAAGTTATCTCTGTCATGGTCAATTTAAATGACAGACTTGTAATAAGGGTAAAGCCTTTAGTTAGACTACATGGGAGTCCCCACATCCCTTTCTTCAAGCAGGTACTGCAGTACAAACTTATCACTAAGAATGCTGATATTGGTTTTACCTTGAATGTCAATCAAACAAAATTTGGAAAACAAATCAAATAAAAAAAACCTTTACAGTATGGTTAAGTTTAGAGAAAAATCATGGTTACAACCACCACCCTAACCTCTGGAACCTTTATTTCTTCCTCTCTACATTAAAGGCATATTACTTTCTGCATTGGCACTGGACATAAACTGTGAGGTGGCAATTCATCCAACATCGGTGCAATCCTAAAGAGTACTGGGATGTATCTATTTGATAAGTTATTAAAAAAGGACTGCAATACTGTGTCATAAGGTATGTTTCCATCCACTTGCTGCTATGTACATTTTCAAATTTTTTTGTGGAAACGAATAAAAAGGGTGAAGCATTGTGAAAAAGTTTGCTTGTAAATTTCAGAGCTTAAAACATGTGCAACAATTTGATGAAAACACATGAAGATGTTTGACATGTAAGACCAAGCAGCAGTCTTGACTGAATTGGTAATTGATATTATAGTAGAGTAATTATAGTTAATTAAGAGTAAGTGAAATGTTACCTTTTATCTAATAAACTACATAAATTGACTCAGATTCTTTAAGATATAACTTCACTACTGATCATAATCTACTAAGATGAAACAAGTCCAAAAGACAACAATTTAAGGAGAGAAAAGACAGGATTTTTTTCATCCTTTTTATCTCTTTTCTTTTTTCCTTCCTTCTTTCCACTCATATACATCATGCATACTCTGGACTACAGTATTCCAATCATTATGATCAGTCTGAAGTGTATGATTGCAGGACTTGGCAGGGGATGAAATCCCATGCAGAGGTTAAGTCTGTGTGCAATGCTAAATGACAGAGCATATTTTAATATGAAATCCATCCAATTATCACTAATGGAGCTCTCCGGTGTGATACTGTACCCAGTCATTTCAGGTCCATGAGCAGACCCTCAGTAGCTCTATCTCTGAGACCATTTCTTTCTCTTTGTGCTCTGGTCTGTGCCTGTCTCTCTTTGTATTTCCCTGTGAATCATTTATTCTATGACATATATTCTGTGTCAAATTGCCAATTTACTATGGTAGGTGATAATTTTATTAATGATAAGATGTGGATGAACCAAACCTCAACCTTTTGTAAATCATCACATTTAACATAGCTTGGGACTAAAATTTAAAAATTTCTGCTATATTCCAAATGGACAACTGGGGCAACGACTAAATCATGACTAATTCATCATTAGCTGAATCTCTGACTCTTGCACCCATTTTCAATATGTATTAGTTCATGCTTACACCTGTACCGTGGAGAGAACATACAAACTATCAATCAATCACCCACTGAGCTGAATCAGACAGTTCCTGATGGATCTCATCCTGTCAATGGTACAAACTGGGGTTGAGTTAGGATTTTAATCGTTTTCTTTTCTTTTTCTTACAAAATGCAGGAGGACTAAAACATGAATGAAACATCATATTTTTAGGACTGTTGAGAAGAGGCTGTTATCTTCATGCATATTTAAAAGTTCAGGTTGTTTCTTATAGCTTCAACTACGTGGTTCAGCTCCATCTAGGCAGAACACAGACATCCACTTTAATAATCAGTTTTCACAGAGAAGTCCGCTCTTTAATTCACCTGCTCCTACTGTTTGTGTTTCTTGACATTAGCCTGATATCTGCAGACAGCTGCTAGCTAGCGTCAGTTCCCCGGCAGACTGAACAAAGTAGAATCTGCACACCTCTCATGATGATAACGCCTCATCGACACAAACACAGCCCAAAATAGTGTGCAATGTCTTTTTTTTCACTCTGTCATTCTTGTTGATTCACTACAAGATAGCCAGAGCCAGCTAGCCACCTAAACTACAGCAGGTGTGCATACGGTGTAACTTTTATGTCACAGTTTACGGTACTGTTGAGACTCAAGACAGCTAATGTAGCCAGCTATTATACCGTACTTTTTGACTAAAAGTAACCTTTTTGTGCATGGTGTAATACCTCAATTTTCACATTGTGTAAAAACAAAAATTCTAATTAACCAAGAACCAATTAATTCTATATATTGCACAGTATTAGATGACAGTTTAAACAATTGCTTCACTCATTAATTACATGGCCTTTGCTGTGTGATGTAGCTCCACTGCTCATTTTCCCTGAAGCTTAAAAGACCTAATGTTATATTTAATAAAAATGTAAGTATGTTAGTGGAGGTGCTCTTTATTTCAGGCAAGGAGCAGCGCCTCCTCTAAAAAATGCTGCAGGAAACCCAGAGTTTGCTCAACAGCATAATGATAAAAACCACTAGATTAATTTTGCATCAAGATTTGTTTAAGGTGCCATAGTTTGCCTTACTCAAACAATGCCCCTTGTTTTAATATTTAGCATAAATATGGCTTCAATTCCCCAAAGTCATTAAACTTTGAATATTTTTAATTTCCACTACCTTTCTAGGTCAAACAACAGCTGCATCAGAAATAAGTCTGCAGCTTTGATGAGCTGCCTTTCACTCAACAACTGCATGTACTCCTGTGTGCATTGTCTTTTAAGATTGGTCAAATACAAGGCTGTAGGTTTGGATTTCACTTTGGTAGAACGTTTTCATTAGACAGCCAAAATAACTGTGTATGTGTATTTGCTCTCTACCACTCTTTTTTCTTTCATAGGCACATGTGCACACACACATATGCACATAAAAAGCCCGACTCTGCAAAATGTTTACTTTACTGAATATGGATTATTTTTCATTCAACTCGTGAACTTATGGTGAGATCTTTCACTATGACATCAGAGCTCACCTGTCTGTGTTACAGGATTTTCATAATAAAATGATGCCTGACAGTCACAAACAGATCAGTCAGACAAGCTTTGGCTAATTTAACTTATAAATAATGTTCATGTCTTAATGACACGTATGCAATAATAACTCTGCTCATCAAAGATGAATGTTTGGATTGATTACAGAATGTTCTTATTAATTAAGCTCAACTGTTACTGACACTTGTTTCTTCTTTAAAAAGGACCAGATGTCTTCATTTTATTTTGGGAGGAATTTTCACCCACAGTAATAAAGTATTTAATTAACAGCACGTCTAACACCTGAAATTAAATATAATATCACATGATCTTAGTTTTGTTCAGTGAAGTTGTTTTCAATTCTGTTACATTCAGAAGGTTTAAACTATAAATATTAACTGCTTCAGATTCTCCACCTCACTGACTCCACTACTGCTGCTGCTGGTCAACCATACGTTCAGCTTGAAGTTGAGGATTGCCAGATCAGCAGGTCAAGTATCCCCCATATCCTGATCTTTCCCTCTTTATCATAATAGTGCACTTTGGCAGAAAACACACAAACCTGGCAACTCTGCAGAGATCTTACTGTTAACATTACATGGAGTTAAAGTGGCTAGATTGTTTGAGATCTGTAAAAGTATCGATAGGGACAATCCAGCAACACTTTGCTATTGGGAGGGACATGTCCCTACTGTCCATACCCAAATCTACACCCATAGTCAAATGAACTAAAGTCAAACTGTGTCACTTTGCAACTCAGTGGCTTTCTCCTACACTGATCCCTCTCCTCAGGCCTGTAGGTAGCAGTAATGGCTGGCATGGCAGTCTGCAGATTGCACTGTCGGCTACTGTAAAGCACTGATTACAGTTGTTGAGCCCCCCCCGCCCCCCAACCCCATCCCCCCCAACTCACTTGTTTTATTGCCTCCGTAGCGTGTGTCAAGATCTGTTGTGAGAGTGCCACTTAATGAAGCCGTACCTGAATTTATTTGCCGGCGCCTCTGCATAGACTGAGAGAGGAGGTACCAATTAATAGAACGTAAGAGGACCTGGTGATTTATAATTAACAAGCATGCGGGTTATAGTAAACATAACACTCAGTGTAATAGCCCAGGAGAGAGACGGGAAGTAGAGAAAGAACTGAGAAGGAGGAGGAGGAGGAGAAAAAAAAAAAAAAACGAGTGTTGATTTGTCCCTTGGTGGATGAGCGGAGTCCTTGTGGCTGACGGGAGCTGTCTAAAGCGGCTAAATGAATAATCATCTGTGAGTTAGACTGGAGACAAACGCTTAACGAGGATGATGTGAACCTCACTGACATGAGGGGGCTGGAGAGAGAGCGACTGACAGAGAGAAAGACGGTAGCAAGCAAACATACTCGGCTCTGAAATGAATGGCACGCACATTATAATAGCGATGAAGTTGCTTTACTCAACAGGCCGTAGCCAGCCTCCCCTGTAAGGTTGAGTAGTTGTCAGAATTTCTGAAAGGGCAATGAATCCCCCACTCATTTCCAGTGGTTTGTTGCTGGTGCATGACGGGAACAAAAGAGAAACTGCAGAAAGCAAATGTAACACTGACAACACTGACAGTTGAGGAGGAATCTTTTAGCAAGCATTTATAAAACATCTTTACCCCCCAAAGTTTGGCTGATCACATTTACATGGCTCACAAGTCTAAACTTCAATGCCACAAACTCAAACCTGTCTCACGGCTCTTATCACATGTCATCTCCTTCACTTTACTCTGCATACTTCAGCAATAAGCCATGAGAGGCTACACTACAGCGGGTTTTAGAACAATGAAGAGGCTTTGCGAGGCAGTATGAGAAGCTTTGCTGTATCACTGTAAAGCTCAGCGTCAAGTGGCTGATTGCTTTTATGAAACGTCGAGAGAGAGAGAGAGAGAGAAGGCGAAGGTTCAATGAGTCCCGCGTTTTCTAACAGTAACGATTAAATAATCATAAAACTCGCACCTTCCGTGAAACGATGTAGTCGTTTAACAGTAGCTAAACAAGACAGTCTTTATATATTCTCATCTGATTCACCGATGGAATCCAAAGTGCCTCGGAAACATTCTTTATGCATGTTTCACATATTTCACCACAGACTAAGAGACTCAGAATGTTTTAAATACAGTGCTCGCCAGATCGTCAAACAGTGTGTGAAATCAGCTCCCCCGACACCGTTTCAAGGTCAGAATTGGGGAGAGTTGGCGCGAAACTGACAATATGACAATCACGTCGACTTTAGGCATTGATTGGCGAACATTTTTGCTTTTAGAGGTGGTTAAATAATGAAGTGTATGTAAAGAATTTCACCTTTCAACAGCTTTTGTCAAGAAATACATCTACAATAAAAGATTGAGTTAACCTTCTAAACCTTCTAGAGATCGTTTAAACCCTCAAATCACGAAAACTGGCTCGTTTACTTCTGTAATAACCTTAAAAGAAAACCTAGAAAGCAAAATGCACAAGCCTCTGTTTCATATCAGTTCAGCCCCATGAATTGCCCCTGCTCTGTCTAAAATCAGACTTACTGCATACTATGTGTGTCTGAGTCACAAAGAACTCCACTTTTGCAGATTCATATGTCTCAGATGCTTCTCAAAAGTATGAATTTAATCTAAAACTAATAAAGAAAGAAAGAAATCAAGTCTGTTGACTGTTCATCATAAGCTAACAAACTTTGAAAAGTAACGCCAGCTAGGGTTTAATAGCACAATGATTTCACATCCATCTTGTGGACGTCAGACAAAAGAAGTAAGTGAATGTTACTTTTCCAACAAAAGCCTAAGTCGTAAATGATTTCTGAGATGTGTTTTGAGACTCAGTGAATAACGTTCATATACATTCCTTTCTCTAAAGGAGTGATGGGTAGACTGCAACACATAAATCGGTCTATACTAATATTACTTGTATATAATGTGCCTTTGTCCCTTTTGTTTTGTCTCATTGTCCCATTGCATCCTGGGATAGGCTCCAGTATCTTGTGGCCCTGACCACGAATAAGCCCATTTAAGAGAAAAAAAATGGATGGCATGGTTGGATAACATTATTCAAATGATCTGTTGTTCACTGAGAGGCATATGTTTTAGGTGTTGCACAATGGCTTTTTAATGGTTCAACCAGTAAGAGCTAACATACAATAAAGCACAAATGAAGACAGCGCTGTCCTGCAGGGTTCCCACGGTAACATCCAACCTCTTTGAGTGCTGATTGGCCATCTGGTATTGTTTTGTGTCACTTCCTATTAAGCTCATTGATCCTCCCTCCCTGTCTGCGGCATGTGGTTGATCATCGTGGATCAGTGTGTGTGCCTGTAATATGAATATGGTATAATGGTATGATTACAGTACATGATGGTCTCTGTCTGCGTGTTCGCTGATGCGGGCCCTCCAGCTACGCTTATACTGACTGCGGCCGTGATTAGGCTGTTTATGTAGAGTTTGCACTAAAGGAAGAGCAGAAAGGTCTTTAAAAGGAATACATGATGTCACTGGGTCACCGCAAAGGACAGTGGTGCTGAGGCATCTTCCAGGAACATATAGGCTCAGTAATACAGTATATATATATATATATATATATATATACTGTATACCCAAAGAGACTCACTGTATGATGCACACACATATTTCAGTACTACTGTGAGGCTTTCAGGCATATTTTTTATTGAAGTATCAACCATAAACATGGCAAAGGTACTTGTTTTCCCCAATCACTCGCCCAAACTTATATTTCAACATAAAACTGAAATATAGTTCTTTCAGCACAAATGGAGCCAATGTTTTCATGGTTTTTGGCAATGGCAGGTGGTGGAAGGAGTAAAAGATGGAAAAGTCACTTTCACCATTTTATCTTGGCCTCTTAAGGGGCCAGTATACTCTTTTAGGACTGTAATTCGTACGGGCGAATAGCTTTGGAAGCCCCCCTTACTCCACACCTTTCTGATGGCAGATAAGGGGGCCTGTGTACGGCCGTTTCTGTAACTTTCCCAACCCGACAAGCTGACATTTACATCCACTTCACGCTGTGATTGGCCAGTTGTGCGGAGGTGAGAAAGGAGCCAGGGTTTTAACTTCTCTCTAGCTCTTTTTTTTTTTTTCATTCCTCACACAATTATGTCTGTCTATTTTCACATGAGCATGAAAAATGAAACAGTAGGAATGTCTTCCATGAGAGACTGTCTGAAAACATGTGCCATTATCCCGGTATTTAAACAATATCACGTCTCCCTAAAACCCCACTGTGACTGCCAACTTCTCACTCCACCTTCAAGTGTAGCTATTCATTTCTAACACTTCTTAGTAAGTATGACATGTCTTCTTGTTTGTTGTACCTCTGAGGCCAGTCGTAGCGACTAAGTTTTCTTAAGTAATGGTTGAAGAACTACAGGCAGGATTGAGCTAACTTTAAATGTATTTTCTCCAGCTCAGTGTGTGCCGCTGGACATGAGAACCACAGTGTGGATTACGGCTTGCTTCACAAAGTGGCATGGTGAAGTTAATCCGTTGGTCCTCACAAAATAGGTGGAGCTACAAGCTTAGATTCAGTGACTACTCATAGGACTTGCTCCAAAACTATTATTAGCTTGGTTACTGACAGTCAGCAAGCTAACTGGCTCTCTCCTTAACGGGTTCACACACCTTATTCAAGACACATATTTGTATCATTGACTCAGGTCTGCAAGTCACGTCTCTTCTTTACAGCAGTTTATCAGCCGGCAGCTTACTCTGCTCCAGCTCTGCACTCCCTCAAAAATCAACACCTTCAAAAATGTTTTCTATTAGTCAACAGCAGAAATTTGCATGTTCAAAGTTCACCAAAGTTGAATTCAATGCAAAATATCTGCATGGATTTACTTGTACTTACTTGTTTAGCTGTTGTATGTTGCAATAATACAGTAATGTCTGGTGTTTGTAGAAGTCAGGGAAGCAAAAACTCTTTCTGTATGTAGGGTGAGATAAGGAGCATATAAGAGTGTGTTGAGTCCTCACAGTGGGCTTGCCTGAGAGATCACTTGTGCTCCACATACTACATGAAGGCAGAAAGGGGCAGGCTCACTGCAACAGAGCAAGTGAGTCTGTCAGTATGAAAATCAATGAAGTGGTTACAGCATTCTGCACTTGACCACCAGCATAAATGTTCATAGAACTAATGACAACATTTTCCTTCAATCCTAAACTGAAGTCTGAATACATAACTAGTAGGAGATGTCTTCCCCTTTTGGAGAATTTCGCCACCCACCCACCCATCCATGCTGAAAGGTGCTGTAGCCAGTCAGGCCAGCCGTGTGTGTTGCACCGTCAGAGCGAGGAATACGATCCCCCCTCTACCCTCCTGCCCTCACTTCCTCCTCAGTTTCCTACTGGGGCTCATTTATTTACATTAGCGCCAGGCAGAAAGGCATCAGAGGAAGTCTTAAAGTAGAGCCACAATGGCCGATTTAAGCCGCCACCCAAAAGCCAGTTTTTTTTTTTTTTCTGTTGGCTAAGAGGATTTGTGTCTGGTCCATGTATCAGACCTCTCTCTCTCTCTCTCTCTCTCTCTCCCTCTCTCTCTCTCTCTCTCTCTCTCTCTCTCTCTCTCTCTCTCTCTGGGACAAAGTCACCCCTCACACTCGCGCTGAGTAAAAGTAGCGTCTTGCCACTAGCTGCCTGGCTAATGACATTTATCCGTATGGAAATGGAGGAGGAGGAGAAGGCTTTTGATGCAGATTTGGACACACATATACACCTGAGACGGGCAGACGTAAACCGGCTGGCTACTTTCATGGCATGCATGCTCAATGATTCACACATACCCACACACACACACACACACACACAAGTATATGCACACACACACACCCACACACACACACACACCTCCCTTGCAGCGTCTTATCCCCTAACTGGCCACCAGTCAAAATAAGCCTTATTCTCGGGGGTTTATATTTTCTCCTGGCCGGGCTTGGCTAGGCACACTTAGTTAAGATGGCAGCCAAACAATCTCTCCTCTCCTCTCATTTCCACCGTTTCTTCCTTTTTAATGCCTGGATGGATATATCCCCTGTTCCACTGGCATGCAAGGAAGCCAAATTTCTGATTAACTCCTGAGACAAAGTTTCATAGCATCTAGGTCAAAAGCTGCTTCAGAGCGAATTGGGGGGAATGTCAGGCTTTGTTTTCAGACAGATAATTTAACATGTGGCTGAGAGTCAGTCACATCGCGTGTCTTTAAGAAATAAAAATATGTCCAGACCACAAGGTTTGGAGGCTGATCTAAAGAGGAGCACCAAGAGATAGCAGGTAGTTGGTCAAAAACCAAAAGTATTGTGAAACATTAGGAATTTGACCTGATAATGGTTTTAGATGAAATCTGTGGAGATCACTGAAGTAATCGGGGGCCATGAATATCAAAACCATAGTTAAGACATATCAGTCTGAACCCAGAAATTACAACGTGATGGTGGTGGGATGTCTCGTGTGTCATGAAATCACCAGAGTTATTAGGATACATAAGTCTGGAACCATAAATGTCTGTAAAAAAAAAAAAAATTGTGTCAATCCAAAAAGATGTTGAGATATTTTGAGATTTTAGCTGTCAATTCAGTCTGGACCGAAGTGATGGACCAATAGAGGAACTACGTGAAGTATTTTTCCACTATCAGCCTCCAGAAATGCTTTGTCACCAAGTGTGTGGAACTCTACCGGAGGGATGAGCAGCATTCTTCCAGTAGATATTTCCTCATTTGGTGTTTTGGTGGTGAGTGCTGTCTAACATGACGCGACATATCCCTGTGTGTGTGTGTGTGTGTGTTCAGTTCGGTTGAGATCTGTTAACTGTGAAGGCCGTATCGTATGATTCACATCATTTTCATTCTCCATCAAACCATTCCGTTACCCTTCGTGCCCTGTATGGACGCATCTGCATTTGTTATCTTTCTCTACTCATTTATTCAGCTTCTACCAGTAAAGTCACCACATTTCGTAGCATGTTTAGCCTGTATTATTATCAACGGAGTGCTAACGTGGCACGTATTCAAAATGCACGGTTCTAATGGGTGTAATAATGATGTACAGCAAAAATATTTTAGGGTTGTGTGAACCTCAGGCTTTATTTTTCTGCATGAAATGAAAATCATGTGGGGGGAAAAACAAGCATCTGAGACCTGGCTAGCAAAGCTTCGCCTGCAATATTTCCAGGTTTTAGGACAGTTTTACCGCATTTAGACTAATGCACTTCCCATTTCTGAAATTTTTTGAATCCAGCTTGCAACACTTTGAAGCCGGCTGTCATCTTTCCTGCCGTTCTCTTCCACATAGTATTCTTTAAAAATAACATTACAGCTCTTAAAATACTGTCAAAATGTTCAAAAGGCCCCTCTCAACTCTGAAATTTACCTTTAGAGGTTGCACATACACACACTCGTGGTGGAGTGGTGATTGAAAGTCTCTCTTGACGCTCTCGAATTTACCTTTACAGGTCACACACACACACACTCACACTCACACACACTCACACACACACGTACGGTTGTGACTGGCTAGAAGTTTAGCTGGAGTTTGAGAGATTTAATGGGAGGTCGCTGGCATTTCAATAAAACACAGAGATGGTTTATGGTTCACCCTGAGCTCAGTCCGGTCACTTAGGTGCCCTATCTTCTCTGGTTATTAATTCTCCATCCCCAGAATGTGTGTGTGTGTGTGTGTGTACGCCTTCTTGTTGTCTCCCCCCCTCTTCAGCCATGTTGTTGTCTCCTGTACTTGCTCCTCTTCTTCCTCCCTCCTCATGTCTGTCTGAGATGAAGACATACGAGGACACTCCCCGGAGGGTGCAGTGCGGTTGTGGCAGCGCAATAAAGAATCTGGAGGTCAAACGTACACCCCGATATCCTTCACCCCTCTCCCTAGCACTGCACATACACACACAAACACACACACACACACACATGCAGACAGGTCAAATGTACAACGCTAGAGTTGGTTACATAAACCAGATGGCTGCGGCTGGCATGAAGCAGCTACGACATCTAAGAGCTGTGTGTGTGCGTGTGTGTGTGTGTGTGTGCGCGCGTGTGTGTGTGTGTGTGTGTGTTGTAGCCTCTCTCATAGCAAAAACCACTAGGGACCTTGTTTGTTGTCTGCACCCCACAAGGGAAACACTGTCAGCTTTACAACCACACCAGATCACACACACACACACACATATATACACACACACACACGTTAGAGGATACTGTTATAAAAAAGGTCTGTGTCTCAGTGTGTGATGGTGTGTGGATTGAACTTTTCCACCTTCTCTGTGAGTGTGTGTGTGTGTGTGTGTGTCTCAGAGAGTAGTATTATAGGACCTGGGGGGGCTTTCAAAACCTAGCAGATACAACCCAGAACCTGACACTGACTGGCACCATATCACTGATAGGACTCACACACACACACACACACACGTACAGTTATACCACTGGTGCAGCCATCCAAAATGAACCCTTCTGTCCTTTTTTTCTGGGTTATTTCTATTATACTGCATCATTCTAAGATCACAGGAATATTTGTATTATCTATGTGATTAATTGTATAATTTCTACAAAAACACAAAAATAGAATTAAAGGGAGACTCCTTTATTTATCAAGCTGTGTGTTATTCTCATATTTTTGTTGGTCGTGGCATTTGGTCATGATAACATTTTACTAACTACATCTGTTAGATTGAAATTTGGGAAACGCAGAGCCGCATCGCCTTCTAGAGCTTTCCAAAAAAAAAAAAAATCCAACAGAAATATTCTCAAAGCTTGTCTTTTCAGTCTCAACAAAAATAAACACACAAAGCATTTTGTTGGAAAATCCTTCAAATATGAGTAAATATGATTTTGTGCTTGTGGATTGATGCTCAGAAATACTCTCAAAGCCTGTGGTTTTATCACTCTTTGTAAACCTGTAGTAAACACAAGAAATTATACATTTGTAAATGTGTAGAAAAGTTTTGTGGTTGTCAGAAAAAAAAAAAAACAGAAATATCTCACTTGAATATTAAATATTGCTTGATAAAAAAGGACACAGATTAGAAGTAGATAACTTTCAAACTGCCAAAAAGTTACCACTGTGTGACACACGCATTTAAGTGACAGTTAGGAATTATGAAAAAAATTATACTTGTAACTTAAATGTGTGTGCGTATGTGTGTGTGCATGTGTAACTTTAGTGTCATTCACAGTGTGGGACACAGAAGTTCCAGCGTGGGGAGGTTTACACACAGTTCTGCTTTGAATCCACAGTCTGATGCTCACAAAGCACTTCTGTTCCCCCATAGTCTTTGCTGTTCATATCATTTGTGCAGTAACTCATTCTCTATTTTTTTTTTTTTTACTACAATCAAGTTTTATTTCACAGCTTTACAAAGTGTGATATACAATCACAATCTTTGAATAATTTCTCATAATTTCACAGGCTAAAAATCTGATTGACCCCTATTTGATCCCACACAGATCAATTTTCAGGTCAACTTACCTGCTGTGTTCATGCAAACACTCAGGTTTCCACATGCTCTAAAGTGTGAGGTTGCTTCTGATTTGGCTTGTGTCCATGACAGAAATTGTAGCAAACATAATCATTTGTGTTTGCAAGTTTCAGAATTTGCCAAAAATAAAATGACAAGGTACACAATGCGCAGTTTTCATTTACTGCCGCTGTGTGACTCCAGTTGTGGTTAATTCCTCTACAAATAGATCCAAACTCCTTACTTACCCGAAGACTGCAGCTGTTCCTGGAGTTGAGAGACACAGTTCAAGAGCTATGCTGTGCAGTTTGCTACAGATTTCCAGGGACTTTTTAAATGTTTTTTTTTTTTAACTTTTTTTTTTTTTTAGCTCAAGGCAAATGTCTGAGATTATTTCTGTTTTGGTTTTTTTTTTTTTTTTTTTGGAAAGCCTTCCCAGATTAGCATCTCTCCTACTGGAGTGTGCATTTCCCTAAAACTCTACAACAAAATGAGTAAAATGTTATCATGACCAAAAATCACTGGACAAAAAATTGGAAAATAAAATCTGTGTTGACAAATATCTCCTTTAAGACTATGAAGAATATGTCATCTAATCATTGTGTGTAACTATAGCATTTTTTTTCTCTTCTTCTTTTTTTCTCTCCCAGTTTATAGAGACATGCAGACAATGAGCTGGGTCCCGGTAGACCTCATTCTTACAACAGGGGGGACTCCCAAACCTAATATCCACAACACAGAGCCTCCCGCTGTAAAGGTGAGCCTCCATATGAAAACATACACTCTTCAATCATTGCTTTTATAAATATGATACAGGCCAGTCATACGTTAAGCCAGCTGTATATCACATGGAGGGGTCACTGCGTTTTACTGTTGCACTGTAAATCTAGTGCAGCTTTATTTGGGCACTATATTTAGATGAACTGGGGTCAGCTAACATGAGGATGGCATCTGGGATGTCACTGTTTGTGAGGTCAATTTAAACCTACTGTATTTACCGTGTTGTATCTGACCATCATAAAATACTAACTCATTACCATTACAACTGCCTCCTGGCATCATGGTGACCAGTGTGTGTGTGTGCACGTATGTGTGTGTTTGTGTGTACACTAAAGACCTGATGGGTGACGGCATCGTTCAGCATTGCAACATAGCCTCTGGATATGTGTGTGTGCAACCATGAATGTCAAAGATCTTTAAGCCAATCCCCCTCTCCACCCCCCACCCACCATCAGTACACACACACACACACACACACACACACACAGACTCATAAACACCAGGAAGGAGGAATGTCAGTGTGTCAAGCTGAGTGACAGCAACAAGCACATCAATCCGTTTTGACAGGTTGAGCTTATATCACTGCACAGGAAGTGGTACGCACACACCCACCCACACACACACACACACACACATAAACACACAGCAATAAATATATAAAACTTTTCTGTTAATTTTCACTACTACAGTACTGCCCAGTACTATACTATGGAACTACTTGGAATAGTAGTTGTATGGCAACACTATTACTTATAGTGAATTTTGATCATTCTTGTTATCATGAGCATTTGACTACATGTCTGTCATTAAAAATTCATGTATATTACACCATTGATTGCATGCTTGTAATAATATTACATTTGATTCATATTAGTAGACCGCTGGTAGATAAGAGCTGATTACACTGTGGTTAGGTCATTTTTATCTTCCTGCTGAATAGTCTTTTTTTGCAGACTATTCAACATTTTTCCTGACACAAGGTCAGACTGTAGCAGAAGTCTTAATGGGTCCACTCAGTTCCTAGTATTCGAGACCCATGTATCACCATGGGTTTCCGATCCATGAGTCTGTTGCAGGTCCTGGGCAACAGAGCAAGCAACAGATAAAAAAGGTGTTGTGAAACTGAAGAAATGATGAGAGAGAAGTGTTCATGTGTTGCTGTGAAAGCATCACTTTCTGAAAGGTTGTTCTAGGAAAAATGTAAGGGTTTTGGTAGGTTTTCCACAGGTCTGTTTCAGTGAAGAGATCTTCTTCTAGTGGCCACTAGAGCAAAAATAAAAAGGGAGCAATTTAAAGGTGCAACACGTTGCATTTCACCATCAATAAATCAGCACTACATTCATTTTGAGTCATTATTACAACTGTTCTAACAAGCAGTTCACGTTGCTTTTGACACCATCTGCCATCGCTTGTGATTTGGAGGGGATTCTGCAGCAATGCTGGAAAACTTAAAGAGGACGCTGTATTCTCGCATGCAAATGGAGCTAAAAATGGCAGATTGTGGAGAAGTGTAAGACCGAAAATAACATAGAGATAAAGAGTGGGAGGAAACAACATGTGGTCTAATCATGACTTAAAGTGACATCTAAGAGTGCATCTTGCTGTTCAAGCCACAGGATTCCATCAATAGCAGTATTTCTAGGAATAGTGCTTCATTCACAACAGTAACTACCGTGTTTCCACCTTTTTTTTTCGTCCAATCCAGTTTCACTTTCTGTTGTGGCGCCAATTATACATAAACATCTGTATAAAACCAAACTGCTGCCTTCCCATTCCACATCCCTACAGGATGAAGATGAGGAGCTTTTCATAATTGGAAGGATAGCTCTGAACAAGCGCGGCGTTCAATTTATCTTTTTCCCCACTGCTATAGGTTCCTCTGCTCGCTCACCTCGCCTTCTCCTCATCCCTGTCATTTAGGGAACACTAATGTGTTAAATGCGAACAACAAAGACAGGATGTCTTGCCATTTTCTGCTTCCCCACTGTTTCCCACATCGCTGTAGCGGCTAAATTAGACCGAGCCAAACGGAGAAATTAGAGCGCTGAGGCCAGATGTGATATTTGTTTTTCACACTGCGGCGTTAGGTAGATGTTGAAAAGAAAATTAAAAAAAAAGAAATCTAACGAAAATCAAAACTGCTCCCTCATTGGATTTGGGACTCATTTTGATTCACTGACGGTGGCCAGCTAATCATTTGATCCTGTTAGAAGAAGTGAAGTGTTTGTGTGTTTGTGTGTGATTCTGCCAGGAGAGTTAACAGCCGCTGTAAATAGGCCGGGGCTCAGTGTCTTGATTTGTGCACAGTCGCTGCTGTGTGTTGTGTGTGTGTGTGTGTGTGTGTGTGTGTGTGTGTCCTCTCACTAGCCATTTTTTCCCTATAAAAGCAATTTGCCCCATGCTCGGGCTAGGCAATGAGCAGATGCTACCATTGTAAATGATGATGCGAGGGGCCATAATAAAGAGTTGATAAACACAGAATTACTGCTGGGCCGTGAGCACGCAGAGAGGGATGGGGAGGGGGGAGTAAGAAGGAGGAGTGAGCGAGAGGAAAGGAGGGGTGAAAAGAGAAAGATAGATACACACACACACATTCACACTGAGAAGGAATAAACATGTGAAAAGTCAGACGTAAGCTACAATGGTGGTGACACGGGACCTGGTGATACGTTTAACCAGTTTTATGGTTGACACATACAGTATAAACTGGAACTGAATAGAAATGGGTAAGATCTGTTCAATGTCTGCCATTCTCATACACTTTACTGGTCATCAGAACATTGTGTCAAGCAGTATAATCAGTCAGCTCAGTGGATGAAGAAACCAAATGTAGCCTTTCAGACATGATGAAAATGTACCATTTTTGTCTGATTTTTGGATGTGCATGGACATGTGCAACGTGTGTGCTAATGTGTAACAATTGCTATTAAAAAAATCACCATGACCAAACCCACGGTGTAAAAATTGGCTGTTGTGTCCCTACCAATCCCCTACCTTATGCACTGATTATGTATGTTCTCTATCTCCTTCATGTGCCCATTAAAGAACTACTCCACTGATTTTACACATAAGGACCAGCGTACTTGTCATGACGGTGCTACTCAGCCAGTGGAAACCAGTGTAATGTCTTCTGTGGCTCTGGAGGAGCCAAAGAAGAATAGATCTCTGATGATCATCAGGGTTATGTTGGGCTTGAGAAACAGAAAGATGTAGGTGAGGAGCAGGGAGAGTCTAAGAAAGACTGGGACATTGGTTGCATTAGTAGGATCCACAATCTGCACTGAAAGTTAGGATATCTTGGCCTTTTAGAATCTGCATCTTGAGAGTCACCTAACTTTATGGGAGTGCAATACTAAATTGATGGTGTACCCCATGGAGTCCAGTGCACACAGTAGACTTAATGGAAGCTTCATTACAAAATATGCCCAGAGACACAGTGAGCAACCAGTGTTCCTATACTGGAATAATGCTGCCTGGCCCCAAGTTTACCATGAAAGCTTTGGAAACCAATGACAGCCTGTGGCAAAATTCTGACAGTGTCAAAAATTTAGGACCAAATTCTCACAGTGCGACTACTGCAGTGAGCCATGTCGATGAAACAGTCAAGCCATCAGCTGTGACCGCTGTGTCTTGCTGGTAATTCAGCCTTTGCCAGCCTGATATATACAGTAGATTTGCAACATACATATGAGCTCATACTGGCCGTTTATTCTAAATGTCAGTGGTCTACCTCCAACATGATGGAAGTAAAACCATTTGTATGATTACATTATAATGAATAATACTTACTTCTACAGTGAATTTCACATAAAGATGGATTATTGAAACGTTTTGTTAGTGTCATACTTGTACAATTTATACACACCATGAAAAGACACAACAGGAAGAGCATACTCTTGAGTTTTAAAATGGTCGAATACCACATAGTTGCACATATTAGTCACAGTATATTGGCTATCAGCAGCTTTAATTCAAATGTATTGGATCTAATACGCATTATTGGCCTTGATAATCCAACTCTTCTTCCTATCACATGTCTGTCCCAGTCTTTCCTGTTTTTTTTCTTTTTTTCCCGTGGCTAGAGGACTGTTTTGATGCCACTGTGCACCAAGTGCCTTATAAATGCTGTGACCCCTGACTCATAGGGGACCTATAAGTGTGTGTGTGAGAGCGAAGCTATGTCCCCGGGATGTTAGTCAAAGGGCTGCGATGTGAGCCCTTTGAAGAGCCTGTTCACCATGTAGTGTATTTTTCTTCTCCCATCGCCAAAACATCTCCCATTCCACCCGGCGTTTGATGTTTGTTGGACATTTTGCTCAACAAAAAAACAACAGCACACACGCACGCTTTCAACAAACACACACACACACTGAAAGTGCGAGCGCTTTTGCGGACACACACATGCATTCTTGAAAACCTCCTTAGAGAGGAGTAAGAAAAAGACTGAGAGAAGAGAGAAGAGAGGGAAGGCGAGGGGAGGAAGAGAGAATGAAAGATGAGGACAGAGAGCAAATGCGATGAAGATTAGGAGGGAGAGAGAAAGACGGATAGCTAGAGAGAGAAAGAGAGAGAGAGAGAGAGAGAGAATCTCCTCCCTTCGGCAGCAGTGCTGGTGTCTCTTTCATGTCTTCCATGCTTGGATCTGAGGCTGTGTCTCCCAGCTGGGCCTGGTGTGCATGTGTGCAGCTAAGTGCTGGCTAATTTCCCCTCGGATCTCCCAGCCGTAGCCTCTGATTTCCCCCAACCACCCCACCAACACCACTACCTCCATTCCCTCTGTCTTTGTGAAGGGGGGCTTGGCAGAGGGGAGTTGGGGCAGTGATGGCCAGTGAGGAACAGAGTCTACACAATAGTACTCTACAATGAGATAAAGACTGTGTTATGTTACCAGAAAGCCAAAAAAAGAACCACACCACCAACCTCCTGCTGGACCTGCTGCAGTTACATTTAATATTTGTGGTAATTACACGATGCTTATGTAAGGAGTTATTGATCAGGAATCAATATGACAGGAACTCAAAAGTGTGATAAAAACATAAGATTTAAGAATTCTAAACTAAACCTTAAATGTATTTTTCAAATCACAGCAACTAAATTTGATATTTTTCTCAGAATGCGTAACAAGGCACTGTGTCCTTCAAACAGCAGGTGGCGCCAAAGTGCAACTGCATGTGTGGATTTTTAAGTTGAAGAACTCATTGCGGGTGGAACTTTGTTGTGGCGCTTTTCTATTGCTCAGTTCAAAGATTTGTCAATCCCTTCCAGTCAGCTTCTTCTGAGAGTGCACATAAGAAGAGAGCCACAGTAATTGCTTTTTCATTTGTGACCCTAAATATCTTTTGCATTTTAAATCAACAAACTTTCAACCATAGGAACTCTCTTCCAATATAACTTTCAACAGAATCCCTCATTGTACAGATGGTGAACTGTTTCTGACTAACAACTTGTTGATGGTTTGCACTGAAACTATCGCAAACGCCAGGAAGAACATTAACTGTTTCATGCTACTACTAATAAAGGTAACTGATTCTGGTATTATTACAATTTATTGTATTATTATTATTTATGCCTGAGAGATGCACATGAACTAGCTTAAACATAAATGTGGTGTAAAATAACCTATAGCACTTACAAGTGTTGAAAGATTTAATGAAAAAGGTGTAGTGTGGTGGCGTTAGAAGCAAACCCCCAAAATGGTGAAGTCTGCAGTTCTGACTTTGCACACACTTTATATAGATTTGACTACGTGTAACCACTGGTAGGGACAAACCCTCAGAATGACTACTCGACTCTGCAGTTCCCCTCAGCTCTACACAGCTTTTTGACAGTCTTTTAGAGTCAGCTCACTGTTTTGCTTTCATCACCCGCAGCTATCGTTTTGGTTCAGTCAAGTGAACATAATGGAGCAGCTAAAGAGCCAGATATTTCTCTTAGGAATTGGTTTGAACCAAAACAGAGCTAAAGGAAGAGCGAGTATTGGACTCAAATGTATCAGGTGGACACAAACACGACTCCATGAATACTAATGATGCTAATGTTGCTCTGTGTCTACTGGATTTGTAAATAGGCAACTGTTTGCCATGCCAAGAACTTTATGGTTAGGTTTACATTCCACTGCCCCCAAGTGCCAAAAAACAAGACAAGGTTCAAACCTAGTATATGGCTGGACCGTGTATGGTCAATGTGCGAAATTGTGGCCAATTTGTTACAAGGATAGTCAGTGATTGTGTCTATAATGAGAATTCTTGGATATTAAATGTTCATCTGCAATTTTCTGCAGTGGTCCCAGTAGAATTTGTTGTTAAAGTGTACTGAAGTAGCATATCACGTGACATGGTTAAGCTACAGTTGGGTAAAAAAAAAAAGGGTGCAAATGCAGCTGCAAGTTACAATACTTTCCTCTCATATCTTGGGATGTGTAGGAATATTACTACTTTTAATTAAAATAACCTCATCTGGGCACCACCTCCTTAAGGATTATGTCCAGAGTAAACATTAAACCCTGATTTCGGTTCTCAGTTTGATAAATTGATCAGTCTTATAACCATAAGCTCTTTTCAAAGCAGTGACCTCTATTTTTCTTTGTTCAAAGAAATCACAACGACAACTTCTTAGGATACATGAAGATATTTATTAATAGCTAAACATCTTGAGGATACATGATAAAGCACAAGATCATTTAAAAAAGAATAACAATGCCTTTAAATGTTAATGAAAGTAAAATAAAGAAAATTGTTGTGAAATAGTGGCTCGAAGTGTGTGACTCAAGGCTAACATATTTAAACAGGAAATGCTAAAGGGATTGTCTCTAAAGAAATGATTTGACATCAACCCTTGATCACAAAGCCATGTTAGGCCTTATGGGTGGTGAAGATTCGTCGTAGTTGATGTCATCTCAGCAGGTCCGCCGTTGTTTGGCTTGAGCGGTAGTTAGCAGGGGTGTAGAGTCACCAGTGATGTTTGGTAGTTGCACAGCCCGGATTGAATCTTGGGCTGTGGGCTGTGCCTCTTTGTGGAGGCAGTGGTGTTGCCACTGGTGAAGAGGAGTCAAGCCTTGTTTCAGGCTGCTGTGAAAGAGTCTCTGTTGGCTTAACTCCTGGTTGGCTGACTGCAAGCATGCCGAGATCCAGTTTTAAGTGCTGCTTTCTTCTTCAGAGCGATGTTTCAGTTTGAGATTAGGGTTCAGGCTTTGGCTGGCTTTTTCTAATCTTAATTTTATGCTGAATAAAGTTTCCTGACTATACTCAAATCTTTATTCGGTAGCGATGTAAACTTCAAAAATGAAATACTATACATGGAAACACAAGACTTAATGTTACAAATAAAATAAAAACAACTGAACTTGTTTCAATAAAAGGTATATAGTCAAAAAACTAAGAAAAGAGGCGTCTTAATAGAAGAATTATGTGTTGGCTCATGAGTTTCTGGAGACCAGCTCAACTGAGCTCAGTCAAAACTTTGTATTTATAATTCTGGGTATGTTTTGGATGTTTTTGTGCCAAATTAGTGATGAATATTCAATTTCTTTGTTCTGGGGAACTCCTAAGGTGTGGCAGACTTTGACTTGAGATAGTAAATTATGTATGGATTGTCTGGATACTTCATGTCACATTGTAAATGTCTATTGTAAAACTATTCAGAAAAACAGTTCAGCATTGTACATTAATTTCACAATAATTCAATCCTCCCTACCAACATACCAAACATTAACATTCATATTAAAGCTTCTCATGATGTTTAGACATTCAACCATCATTCGACCTCTCAAACCATCTACACATCTCAAACCACCTACACTGAAATAAAAGTTTAACACTATGGTGAATGAAATAAAGTTAAAGCAACAATTACGTGACTAGATAAACTTTCAGAAACATTATTTCAAATATAAATTCAACATGACTATTACTTAATAATATAAAAACATTCAAATATGACTATTGTTTCCTAAGAAGAGAAAACATTCAACCTGAAATTCTTCACACATTATATTTTACATATAATTTCTATTACTTCAGTAACTTCATTCTTTCAATACAACTGCTTACCTAATTTAACTATTAAAATGTGATTGTCTATAATTATAAGGTTAATAAAAGCCAGCAAGTTAAAAAAAAAGTTAAACACTTAGGTGACTTTAAAAATACCATTGCATAGTTACGATATAAACATTCATTAACTTTTAAAAGGAGAAAATTCTATTTGAAGTTCTAATCTTATCACTAGAGGGCAGTATTGTCACATGTAGTAAAAATGTAATAAAATCAAAATTAATATCTCCTCAACAGATTGCCACGCAGCTACCAAAGTTCTACCAGTCTTCATGTATTTCTATAACAAACAACTTTACATGGTTTACATAATGATTAGATATTTGATTCACACAAATTCAGATTTGGCTCAGATTTGTAATGAGGCTCAATGAACATCCGACAGGAATGTTAGAGTTTTATGACCCCAAAGGTCATTTATGCTTTTAGTTCAGGCCATAATTTAGTTATTGGTCAGAAATGGTCTCTCAGGAGGTCTGTTCAATCTCCATTTTGTCACAGTGTTTGAATTTGGTCAGTGTCATGTTGTCAGACCCCCCACTTGACAAAGAGGTTAGTTCAGGGGTCCAGGGTGAGGCACTTAGCCATGTCTCTGTGCACTTCACTCACCTCCTCAATTTGAAATTAAAGAAAGGTTGTTTATCCCATGAAATTAAGGACAATGCCCCAATGTGTCCTACAGATGTTTGATTTGAAAGAGAACTTCTTTTAATTATAATTATAACTATTCTAATTATCTGTTAACTCCCCCTGCTCTTTCGTCTGTTCATCTGCGATGTCTGTAAACATATGGTCTCATCCATACCAGTGGTGGCTGGTGACTCAAAAAATTGGGGAGAATAGGAGGAAAACCAACACATAGCATCATGTTATTTTACACTCATTGGCTACTTATCACTACTTTCTTATGTTCAAGTTACGTTTTGTTCTTATGTTCAAATGCAGGGCTGTGCAGAGACCTTTAGAGGGGCAGGTGCTCAAAGTTAAAAAGGGGCACATGGAACAAGATTTTAGAACACCATACACCAACATAATTTTTGCATAACCTGTTGATTTATAGTAACCCATATTCAAACAGAATGTAACATGGAATCTTACAACAAACTGTGTCAAACTGGGGGGCAATTCTACATGCCATTCACTGAATGGGGTATAAAACAATTCGCTTTCAGAAACAAAAATCCCTGAGTGGTGACATTTAGCATTTATTGTTTCTAAACAAAGAAGCGCTCATTAAAACCCTTGAATAGTTCAGAATGAGTCATTTTACCAACAAAGTTAAACAAAGCTTACTTCAAGATTAATGTTCTCATTAAAAACAGACAACATATCACATGATTTACATGTGTTTCTTATATATTTCCTTAGTATACAGAAATAAAGTACCATGAAGCTTATAATCTGATACAGGTATAGATCAGTGCCGAATACTAATCACGCTAAAAGCATTCACAGATCTAAAAGTGTAGGTTCACATCAAAAAGTATTAATGCATGTATCAAATACATGAGTTACACACTCTTATCTATGTGCATGATATACAAAAAACCAACATTTTAACACTGTTGTTCTTCTAGTAACTTTTAGTATTTAAAAAGTCTTAAAAAGTTTATTACTCAATACATGGCTCAGCTTAAAAACGAACAAGAATGAAAAAATACTCACAACAAGCAGCCAGACCTCCTGCACACTCATTCACAAATCACACGACATCAACAGGTGACTGAACATCCACTCAATAAAAAACTGGATAAATTCCAAATGAATCAGATTCTTTCCATGTGAATCCAGACAGCTCACTGTAACTCTTCAACAGCCTCAGAGAGGCTGTCAGTTAGTGAGTCAGTCGGTGAGTCAGTGACAGACAGACATTCAGGGTTATAGGGCTGGTCCGTGGCTGGTCCAGCCAAAAAAAATAAAGGCCGCTTTAAATATTATAGGAGGCTAACTTCTGCTGAAATGCTAGCTAGCTGAAATATAGCAACATTACATGGGACATTTTGGGTCTGGAATCCTTTTGGCTTGTCATGTTCTCAAGGGCCCCAGCGTTTCAAAAGCTTTTACAGTTCCTAACAAGGAAACTGCACAGAATGACAGAATATGTCATTTTCCAGTCCTGTAAACCAGAGTTGCTCCACCTTTATTTCTAACCCATGGTGCCTCTGGTAGGTTTCCAAATTGTCTTGACCAAAGAAATTAAGAGGATCCATTCTCTCTCAAAGAGAGACACATTTAATGTGTTGAAATTGATATTAAGACTATGATAACTATAATATATAAGAGTACATTTTTTGCTACCTCACATAACTCCAAGTTGACAATTTGAGCTGTAACCTGTGTGGACACTCTGGAGTCAGGAGGGCTGAAAAGCCAGTCAGTGCTTATTCTTATGTGTGTGTGTCATTTATAGATACATCTGTGGTTCAAATGTATCATATATATATATTTTTATAATAAAAATTCCCCCTCTCACCCCCCCCCAAGCTCGGGTCCTCTACCAGAGGCCTGGGAGTTTGTATATATATATATATATATAGATATGCAGGTCTTGTATTAGTTTGCAGTGTAATTTATATAGATGCTCATATTTTATATTTTATTCTCCATTATTACACAGCTTTGTTGAATACTCGATTCTGATTGGTCGGGGGTTCATTTCACAATAATGACCCGCTTGCTGTACATTATCCCTTACTTGGCATATTATTATACACATTAGTAGACTCTCAACTAGATGTTACAGATTGCTTTATTCATTCCTTGCACATCAAACAGAAATGACACACAGTCATGTTGTGGGAAGATGACAAGGAGAGAGAGGAAAGACAAAGAGTGGGAGGGTGGAAGAAATAATAAAAGAGAGACAACAAATCTGAATGATGCTTCTAGCTAAGGCTGAGTTTAGAAGCAGAACACATTCCAATGCAAATAACAAAATGGCCGCCTTTCATCAATGCTTTCTTCATTTTGAAAGGAAAAAGGAGAAGAAAGTGATGAGACATACCGTATGTCTAAATCTGCGCTTGCAGCGAGCCTTTTGATATGGCAGGAAATGTCCTGGGGTTGGATGATAGACAATGTGTGCGATACGCTATGCATTCTCAAATCTGACTCTTCTGCCTGTTTGTTTTATTTTTATCTCAGTTTTTAGTCACAATACAACTTAAGGACATTTTTCCACACAAACAAAATGATGTGTAAAATGCATCATTTCTGCACACGTCCTTTTATGCAAAATATGGAAAGCATGTTGAATGGTGAAATTAAGCACAAAAATCAGATTGACTGCAGCTACTGTATACTAAGACACTACTGATGAGCATAGGCAGACAATTAATGCATGTATGCAAAACTGCTGCCACGAGTTCTGAATATAGAAATTGAATAGATTTGATGAATGCATTCATCCAGTGTACATTTTCTCAGACAGTACATCCTGTGTATACAGTAAATAGCATTCTGTAGAGCTGCTAGTGTGGAAACAATGCACAAGACCTGAACTTTATCTGATCCAAGCCCTTGTGTGTGTGATTGTTTTTAGAATTAGTGTGTATCAATGAACTGCTGAACATTTGAAACTTGGCTGTCAACTACCAAACAGCCGATCATTCACATACTGTGTAATCAGAAAATCAAACCCAGAAATTAAACATTGACCAAACTCAGTTATTAAAAAGATGATGATCATTGTTGAGTTATGTGCACTTAAAAAGGCAGCAGTTTGTCAGGAAGTGGTTCCAACAGCACATACAGACATCAAATCAAAGCAAATGCTATTATTATTACTATTATCATTATTATCATCACTAGTAGTCTTAACAGAAAGGGCCTACAATACATCAGATTTTGTGAATTCTATTCATTGATATTATTAAAATAAAATCTAAATGTTTCCAAGTCTAAATGAACCTTCCCAACTCCACTTCAATGTGGTCTACAATGGAAAAAGTCAAACATTATCAGGATGTAATATTAATGGGTTTCTGGGTGAAAAAATGTCAGGTATTTCAGCTTTAGTTTTTTGTAAGCTGGTGTTTGTACTTGAGGTTTTGGTAGCGATGCTGGAATGAGTTTTGAAGTGGAGGGACATCCAGCTTTGCATAATCCTGACATAGTCATGATTGGACCAATGCTATTTCAGCCATAAGTCCAATGTAGCCTATCTCATCTTGTAAATGGTCATATAGTTTAGTAATTAATGTTACACAACAGTGTTTGCATTGCAGTGTGTCTCAAGAATAAAACATGAGACGCTACTTGAAAAGAAATTTGGAAAAGAGTCTATAATGAGCCCTGGTAACCCAACATGTCATTCATAAAAAGGTAGAATATTGAGTTATAACTGACCAATCTGATGTGTGTAGAGGTGTGTGTGGTTATTCTGCAAAACCTGGTGTCATTTTCAGCCAATTTAATGAAGCTAAAGATGGTGAACAGCTGTGCGTAATGACACTGCGCTCTGGTCTAGCACTTCTCAGCGGCTGTGGATTTATCAACATATCAGTCCTGCTGCCTTCAGATACTGCAGAGATTTAATGAACTAAAGGAGAAGCTTTTCATATAGTATAAAGCAGCTGTTGACAACAGATACTGTAAGAATCACACACATTCATTTATAAATCAATACAGATGCTTTAACCACATTAAACATTATTTTCTGTGCTGATTTTGGTTGGAGAGTGTTTAATTAAAATAACATTTATATTTCATGCATTAATCCGTTATTGCAGCATGTTTTACAGCAAATATTTAGCTTGCTCTTGTTGATAAAATCACCAAGTGGCAGCGGAGTGACTTTGCTCCAGAAACAGATGCAGATCTGAGACGTCTAAGACCCAATTTCCATAAAAACACAACTTGTTTTGTGCTGCCTATTTGCATGTCTCCTCCTGGCAGCTCACCATGCAAAGGCAAAAGCAAAGGTCAAGCTCAGGAAAATACCAAACTGTCCGTGTGCTGCTTGTGCCGATTGTTGCACTATCACAAAAAATAGGGTCCAGTGTTGTATTTAGTGGTCAAATTATTTAAACTAGTCTGAACTGGCAGCCATAATTGGTTACTCACAGTCCTTTGTGTTTTGATTATGATTGGATTTAAAGGTCCAACATCGCAGAGTAGGCTTAGAGATTATGGCTGTGACCATATTACCTGGCTTAGTTACCACTTTATTATCATAAAACCTGAAAGTGGGGGGACAGAAAGTCTCCTTGTCCTCCCTATTCAAGTGCCAGTGGGTTGGCTAGCTTTGTGGATGGCTCCATTCATAGCCACAAATAGTGTTTGGGTCTTTTGTTAAAAGGAGGGGAACACATAGAGGACCTTAAGCTGCCAATATGCTTCATCACAGATGCTCTTCGGATGTCCGACAATCTGACGTTCACACTCACTTCACACAGTGATTGGCTAGCTGTGCAGAGGTGAGCAATTAAGCAGGGTATACTTTACTGACATATTTTGTCAATTTTGATGTGTACGAAAGAATACAACACTATGGAGGCCTTCCAGCAAACGCAGTATGAAAGTGTGCACCTGTATTTACATGATTATCACGTCATTGTCCCCTCTCTGACAGCCATCTTTTCATCCTTTGAGTGTGGCCTTGAAGAACAGCTATAAACACATTTGCTTTTCGACGTGGTTTGACAAGGCGTTGTACTAACTAGTTCTTCTCTACCATAACTCAACCCTCAGTCCACACACAGGGTCCATTAGCAGACTGGCCAGCTGTCGGTGAATATGTGTTTTGTCTGCCTCTCCAGTTGCAGCCAATCACCAAGTCCTGTTTAATGCAATTAAGGAAGACGTCAATACTGTGCCGTGATTGGTTGAGAAGAACAGCAAGAGAGCACAGAAAAAGCATTCAACCTATAGAGACAGTAATTTGCACATGCTGGTCATTAGTACATTCACAGACCTATAGACACACACAGTTTCACACACACACAACCACTGCGCACACACACAAGGATGGGCGAGCTGCCATCTGAAGGCTGCTTGTATTAGCCATACAGTTCAGCTGATGTCATATAAAGCAGTGATAACACATTCAAAATAGTCCCACCAGCTACTCTCTGTATTATGGAGTGATGCACAAGTGTGTGTGTGTGTGTATGTGTGTATTGTAGATTTATTAAAATGACTTCTAAGCACGGCCCATCTCTGTGAGGGTCCCATGAAGAGGTCCTGCAGTGAGCCTTTTAATGAAGGATCAGAGCAGGCCCTTCTAAGATGCCAAACAAACACACAGACATGCGTGTGCATGCACACTTACACACACAGGCATGTGCCATGAACCACCCCCTCCCCAATAATCCCTCTCACTTCTAATGGTAGCCATTTGCCATTCATTAAGATCAAAATGCTGTTTTCTACCAGGACAAATTGCAAAGCTATTCCATTCACAGCTTGAGAAAGGCCTGAGACTCTGCTGGGTTTCTTTGGGCTGTTTGAGCGCCCAAGCAGGGCTAGCTAATGTGGCTAACAGGCTCTGAATTGTGTGGTGTAGTAAAGTGGTGGGGAGAAGGGGAGCCGGAGGGAGGCAAGCAGGAGCATTTTTTAATGTTTCCTGCGTGTTATTTTATTACAGGAATTCAAGTTTTTTCTTTCTTTTTGTGGCTTATGTTTTAAAATTTTTAATACTTTTAAAATATTGTGAAGACAGTTAATAACATGCCATGGAGAGGACTTTAAAAGTGCAATGGAAATTACAAAAAGTGCTTGACTAAAGAAATCAACTCTATTCTCATGTCTTATCCCATTATTTTGTAGAAATTACTGTAATGTAATGTGCACAGAGAGGGACACTTTAGTGGTTAGACAGTAAAGTGTGAGATGATACTCTCTGGCTCGTGACACTTTTTTAAAAATAACTCACACATTTTAAAGTGCACAGTGGCTCTGAAATGAGGTGCAAACGCCTAGGCATATCTACTCTTGAATGTCTGAACAAGTCTTAGGAAAAGTCTTCTCATACGCAGTTCACCATGTAGAGTGAAATGTGGAGAAGAAAAAAAAATTTATAATGATAACTTTGATGACAAGAAAATCTGTTCTGGTCAGTATACAAATCAGAGGTCAGAAAAAGCTCAGATAGCTTGTCTTAAATCCGTTTACTGCAAAAGTTCCTGTACACAATTTGTTGGCAATATGATATGGTATGATATTATGGCGAACTGCACTACAATATACTTATCTGAGAGTAGTGCAGTGAGCGCTAAAGGGCAGCGCATGATGTGTATCAAAACACCTGTTCCCACTCGTAATTACAATAACTGCAACACACATATGCAACACAGCAACAGTGTAAAAAAACATGAACATTATAAGCTTCATGAAATGGGATATATAATTTATTATTGGCTATGGTATCTGATTGATTGGTAAACAAAGTCAGTCAGTGAACATAATAAAAGCTAAAATCTGATCACATGTATATAGGAATTCAGGAATTTATTAAGAAATATAAATGATAAAATATAATTTATTTTACCAAAATATGGAAAGAAGAGGTTTTCAGTCAGGGGCTTCTTCAGTGTCTGCAGCAGCCTTCATGTTCTCTTGCACTGTCATTTTACCATTGTTCCTGTGTGTGTGTGTGTGATTGTATCCATTTAAGTGTGATCATACATCTGTAACGGTGTATGTATCCATGTGCACCCTGTGCCAGTGTGTATCCAAGGTTTGTGTGTGTGTGTGTGTGTGTGTGTGTGTGTGTGTGTGTGTGTAATGCAGGTGGGTGAGGGGGTGGTAATTAACAATGACATCTCCCGAGCCAGGTCTAATCAGTGCTCTCTTCTCCTCATATGCTATATTTATCTCTCCTCTCCATCCTTCTATCATAGTTATTATCACTTCATCTCTGTCTTTATTTACCTCCTCTACCCTACTCTCTCCCTTGCCATCCCTTATTTCTTTTTTTTCTCATTTTTTTCTCTGGAAAGATATGATTAGGAAGAGATAATAGATCAACAAAGGCTACAGATGTTTCCACTTACAGTAGCTTGCATAGAAATATACTTATTCTATTATTCCTCAGAGAGGGGATGATATATGAGATTGATGGTTTAATTGAGTTGTGGAAAGCTTTGTTAATTGGAAAAATTATGTTATAACAGTCAGTGACAGGGTATATATTTATATATATCTTATATGTGTGAGTGCTCCAGGTTAATTAGCATTTTGCCCTTATTTTGCAATGGTGTGAATATTGCATCCTGCCTCATGTCACAGATAGGCATGTATGTACAGCTAAAGGTGGCTTTTTTTAATTGCAGAGTTCAGTAAGCGGCAGCTTCACACAGTTTTCAGACAAAGAGACTCACTAATCAGGTGCTGAGATACTTCAAGCATTAGTTTGATGTGTATGAAAATATGTGCACAATCCCTGTCAATTGTAATGGGAGTGTCTCACACCATTCAAGGTGTTTATAGGCCATAGACTGTAAGAAAAAAAAAAATGGATGTAGTCACCGTGACGTCACCCATTGGTTTGTGAACTGCTGATTTGAAGCCTCGAGTTTAGCGATTTGACCATCACCATCTTGGATTTGACCATCGCCATCTCTGTTTTTGGGAGGCTAGAAGTGATTATATAACTATATATCATATAACTTGGTTAGCAAGGTGCATTTACAGTCTATGGTTAACTGTGCTAATGCTATTTTTCGCTAGCAAAAAACAGGCTTAAAACCATTCAAACAAAATGTACTTACCAGAAAAACTGAACATCTTACTCCTTAGAGGGTTTTTTAATACAACCAAACACTGGACGAGACTTTTGTAGGCGATCAAAATGTTACAATTAACTTTCATGAACTTGAAACACGCTGTGAAATAGCAGTAGCTACACCTATAGTCTGTGAATCTGGGGTTACACCATGGTTATGTTTCGTAATCAACATTGTTGCCGTGGTAGCAACTTGTCAATCATGACGTAGCCACACCCTAAAGCATACCCTGCTTTATCGTCTATTTCACTCTAAATGGAACCATAATTTACAAAATGACTTCCATACAAACGGACTTGCAACCAGTGGAGTTACCCCCTGCTGGCCCTTAAAAAGAATGGAAGTTTAAGGCACTTCCACATTGGCTTCACTTTTTAGACTGGGAACTACTCGCTTGGTATAGGCACACAATATTGACAGGGCCAGATTTAAGACTTTTCAAAACCTTACTGATGCAACCTGTACTAAAACTGACATTTTATAGCTGCTGCTTCTTTGCACCTGTTGTTTGGCACTAACTACCTACAACCACCAAACACAAAGTGTTCAACGACAAACTGCTCACTGATTTTGATTTTGCTGTGATATATCTCACCCTTAGTTGATGGATTGCCACAAATTTGGTATAGACATTCATGGTTCCAAGACAATGTATTCTAATGACTTTTCTGCTAGCGCTATCATGATGTTGTCCCCGGAGGATGAATTGTAACTTTGATCTCTGGACTTTTCATCTTTCACCATCATCAGGTCAAAATTTCATTTTGCCCAATACTTTGATTAATGATCAAATACCTGAAAAAATCATGACATTCCCATCATTCTCAGCTGTACTTTGTGTTTAGTTCCAACTAGCAAGTCTTTGCATGCTAACACGCTAAACCAACAAGGTAAACATTTTACCTGGTCAACGGTAACAAGCTAGCATTATCATTGTGAGCATATTAGCATGCCAATGATGGTGAGCATTAACTCAAGTACAGCCTCACAGAGCAGCTCACATGGCTGAAGACTCTTAGTCCTGTTTGAAGCTACGTCACCATTTTCTACCACGTATGAGAGGCTTCTGTAGTCATAATTACAGTAGTTTACTTAAGTTTAAGCTGGAGACTTCAGTTTAAACTGGAAAAGCACAGCCAGAGCTTCATCTGGTTCTTAATAAACATCTGTCTAAACACTGATATGCAGACCTAACAATGTAATAAAATATAAGCTACCTTTGGGAAGCTTATAATGATCAGGTGACTATCTCTGAGACTCAGAGAAATGTTGATTCACTCCTTTTCCAGGTGGATGTTTATGGCATGTTTGTGGTTTGCCTTAGGGTGTTTATTTGCACACCATGTGTAGATGATGAGGAGGCGACAGGAAGCCTTACTTGATTTTACGAGAAGTAATGTTTTTACACTGATGATTGCTGAATTACATCACAGACATGTTGCATGATTTAACAGGATACACTTTAACAATTTTCCTTGACGATTATTCTTATTCTAGAGTAACACTTTGCAAGAACAGATAATCAGGGCTCAAGTCAGACCCATTTTTTCATGTACACATTAAAGATTTTGAAAAAAAAAAACATTATGACATTAGAAATCTATGGGGCCTCACAACAGGAAGATCCCAGGCTGAATCTCATACATTCTCCCAGATTCTGCCTGAGTTTCATGCAGGTTTGGTCAAGTGGAAACTCTAAGGTGTGAATGTGTTTGCCTGTGTATGTGTTAACCCTGTGATGAACTGGCGACCCCCCTCACCCAATACATGCTGGGATAGCCTCACGCCTTTCCTCCTCCCTGCACAGGATAAATGGTTTGAACAGATGAATAAACGTAGAATTTAAAATGTATATTGGTTCCCTGAAAAACAAAAACTTTTTCTGTCAATTTTTAAAACCAATCCATCGTTTTCACAGCTATATTTTACAAATCTATTAAGCCCTTAATGTATTTTTTTTTTCCAAAATTATTATACTTATATGAATGTTATGGAAGGTGAAAACACAAAGAAAAAAATGCATGATACTGCTACTACTCATAATAAAATTAATATGGCATTCAAACTGCAGGGAACTGGACTTCAGACGATGATAATGGTTGAGTAAATTATTAAATTATAGTTACTGTGTAGTGTTAACTGATAACATGAATAAACAGGAGGTCATGACTTTGTTTTTAATTATATCGGGCATACTTGTAATAAGATGATAATAACAGCATTTGAATTGAACTGAAGCTCTGTATCCCAAAAATGTTTCCCACTGGCCGATGTCTTCTCTGATTGTAGATGTGTGTGTGTGACCTCTAGTTCTGCTTATTGGCCAGCAGAAGGCAGGGTTGTAGCATACTTTGTATCTAATACCCCCCACACACACCCCTTTACACACACACACACACACACATACAAACACACATACACACAGCCCTCCAACCCGCAATGCTCCAAAGTGTACGTGTGTAAGAGGAAAGGGGTGGGAGGGCAAAATGAAAGAGTGTGTGCATATGCACACGTGTGTGTGCATTTGTGTGCGTGTCTGGCAGTGATGGGGGAACATGATAACCTTGTCTTCGTGCAGGTCTAGGGGGTTGAGCAGAGTGGAGCATGAAGTTTCGGTCCTGCCAAATCCTGCTTTTTAACTGGCCTCTGAAACACACACACACACACACACACACACACACACACACACACACACACACACACACACACACACACACACACACACACACACACACACACACACACAAAAGGCCCCAGACACTGAGAAGCATGCAGCCAGGTCCAAATGTGCATATGGGCATTGGGCCAATGTGTGTTTCTGTGTGTGTGCTTTGGTGGAAAGCCAAGAAGGGATAGGTATAGAGGTTACAGAGGTAAACAAAGAGAAAGAAAATCTTTAAGAGAGGAAGAGTGCAGGAGGTTGCTTATAGGGTCAGTTTTTACATTTTCACAAAAATCGCAAAAAGGAGGTCAATCGAGGCTAAGCTAAAACGAAGATAGAGAGAAAAAGAGGTAAAGGTGGAGTGTGTGCAAGACAGAGACAAGAGTGATGAGGAAGGAGAGAAGAAAATATATGAGACTGTAAAAGAAAAATAAGAGAAAGAAACAAGTCAAGAAGATGAGATCGGTGTGTGTGTGTGTGTGAACCTAAGAAAGAGAGTGTGTGTGACATTAAGGAGGAGGAGAGGAGAGGGAGACGGTAAGTGAGCAGTGAGAAAGAGAGAGCAAGATCACACAAGATGAAGAGGGGGAGAAGAATGTGAGACAGTGTAAAAAGACAGGGAAGAAGAGAGGTAAAGTGAGAGGAAGAATATGTGTGTGTGAGATTGTGTAAATGAAAGAGAGAGAGAGAGAGAGAGAGGGAGAAAGAGAGAGGGGAGGTGCAAGTACAGGAAAGCCTTCCCCAGCGCCCACCTGTCTAGCTGTAAAGGGAGCCAAATGTTGAAAGGCCTGGAAGTTTCATCTCTGGCTTCCAGCAGTCAGGAGAGTCCGAGCGATGGGATCCTGGACTCCAAATAACTTCTGCTTACCATAGATTACATTTCCACTTCCTACTCACTCCCACAGGCTCAGGTCAGCTAATATTCAGGACTTCTTGTATTGTCTGTATAGATGAGTTTGCCATTGCCACACAATTGACAATGCATAGGCAACCACAGAGCAGAAAACACACTGCGCTGGTACTTTGTCATATCTTAACTCTTCAAAAGAGACTCCAACGATTTAACACTGCACTGCTATAATGTTGTTGGACTCATGTTGGATGATTTATTTTTTTTAAAAAAGGATAAAAATTGAAGCAGAGAAACCAACGATATCTTCTTTTTTTATTTGCATGCATTTTTCTTCTTTGTCAAAACCTGGCACCTACATTGCCCATGATGCAACTCAAACACAGACAGTTCGGTCGGAGATGGGGTTGTATGCTAGTAGCGGCTAATGTAGCCTGGAGCTGCTAGCCTCCAGCAGAGATGAGGAGCTGGCTACAGAGGCCTGGTATCTTACTTCTTTCTAACTCCAAACTCCCAGATTTTTGTTTATATTATTTTTTTCACATATGTGGTAGAATTTCCCGAAACCTGGAGTGAAGAGGTCAATGTTTTTTTAGGTTAACACCCAAAAGATACATCCAACAAGTGCTTCCCTTGAATGATCATCCAGTGTGTACCTCCCTCCAGACATGTTTAAGACACAAAAATACTAATGCTTTGAATAATAATTTGTGTCTGATACAAATGATTCCCTCTCCCTCACTGGAAAATCCAGAATCTATGCCTTAAACTCAGATTTAAGGTGAACATAGAGGAACTTTCCATTTTCAGCTGATGAACTGGCCATTCAATTTCTCCTTTTGTCCCCAAGACGACCCCTTGACCTTCTTTCCAATCGTTTCCTTTTTGTAATAAGTTGGGATTCTTCTAAAGGCACCTATATTTTTGTTCCAACACTGGTAAATCAATATGTTGTTTGTCTGTCCAAGATTTTCATATTGTGGAATGCAATTATCTTTTCAGCCTTGTAGAGGAAACAGAAACGTGTTGAAGACATTTAAAAAACGAATTCAGCTGCACCTTTTTGTGTGAAATTGTATCAGAACTGTCTACATTCTCCGACTGCTGAGTGTCAGTCAGCTCCCTTTTGTGGTGATCCACAAGTGGTTGACTAGTGATGACTTGTACTGTATATTAAACTATTTTAAAACTGTGTCTTGTTTCTGTACTAATAAGCATAATTCATGCAGCACTGATATATTATTGTTTCTTTTCTGAGTTTGCTGATCTTGGATACATTCCACTACTGAACTACTGAACTCAGTCCTGGTCGCTGATTGTGTAATTTACAGCTGTTTGACTAAATCAGACACTACATACAGAACATGCAGATTGTGAAATGCAGTAAAAGAGACAGTGCATATTTGTACATCAGACAACATTGTTCTGATTTCAATTAAGCCTGATAATATGATGCAAAACAATGCACTGTCATCATCTTTTCATTACATTACTGTATCTCCACACCACAGGTTAGAATGATAAATGAAATGAAATTTGCTCTGCACAAAGATGTTCACCCCAAAGTTTTCCCACTAGACTTAATTTCATTTTCTTTTCAAGTCTCATTTTGATTTTGTGCTGATTTAATCTTTAGTCTTTTTTGTATAATAAAGCAATTATTCATTTTCTATTTTTTCATAATTCATACATTTATAGTGACTCTAATACAAAGTATTTCTATTGTGGATCCTCTCAACACTTTACTTATGCCTCATTCCTTCATGCATTTACATCCAGATTCTTACTGTATTTTTTGTTGCTTGACTTGCAGCTGTATTCAAACATGTAGTACATCTATGTACTAACATGCTTCAGAGAGTGGTGTAGATGGGGGATCAGATGTAACTTCTCCAGCAGCTGTGGGCTTCTGCAAATATTTCCTGAGTGCATCTGAACAGTTATAGTTATATATATATATCAGCCTATAACAAGCAAACATGTAGCTGCAGAGTATGACAAACAACTGCTGCAGCCTGTTGCACCAGCTGTGTGTAAGTTCAAACTTAGTCATAACATAAATTATTACTAAGTTGTGATTTATGCAATAATAAAAATAAAAGCAGTTGCACCAAGGAGATAAGATACAACATAACTCTAAGTAACAACTAAATAATGACACACATGTCCCTAGCATAGGTGTAAATCATAAAATATCGCAAAATTATACTGACTAATGATGAAACAGCAGTTTTTCTACCACACAGCATCATTTTTTCATTAATTGCTGCCATTTTTCAACACAGTAATCCAGAATAGACCTAATTTATTGATATGATAATTCAGTATCCATCCAGCTTACTGCGATGTGCTACGATGCCAAGTGGCTCATGCTAGCCAGAAAGCTAACGTGCACGGTAACCATGACAATGGAACTCTATCTTTGATCGTTGACTGGCCACTTGCCTTAGTTATGACTTTACATCCAAACTTGTAGTTAGGTTATGCCCCAAATAATCGTGGTTCAACCAATCTTTGTAGCTTATTTAGTTACAAACTAACTGGTAGTTACTAAGCCTCTAGTGTTGACTTTACACCCTAACTTACACATAGCTGGTGCAACCCTGTGCAGAAATCTATGTTTTTATGGATATAGCGTTAGCCATTATCACTGATATTGGTCAGCAAAATTTCAGCACAATGCTGTACGTTGTAGGAAGGAGCAGTTATCCAGATAGCTAGCTATGGTTTGCCATTCAGATTTATATCCTTCAATCTGTATCTGAGTCTAGCAGCTATTGCAGCATCATTATCTAGCATTAGCTTTATTGCACCTTAGCTAGCTACTACAAATGAAACATCTACACACAAAATGACATTTTAATGTTATCACAAAACAGCATGTCTCCATATTGGTCTTTCTTTTGCTCTTCCTCTATTCTCCATTTTCTTCCTTGCTCACCTAAAGGCTTGGACTTTGTCATTATGAAATAAAATGTGAAAATAGATATCTGCCTCTTGACATCAGTCCATCAGTCAGTTTAGCAACATATGGCACTTCTTCTTATTCATGTGTTACCTCAACACAGAAAATGAGGATGGGTGCCCATTTGCAAATTTTTATTTTTTTATGTTTTATTTTTAATTTTTCCTTTGAGGGTGACCAGTGCCCACCAGAAAGTGGCACTCTGGGTGATTGCCTATATGGACCATGCCTTTAGCAGGCCCTGCTTTATACCATATCCAACCAGTGCACTTTCACAAACTCTCTGGAGTACAGTGATGAAATCTAGAAAAAACAGTTGTTGTAGTTTGAAGATAACTTCACTTGACTGAAGGTAATTCTATATTTTTAGCAGGGAGTGCTGTACCTCACCTCATCTTGAACTAAGAAACATCACATCTGTGCTGAACTTTGCAAGACCGCCTTCAAATTATTTTTATTACAAGTGCTGTCCCCCCCCCTCCGCAACTTCCCCCCTGCTCTAAACCCACTGCCATTTGATCATGACATGCATAAGAGACTGTCCCACTGCAAATGATCAGACACTCTTATCAGTAATTGAGTATTCAAAGCATAAAAAAACGGAGTCATAAAAACTAGATATGATATTTATTTGATATGGAAATGTTTATACATATGCATCGCAGCCTATTAATTATTCATATTGTCTTGTTTTTTTCTGCTTGTCTGTGATATACATTATGTATTCTCTTCTTCCGACAGACAGATCTTTGAAATGGGAAGAAGAAAGAGGTAAAAAGAAAAAAGGAAGGATCAGTTGGTGTCTCTCACTTTGACTACAAAAGAGTGAAAGAGGAAAAACTTCATTATATGGGCGTGTGACAGAAAATGTGAAACACGATGACAGAGACAGAGAGAGAATGAGGACCTTTCCCCCTCCTACCTCTGTTTCATGTCTGTGTCGCTGCAAAACAAAGAAGCCATCTCTGTGGACCATACTATCCATAACTCACACACACACATACACACACACACACACACTGACCCCATATCTCATAAACAATGCCACCAACCATCAACTGTCATTTTTATTCAGTGTCTTACGTGCTCCGTAATCACCAGCACAGACAGTGTGCTGCCATCGTGCTGCTGCACAGCCATAAGCACAGAAACAGCAAGTTAATGCTGGTGTCATTGTTCTCTCTATATTTTACACACATTATTAAAACTGACACTTTATTAATTAAACATTTGTGAATAAATAATCATAAAAATGATCTCCTTCTAAATAAATAAAGGTACATGTTTTCAGATACAGTCACAAGTATTATTTCATGTTCATAAGACAATGTATGACTTTTTAACGACCAATGAATGCACCCATATACTCTTTATCAATGATGATGACAAGGGTGGCAAAACATCAAGAACAAAGTGACAAGTTATATAATCGTATTAATACTACTACTACTCATCATTTTAAAAAGCTGTACGTTGTAGAGGTTCTCAAATAAGGTATTTTACTGCATTAATAGTACTTTACTTTTGATACTTAAAGTACAATAACAAAGGTCACAAAACCTTTAAATGCAGGAGCTTAATGGAGTCTTTATATATTATGATATTGCTACTTTCAATGTGCTTTTTTGATCTGAATACATCTTCCACTGTTGGCATGGTGTGAAATTCACAATTAAAGAAAGCTCAAGCAAAAACCCAAGCAAAATCTACAGAGATGAAATACATCAGTGCTTTTTATTAACTATTACTTTTGTTCATTTTAATATATAATCCTAATTGATGTACAATTAAATGTATCAGTATTCATTTATACATTTATAACAGAACAGGACCAGTGTTCTCTCTTGGATAATTTGGTGACAAATAATTTATAACATTTACTAACACAATAAAAGCAACAACCATCATTTGTGGATCCATTTTATCCCACAGTATGAATCTCTGTTCAGAGACAATACAAAGCCAATTTAGATTTTGCTTTATTCTTGCTAGATTTGTCAGTTTTTACCAAGAAATATGTTTATATGTTTGACAACTTACCACACATCCTTTCCTTTGTTTCCCCCTAAATGTCTCCTCTCTTGCTCCTGTGTCTGTACATTAATGACACAGAGTCAGACAACTTGTGATAACTTTTTAGACAAGGCCTATAAAATCAATGGTCTTGGGTTTTGGGGCTAAGGTTATAGGTATAAATGGTGTTATATAGTGTCATGCTCAACAGACCCTAGCCTTTATAAAAGATTTTGTAGTTTTTATTGCTTGAATAGAGAGCAAAGATCAAATAAAGATCGCATATAAACCTGGAAGCATTCAGGATCCTTCGTTTTGGAGATGAGAGCAGCTCACAATTCATTCATTCATTCATCATCATTTTGTGCTCAGAAATCTAATATATAGGGGGTTTGGAAAATTTTGAATTGATGCATATCTGAATACAAATGTAGTCAGTGAAAAGTGAAGCACGCCAGGATCTCAGTGAGGACTAGTTCTGTCAGGTGTGAGAGCTGCATCATCACTGCTCGTACTGTAGCTGCTTTGCATATTTTAGCCACTGAATATATCTTTTTATTTTGCATCTGTCAACGAGGATCAATAACACTCAGTCAGTTTTCTCTCATGCCTGTGTTCTCCTTGTTTCTGCTGTAATGTAAATTGTCAGTTAAGGTAGTGTGTTCTCCCAGCTGTTTTCTGCATAAACGCACCGTGCACTATCTCTCGCTGTGGTTTACTAGTTGAGGTCAGTGCGGGGTTATGTGTGTGGGGGTTGTTTTGACTGGCCACTGTCTTTTGTGTTTTTTTTTTTTTTTCCTACAGTTTTGATGGTAGGCTGCCATGCTGGTGTTATCAGGTCCCATTGGGAAATGTTTTCAACATCAGTCACTGTGCATGTTGTGTGTTTCTGGATGTGTATTTGTGTGTTTTTGTTTCTGTATGTGGGAATGCGTGTGTGTGTGTGTGTGTGTGTACCAACAGCACAGTAATCTGTAGGCGGGTCATCATTCTTAATGCAGCCTGTGTCATCAGTTCCCGTGACAACAGGGGGAATGATGCGACCGATACATATGAAACAGGGTGCCATGCATAAACATGGAGGCTGCAGGAGGAGGAGGAGGAGGGTGAGGGCAGCGTGGGGGCGAGGTTATATGGGGGATGTTTGTGTGTGTAGGTGTGCATGCGTGTGTGTGTATGTGTGTGTGTGTATGTGTGCTACCGTACCTGGACCTCTCTGTATTCCTGTTTATTATTCATGAGCCCCCCCACAGCATGTTGTCACTAGCCCCTCCCCCTGACATGTGAGTGTGTGTGTGTGTGTGTGTGTGTGTGTGATGGATGATGACAACGTCAACGGATGGGAGTTCGGGATTAAGATCAAATACAGCTCAACGTCACACACTGTCAGGTTCACTGGACACATTCGGCCACACGCGGCCTCACGCACACACACACACACGCATGCTCTTACATATATACAAGTTTCTCATATTTTGTAAAGGCACAATATGTGATCTGTCTCCTTACTTCCAAAAATACAAATAAAAGTAATTAAAAAATGTAAATAGTAAATTAAATTTAAAAAAATGTAAAAGTAGTGATACACAATGAAAAAATATTCTTTTATGTCTATTACTGTAAAAGTCCATTTAAAATGTCACCTGAGTAAAACTACAGCAAAATGCTGAATAATCAAAAGTAAAGGTTTCATTATGCAAAATGGCTTTTAAAAGTTTTAAGCAGCATTGTAATGTTGCAGCTGGTCTGGTTGGTACTGCTAATTACTACTTTATATATTCTTTGTCATTTAATTCACAACAATTCATCATATTTTAAGATGGTAATATGTAAAGTTTTAATTTGCACTTGCTGTCAGACAAATGTAGTGAAGAAAAGAGTACAATGTCTCCTCTGAGATGTAGCAGATAAAGTTACACAAAATGTAAATACTCATTTAAAGTACTGTGCAAGCTTAAGTACAGTGCTTGAATAAATGAAGCTACATTCCACAAAAAAATTAAAACTTTTTAATGATGATGTGACAATAAGCCAGTGATATTTATGGCCATGAATATACAGATTGGACTTTTAGGAGTAGTCTTGAGTTGCATGTATCGATTCACTAGCCCATCCTCCCAAAAAAGAAGACAGTATAGGTTGTAAATTCAGTAGCCAAAAACAACATATAGTTATGATTGAGTGACAGATGCCATCTAGTGGCCGTAGTAATTATGACCCGAAGAAGTGACGCAGTTCAGATGACGTCTATATGAGGTGACAAATTTCCATATTCAGAGGTGGACTGGAAAAGTGGACTGCAGAAAATCACTGTTCACTTCCCGTTTCCAACCACTAGTTTTTTTAAAAAAAAACCATAACTACGATTATCATGGTGTTTATTGACGACATGACGACAAATGTTGCCTAACTTTAAGGAAGAGCAACGTTAACCCACACAACATTTCAAGTGATCATTTCAACTCGAACTGTAATCTTTCCCTAATCCTAACCAGCCAAGTGGGTTTTGTGCCTAAACTTAACCTAACCACAACGTTACACCATAAAACATCATTATTTTTTAACAGTGATTTATAACGGTTTGGGAAAGCTAGCGATAGAGGCGGCATAATAGAAAACACTCTTATGGGTCGTTCTGGTACGATCAACCTATTTGGTGGTTTAATTATGAGGATGTATTGCAATTTACACATCACTTGTCACATAAAGATGACTTTTTGTACAGGAACCAAATCCCTTCATTATATAAAAAATAAGTATAATTTATGAACAAATGTGTAATTTCATAGGAAAGAAAGTCCTCACTGAATTCTATCTAAACTGTGTCCTCTTTACTGCCCACCTATTATCATTTTCATGAGCTTTATGTTAGTGAACTTTTTTGCCCTGCTTTTCTCCTCTCAGGCTATTCAGGCTGCCCTAAACCTCTGAGGGACCATGTGCAGCCTGAAAGAGGATGTGTCACTACTCAGAGCTGAAATGGCCATTGTAACTCCTTCAAAATAAAATAATCTAATCAATACAGATTTACATGTTAAACATTTTACTCAGAAACTTACCACCTCAAAAGGATCCTTTTTTTTCTTTTGTCATGGCTTTTCTTTTTCTGTTAGACTACTGGAAAAGAAAGCATGACAAGAAATTTCACTATAATGCATTAATTACCAGACTGATATAGCTCCAATTTTTCAGGTTTTTGTTTTTTCATTGCATGTTTGGTCAGTATTTACAGGTAGGTTGTAGAGGGGGGAGACTGAGTCTTTATTTGTTCAGAGACCGGACACACACACACACGCACACACACACACACTAAGGAGAGGCAGTGAAGGCAGCTATGGCCTCCTCTCTCCACACACAGCATTCCAAAGGGAGATGTTTTCAATTCACTCATTATAGAGGGGTCGCACAGGGTCAAGTTCAATGCCAGGGAAAAAGAGCGGCTACACTGAGGGGAGCGCCACCCACTCACCCACACACACACACATACATGCACATACACATACACACTCCCATGCAGCGAGCACAGCACGAGTAGAATTACCGCCAGCAGAGCTCGGGATTTTGGGTAAATACACCAAAATTAGCCTCATTGTGTTGTTTGCATTTCAGCAGAAGAGGAAAAAAAAAAGGACAAGAAAGAGAGATGGTGGAAATAAAAGGATCAAAGCAAATGGATGGATGGAGAGATGGCAGAGGTCGGGTGGGCCGTTGGTTTGGTAAACTAGCTGGGCAGTAAACATTTGGGGGGTGGGGGTAAAGTGTAATGATGTCATTAGTATGCATCACAGCCTCTGTGTCTTACATTCTCTCTTTCCATTTGTCACTCTATCTCTTCTTGTCTGTTTTTTCTCTGCCTTTTTCTCTCCCTCTGAGAGTTGTAGACTTTATCCAGAGAGAGAGAGACTCTGCTGGGAGTGGGACGTGTGTAGGGAGGGGACGTAAATCTGTTTTCACAGTCATGTTATGGGGACTCGCCTCCCCTACGGAGACCAAAAGCAAGTCCCCTTAACTTAAATCATTAATTTTTGGGTGAAGACTTGATTTAAAGTTAAGGTTAGTTTAAGTTTATGCTAAGGTTAGGGTTAGGGTTAGGGTTAGGGTTAGAGTTAGGCATGTGGTGGTTATGGGCAAGGTTAGGACTAGTCTCCAGGAAATGAATGTAAGTCAATGTAATGTCCTCTGAAGTGATGGAAACCTGACTGTGTGTGTGTGTGTGTGTGTGTGTGTGTGTGTGTGTGTGTGTGTGTGTGTGTGTGTGTGTGTGTGTGTGTGTGTGTGTTAGGGGCTCAGCAATAGTGCAGGATCGGGAGAAAATGCACATCAGCAAATGGAACATGACTGTTGTGTCTGATGTCAGTGACATGGGGAAGGTAATCTAAGCGGTTGTTTCAAAACTGAGAGAGAGCAACGAGGAGGAAGAGTAGAAGCACCTCCTCTCTGAGAAGTATTGTTGTAAGGACTGAGAGAAAGACAGAAGAGGAAGAACTGAATGGTTTCGACAATGATAGATCAATTTTGCTGTTGTGTTGATTTAGTTAAGTTATACAGGTTAAAGGTATGAAGGGTCTCTTCTCAGAGACTGTCATGACAAAATATCTCTGCTCTTATTCTTTTTTATTGTCCAATTAATCAAATTGATTCCCTGGCTTTGTCAACTCCATCCAGCAGTAAATCTTGAAGGGCTAAAGTCTTCAGGTAAAACACGTTCTTTTTCCTTCTTCTCACCTGTACTATACACATTCAAACTGGACTTTTTGTGGAAATTTCCCATAATAAGTCATATGTCCCTCCTCCTTCAAAGAGAATAAGAAAAAAGGTGGCAAACTGTGTGTAAACGTAAAGACTACTGCAGCTAAATCAGTCTGGTATTTCAAAGTTCTTTGACAGCAGAGAGGCCAAGAGACCACAAGAGGACATTTCAGTCGTGTGGGTACAATATGATCTATGAATCAATAATCCACAGGCGTACAGTATGATACAATATGATTCTCTGCAGATCCTCTCTATGTCCTCTGGTCACAGAAGACCTTTAAGGGTCCATCCATTTTTAATTATCCTCATGACTGAAAATCAGGTGACACCTCCACAAGAAATATTTGAAACATAGTCACAGTTGCACACATACTGTACTCGTGACAGCTGCACATTGATAGGATTCAATTTGTGTCATAATAATTGAACAAAATCTCCCAACAATTAAACCAAAAAAACAAAAAAAAATGGATAAAAATGAATTGAAACCCCAAAATTGACCTCATACAAAAGTGCTACATTTGATTACAATATTCTCATTTTTCTTTCACTGATCATGGTTTCTCTTTTCAGTTTTACTGCTGAATTTTTCTGTTCTGGTTCTGACACAAAGCTCTCATGTGGGCAGGTGTTTCAGGGCTGCAACCCCCCTTGACCTCTTACTTTTGGAGGGACTGGTCAGTGGTCCGAAGTGCAACAAGTTTCCCCCACCAACTCAGTTTCTCACAACTGGTAATCCTCTTTTCTTAGGTTATTATAAGTATTTATAAACAACCATATACTGTAGATAAATTGGCCACTGTATATATATATATATATATATATATATATATATATATATATATGCATTTAAAGAATGTGATACTGTAATGTCATGTTTGTTGTTAAAGCAAGTTAAAGCTATTGTACTATTAAGCCAGCATTCCTGAAAGACTAATTAAAATCTAGTTAACGTTATTGTTAGCTTAGAATGTCAGCGCTGCTGATGTATCTATTGCTTTAGCTTCCCCAGGACAACGTGACGTCACGTGACCGGACACGGGATGATTAAGGCCAAAACAAACATAACGTTATTATGTCACATTCTTTAAATTCATATATATTCTGCAGCCAATGTAGCAGTATGGTTATTCAAGAAACAGAGCAAGTTGGTGGGGAGAAAAAATTTAAGTCGTACCATTTGTTGCACTTTCGGACCATTGACCTATCTCTCCAAAAATAAGTGGACGAAAGGGACGTGAACTGAAACAGAAAAATTCACCAGCAAACTGAAAAAATTGATCACAAAAAAGAAATCCTGATCAGTGAGGAGAGTGATAATATTGTAATCAAATGTAGAAGTTTGGCCTTTAAGGTAATTTTTTCTGATCTGATTTTTGTTCAGTTATTAAGACAAAAATTGAATCCCATACACTTTGAGATGATAAAGTTGAATCAAAAAACACTCACCCTGGTTTGAGCTCTTATTCTGCCGTCGGCTGAATTTTACAATTTCATTGTCTTTGGGGCGGCTGGAATGTTGTCTTGTTTCTTCTCTCCGTCCAGTAATAACAGGTTAGCTGCCTCAAATGGTCAGTTTTAGCAGCCAGCTGGTGGTCAGCAGAACGGCCAGCCAGCAGCCCGGCAGCAGCAGTCATTCTGCTGCTCTCTGACAAACCATTGTTGGTTTTGAAACCTCATTATGGTGACAAAGTTAACCGCAGATTTGTGGGAAGTTCTTGGATGACCACTTGCATGTATAGAAAAACGGCTTTCTGTTTTCTTGACAGCTGTGATGAATCTCCTAACCACAGTTGCTTTCAAGTAGCAGCTATTGAGAATCTTTGTTGTGGCATTTTTGTGGAATTCGACATGCAAGCAGGTTTCTATTAAACGAGATTCACAAATAAAGGTGAAACACAGTGCTTAAGCTCTCAAAAGTGCCCTAACAATAAAGATTTATGCACGAGTCCACTGCTGCACAGTGAGTCAAACTGTGCTTTACTCAGCCTCTGTCTGCTTTTCCAGATAGTTAACGGTCCATTTCCCTGCACACTGCTGCACCATCTTCATCAGAGACAGAAAAAGACAGAAAAAAAGGAGTAATTAAAATGTCTTAACTTGTAGCTTAATTACGAGCCAGCCAATGAATCTCTTTGTCAATGCAACTCTCTTTCCCTGTTCCCACTTTTGCATAAAACAAAAAAAAAAACCTCTGTTAAAAAATGTAATTTGCTCTTTGTTAAGAATACATTCTGCCTTTTTTTTTTCTTGTCGAAGTTGAAACGTTAACGTGCCCCCCCCCCCCTCTTCTTTTTTTTTTACTTTCGACCACCCTCCCTTCCCCTCCCTGAAATTCCCCAACACTGTAGCCATGGAAATGGGACTTTGGGGATGAAAGGAAACCATAATTTTGTGGCGGGATTAATTTGGAGACATGAGCGATGCCAAATGAAATCCCTGTCAAAACCTCTGCTGATTCTTTTCATCGCCTGCAGATCCCTGAGAAATCTGTTCCCCGTGGCGTTTATGATTTGACAGTCCAGTAGTTTTGGACTTAGTTCCCCCCTGATACCTCTGACATGTTGACATTAAGTGGTTTCCAAGACAGGCAGCACCCATATTTCAATCACCATTAAGCAGAGGATATTTGGTGTTAGTTTGGATGAAAAGAAGCGCCAGTGACAAACAACGGCAGGCAAACAACTGTAATTACATTAGAGGGTGAGCCGCAGCCATTTCCTGACAGTGGAGGAAGGTAAATATAGTCCACATCTGACCCTTAGATCTATCAGAAAAAGTGGGACTGATTGTATACTGGTGTCCTTGTCGAGTGTCCTTTTTTCAAATCAGTCCTGTCAAGTGGAAGAACTTACTTACTTTTTCACTTCTTTTTACCTTGACATGAACTGAAGGCAGAGCACCCCACTACAAGAGAAGAAGGGAATATTGTAATCACACAAAACATCACCTATACACAATGGGTGCATGCAGTATACAGGAACTTCACTCTCAACTTGGAATTTTTTTCAGTTCAATTCATTTTTGAAGTCATTTTTTTAGGGTATCTGCCAGTTTTTTGTTTGTTCCTTTGTTCTATGTAAAAATAAATGCATATATACACTACTGTAAGACACACGCAAGTAATTAAAATCACTTTTACAACACAAACTGAGCTGTTTAAATATTTATGCTGCAGTGAGGTCTCATGACAGTAAAACTTATACAGCTGCAACAGAAATTATATTTAAAATGTAAAGATTTGAAGGGGGCACGCTAAAAAAAAGTTTCTGATAAATGTCACATGACTATTTTTAACATGGTTTGATCTCTGGAGGTTACCTCCATGCTGCAGTAGGTTTTTAAAGTCCCTGCCTGTCTTGTTTGAGGATCATGGATAAGACCTGCTGTGACCATCAGTGACTCACTGACGAGGTAACACAGAATGTGAATAGTAAACAATTGTTTACTGTCAATAATGGATAAATTATGATGTTAAAAATTCATTTATTGATTGTATTTGTTTTCAAAAATGTCGACAGTGGTTACCTATTTTTAATGTAAGTGCATGAAATATTGATATAAATATTAAGTAAGCTTTTGGGATCACTGCTTATTGCCACAATTGTGAAAGGTTTTTAGCACAAATGCTTGTTGAATGAGAGGATTTACTGGTACTACTCTTTATTTCTGTTTTGCAAATTGTGTATCTTTGGGTTTGAAACTCTTAGTTGGACGAGACAAAACAGATGAAGACATTTCCATGGGTCCTGGAAAATTATGATGAGCATTTTCCCCCTTTTATTTTGACATTAACCATGGCATAAACAGGCCTCGTTGAAGAAAAAAAAATTCGAGAATGATGTCTTAATGTTGCCAGAATAAAGTCATGTTTTTGAGAAAAAAAAGTCACAATATTATGAGAATACAGTTATAGCATTTATTGAAATATCACTATTTTTTTCTTTCAACTAATCAAAAAACAATTGAGATATTAAGGAGGATATATTAAGATATTTATGGAACCAAAAGATACCAGCAACTGATCTTAAAAAAACATGATAGTATATTGATATCAACAAAATGTTTTTTTTTTAATGATTGGTTGACACCATGACAAAGTACCTTATGTTGTTATCTTCATATCCACCCACTTTCTGGCTTCTCTCTCTTCTACCAGAAATGTGCAACTCTGCTAAATATGTTGCAAGAAAATGAAATAAATGCAGTTTTTCCAGCTGAGCAATTTTCACTCCACCTCCCTCCCCAAGCCCTCGACGCCCACAAATCACACATTGCATGTCCACCTTCTTGTTTGTGTATGAGAGGGAATTAGCTTGACTCTCCCCTGCTCGCTCCATTCAAATTCACCCTGCATTTGTGCGCACACACACACACACACACACACACACCGACACACACATGCACCCACACGGAGGAAACCCAAACACAGCAGCTCACATCAACTGGGACTTTATGAATCTCATATCTTCCGGATATACCTGCGTACTATACATGGCTCACTGCCTATCCACCTGAAATCCAACCAAACAAAGAATTAAATTCCCTCAGTAGAACTCTCTCTTACCGGAGGCTTTGCAACCACCAGCTGAGCTCTATTTAAGCAAACTTCCAATGTAGGAGCCCACATTCAATTTGAGACCTGGAGAAAACGGATCTAACAGCTAGGCGGGGAAGCCATCGCTGTTAGAACTTTATGTGGTGGTTTTAGTGGGGCGGCTGTGTGTGGATTCTGTTCTGAATATTTCTTCTTTTTTTTTTTTATCCCTTGGGTCTCTGCTGTCTTGTCCAGCTGTGTTTTGCTGCCAGAAGAGAGTTCTTCAGTGAGGTGAAAGTTTCTTCTGTGCAGGGGAGAAAGTTGCATGCTGAAAAACTTCCACGCAGAGTCAGAGAGCTTCCACTGTTGGAGAAAGTAGGACTCGAGAATGAAGGATGGGTGGTGTGGGAGAAGGAGAGGAGGATAAGGTCAGTCGACTTACTCGCCAACTCCTGCATTGGCTGGAAAGTTGCAAGCTTCCAACAAGATCAGAGCAGCATTTCTCTGAAATGCTGCGGCCTTCACTGTTCCCTAAACTGACATCCAGCCCTCCTTTACACACCCTCCTCTTAAACACAGATTAAAGATTTGCCTGTCAAGGCTGCGCCGCCGCCGCCACCAGACAAGCCAACAACTTTCTTCTGATTTAACTTTCATACCTCTTTACAAAACTGCTGTGATACATTATGGATGATCCTGAAGGTCAGGACAAGATCACAAACAAGAAAGCCATTGCCCACAATCTTGTGTCATTCCCCCCCTGAAAAAAAGAAAAAAATAACCTAACACCGCATACTGATGACGGATGGTCCATGTTTTTGATTGCAAGACCCGAGTTTCCAACTGGACTTTTTTTGTTCTGCGAGTGCAACCTGTCCATTGGTATAGAGTTGGTAGGGTGAAGGGGGTTGTCCCTTTGAAATGATAAGCAGAGTCTTCCTACACTGAGGGACTGTCATTGAAGTCTTTGTTTGCCCATCGGTGGCTTGGAGGCGTCTGTGAACTTGAGGGTCGGCGCAGAATAGAAATGACCATGTAACCTACTTCGAGGTCACCTAATGAAGGAAAATGTATTCATATATTTTCCTGGTTGTATTAGTTTGCGCAATATGCTTCCTTTTGAAGCCCAAGGTTGCAGGTTCATTTTTGAAGTGGTTTTCAATCATCCCTTGGCATTGAAGTTTCTTTTGTGCTCAGAAACTGGGCTTCACAGGACTACAGGTCCTGTTAATTCTGAGTATCTACATACGGTCTACAGCCCATGAGGTTCTTTATTGCTCTGTATATCACAGAAGAGTCAGTTTTGAGGAATTTAAACACCCAGACACACAGAAGACCAGTCAGATAAATACCTCACAAACTCCAACAAGTGAATATGTAGGACAGGATGTATCTGAGCAAGTATCTGTCTCTCTTTCTGTCCGACAGTCCATCCCTCGGGCTGCTGTGGTTCGTCCAGACCTGCTGCGACACAGTTGCCTCAAGCAATTTTTCCCCTCCATCATCACCTGTATTAAACACTCTCACACACCCCATCCCCGCTGACATACCACCCCCCGCTACCTCGCCACATCCCGGACCCATTTCCCCACATTTTTGAGGCTCTTCCTAGCTGGACCCCCCGGTCGGATTCACAGCGGGGACCCCTCCAGCCCATCAGAGAAGTAATTCACACTCTACCTCATTTGAGTTATTTACTCTATTACCACCCTGGCTGGCCCATTCCCCATAGCTACCCACTGAGACCTGGAGCTCAGGATGGGTACCCGGGCTTCCAGCAGGACTGGCAATGCCCTCCAACAGCATCCCCCGTCCCCACCCCTCCCGCATTATAGCGGGCGCTGCCACCTCAATCTGCAGCTGGCACAGTATGGGGGGGTGTGGGTGGGGGTTAGGGACGAGATGAGTGTGGAGATTGCTCAGCTAGCTTGGAGTAGAGAGGTGTGGATGGTACATGGGTGTGTGTGCGCGTGCGTTCACGTATGTGTGTGCGTGTCAGGCACGTCCTCTCCCCATTGGTAGTCTTCCGTCAGTCATTATCACACCTAAAGCCTGTGCTTCTCTCAGATGACTTGATAGATTTACATGACTCTGTCTGGGGACCTGTGAAAAAGACAGGATCCAATGGAGAGATGAGAGAGAAGACCGCACCATCATCCTCTCCAAAATAAGAAGAGGGACGGCACAGTCACACCTTAATAAAAAATGTCCTTTTTTGGGGGGTGGATGGCGCTCCTCATACTTCACACAATAGGCACAAGTCTCCATCTCTCCTATTGTAGAATTGAAATAGCCCTTCTCATCAAAGATCCCCTCGAGCTCATCTGCCAGGGTAAGAAATGAGTGATTTCGCCCATCTTCTTCATCTCATTTCAATCTCAAGTCATGTCACTTTCTCTCACATATTACCATTCAGTATTATTCCGGCTTTTATGAATTTACCTGGCTCTAATACATTGTCTTCAGCGGCTCATTTGTGATGCTATTATAGTTCTGTTGCAGATAGCAGGGGGAGCTCGGAGCTGTTGTTTGCCGGGTTAGTCAGCTTTTCACATATCTGGGACAAGAAGTAATTTGAAGCATATGAGTTTAGACACGTTACAACCTTTGTCCAACTAAAAGCATGTATGACACCCTCTTTGTATCAAGATAACTTTCAGATATGCAGAGACCCGGTGGTAGTATCAAACTCAGCATACTTTCCACAAATTCAATAAAATCAACAGCAGTAGATAGAAACAGACCACATTATATCTATCATGTCACTCAGATTATAATCTTATAGCTCTTAACTGACCGGCTGCAGCTCCGTAACACAGAGACAGAAGAATGTAGTGATGTGTAAAGTCAGATCGCTGGCTTGGCCTTGGTGAAACTGACTGTTTCCCCATTTTTTACATTATTTACACATCTGGAGAACAAGTCTCAAATCTGAAACACTAAAAAAAAAAACAGATTGCTGGTGGAATCCTCATCAAAGTTTGAGCAGTCTGACTTCCAGACCAGAGAGTTAAGTGAGACAGGATGGGCCTGTTGGAAGAGCAGTGGTGAGGGTCGAAAAGTAACCATGACTAGAGCTATGTAGAATAACTTAGTAACTAGTTACTTATATCACTCAAATAGTAACTATCCTCTGTACTAGCTTACTCATACAGTAGGTAATGCTCTCAGGTTACCTTCCACCAAACAGGATAAACAGAAACCTGACACAATTCCTTCATTTTAGTCGACAAAACAATCTTACAACAATCTGACAGCGTGCATTTAGTAGCTGTTCTGGAGATGTCAAATCTATCACACACTCAGCAGATGGAGTTTGCTCTGTTGTCATTCAGTTTCCATTTTTCTAAAGACTTTTAAGAAGTTTTCATCCATGTCGGTGTAGAAGTTGGGATTGAACACCCATCCTTGGAAACAGTAGCTGACAAGAACTCACCACAATGTGCAGTCGGTAGCTGTGAACATTATTTAAATTGGTTCAGTAATTCCAGATTTATTTATTTATTTATTCATGTATTTCTGAAGGGATGGTAACAGCTAGCCTGGCTCTGTCCGAAGATATGAAAATCTGCCTACCAGCACCTCTTAAAGCTCGAGCACACTGTGTTATGTGCGAGACTATTTTGTTGTCAATATCAAACTTTTCCTCAACATCTTCAGTTTTCAAAATATGCTGATTTCTCCAGATACTGACCTCCCTGGTCTAAATTAAACATATATATACCTGTACATAAGAAGAATGAAAGATTATATAACTAGTATCAACACCATAAAGTACTGTCACATTTCAGAACACTGTACTACGGGTCAGTAGTGATTATAAAAGACCCAGTCTAACGGATCTGTTTGTCAGTCTTTGTCAGTCAGCCATATTCATGTTTCTCCATTTGAGATCAAGTGGGGGAAAAAACAATCTTTTGTTATGGTACATGTGTGTGTTAGTGTGTGTGTGTGTGTGTGTGTGTGTGTGTGTGTGTACATGTATGTGCTGGGGTGTGTCAGAACAGCTCCAGAGTGTTACAATTGGTGTTTGCCCTCTCGACTCTTCAACTCTCCTTGGTCACAGAAGCAGGTGTTGATGCTGCCTCTATTGAAAGTGTCGCTCACACCATTTAAAAAGTGAGGACACACTCGGCTGTTTTGCATATGTTGGGGTTTCGGGGTCTCGGTGCACTGGAGTCCGTCTGTGTGGGATTCGATCATTGACACATCAAATTGCCTTCCCTGCAGTTTCTCTTGCTCTTTTTTTTTTTTCTTTCCTCGTGCCTCTTTTGCATATTTCCATCTTCAAATTGATCATTAACTTCATCTATTTTATATTCATCTATGTTTTGTTTTTACTGTGATTCTGTCTTATGCCACTTCTTTGCTCTCTTCTGTATTTTTCTCCTTTTTTCCTCTGAACAATATTTTCCATGCATCATTTTCTGCCTCCTCTGTGATAGCTGTGACGAGATGAACTTGTGAAAAAAAACTGTAAATGCATCTTCAAGAAGACACTGAGATAATATGATATATTTCTACAGCTGTTACCTGCATCATTTCAATAAATCAGGGCCTTAATATTTCTTAAGCTTTAGTTCAAAATGAGCTTTTAAAGCTGTTTCAAAGTGATTTATTTATGTTGTAATAATATATTTTAAAAATGAAAAAGCGCTTTTCAGGTATTTTGTTAGTCACCTCTGATAAATTCCTGTCTTCTAAATGCTCACTGAGGTTGGAATTTAATATCTTCTGTTTTTTGACCTTTTTGGTGTTTAACTTATAGTCACTGATGGATCACCACATGAGTTTTGTTCATGTTAATCACTCAGACATTCAGATTAAATGAATTTAGAAAAAATATACCAAAAATAACTTCTCAAACCGGTTTTTATACCTTTCAATGACAGTTAAAAGTGATGAGTTATTTGTTTAAAAGAACAACAATAAATGGTTATTTTCCTGATTGATCCATTTGTCAATTATTTCTCAACTAACCAATTTATCTTCCAAAACCCAAATTTATTATTATTATTTATCATAGAGCAGAAAGACACAAATATTCATATTTAAACAGCTGGAACCAAAGATTAATCAATTATCAAAATTTTTGCTGATTAAATGTATGTCAATGAACTAATTGATTAATTGATGAATGGTTTCAGCTCTAGAAGATGCTGAACTAGCTATATGTGTGTTAGTGTGTGTGTCCCCCCACCCCTCACTCCTCCAGAGGTCTAACCCACCCTTTCATACCTGGCGCCCCGCTCCGTCTCCCTCCCCGTCACTATCCCTCCACCAAAACTCATATGGGACCACCTCTCATCCTTCTCTTCATTATCCATTCTTTCCACTCCTCTTTTTTTTTCTTCTTTCTTGCAGCTCCTCATCTTCTCTCCCTCCCCCTCCACTCGTCTGTCGGTCTGTCTGGCACCTCGAGCGCCGCTAAGCCTTCAACCAGTGTCAAAACGTACGGAGCTGGAACAGTGGCTCTGCTGTGTTTAGGTGGTGGCATTCACACACACTCACACACTCATACAGAAGCAAATACAGCCGTTCGCTCTGAACACACACTTGTTTATACACACATGTACGCTCACACACAAATACACACATGCAAACACAAGTTCAGGCTTGTACAAGGATGATCTGTCACACACACACACACACACACACACACACACACACACTGTACTGTATGTGGATAATAAACAGCAGAGCAGCAGAACATCAGTCACATGTGTTTGCATTATGGCATGGAGACAGATATGACACAAACCAACCCCTTCCCAACAACACATTACACACACACACACACACACACACACACCGTGATACTGTGAGTTATTGAGTCAGACAAGTCAAAGCCTTCCAAAGTTGGTGTGTGTGTGTGTGTGTGTGAGCATGTGTGTGTGTGTGTGTGTAATAATCCATTGGTTCTGTTCTGTGCTGATTCCGGGCGCTAAGCCCTGCCACAATTATTCAAATCCAGGCTTTTAGTTGCAGCACACCTCTCTCCATGGGCCTATGAGCCGGTAATCTTGCCTTTGGCCCTGCATTTCAAATGGCCTTAACTCCCATAAGGAATGCATATGAAGAGGAGCCACTAGTGGCTTAATCCGCCCTGTTTAAGTTGCTGAAACGTACACCTGTCACGCCGTCTCGCACCGGAGCTTGTGGCTACTGATAGCTGGGCTGTAAATCCAAAGGCATGTAGCTTTTTAGCCCTTTTTTTTAAAAAAAAAAAATATTATCGTGCCGTTTGGTGGGGAGGTGTGGGGTGTAGAGGTAGAGAAGACCCCCTCCTGTCCTTACACCATGTCATTTTTTTTTCTTCTTTATTTCCTGGCTCTTTTTAATTTTTAAATATATTTTTTTTTTATCTCTGAGTCTGACTCATTTTATTTCCATCCCTCTCTTCCATGTATCTGTTTGTACCTTTCTCTCTCTTTGATACTGGTGCTATTCTCTTCCTTCTACTCTGTATTTTTATGTTTTTATATATTTTTTAATATGTATTCTGTAACTTCTTGCAGACTTTTCAGTCAACATATCTGTTACATTAAAATAACATCAATACCAAAATCTTTTTTTTTAATTTTATTTTATTAAATGATCTATAGTTTCATAAATTATACATTACATATTTTAAATAAAAATGAATAAATAAAAAAGTCAATATATTGATCCAACCAACAGAAAGTATTGTAAATATCCTTAAGATTTCACCTCTGGTTTATTTAGTGACACCTGTGGCACACTAAGACCCACAGAGCTCCAGTCAACATGTTCGGCCATGAGGAAGATTAGATGACTCCTTTCTATCACTGTTGCGAGCTGGAACTTGTACCAAGGTAAATATGTTTCCTCTTCAAAATGCCAAGGATCAGCTGTTCCTCTCTACCAAATGATGTAATTACATGACATACTATATGTGCATGCAACCTGTGCACATGCATTGTTTTCTGTGAATCAAACACCATTCAAATGAAGTGTAGGAATGTTGGACTCCACCACTGACAATGCAAACTTCTTTATAGAGTGGTAAATATCTATTGAGTGTAAATACATTTAATGGCTAAAAGCTGACGAAAAAAGTATCATAACTTTAAAGATCAATTATTATTTTCATAGTTTTGGTCATATTTCCTATTGGTAATAGCAAACAGTAAAGTTGTTGACCAAACTGTACAGCCATCACACTTTACAGACAGACTTCCTGGTTCAGTTTTGCCCCAGTGTGTTGGTGGTTGTGCACACACAGTTTTCCAGTGCAACAAGGAATTATTACCAACATTTGGGGTGTTTTGGATAATCTGAGTAATCTGAGTATAGTTAATAGCTTTGCATAGACTTGACCATATCACATACATACTATATATGTTACTGATTCTATTTATGTTGGTGATTGAATTAATGACAGATTGATCTGAAACACTGACTAATGCATATATATATATATATATGACAAAACAAAAAAAATCATTACAAACCTTTGTACTACAGTCACTACAAACACATAGCAACAGTGTAGTCAATGTCATCTCTTGCTTCCACAGTCAGCGCCTGACATACACATGTACACAGATCCTAAAACCTTACATAGTGCATTACATTAGCCCTGGACTATTTATTTACTGATTTAACAGAGTGATGACCAAAGGAGTTAAAGAGTCCTCTGTACAGTCTAAATCTTTTATTTGATTGCAAAAGCTGATATTCTCCCAAATGTCAGAAATAACAGAAAACATGATGATATATGAGGAGATGTTCTGCTGTAATATTTGTGGGTCATATGTGTGTTTTTTATAGGTTGATTAAATAATCAACTCTTAAGTCCATTTACTAGTTATTTCCATTGCTTTCCACTGCATCTCATGGTCTTCATCAGAGGATGGAGTTGTTATATAGAGTCAGACATTTTTTTCTTTGATGTGCTAATGTTCATGTAGACTGCAACTGTACAATTGTCTTTGTACTCAAAGTATGTATGCAGGTTGAATCTTGGGGGTTGATGGTCTAACCATACCTGTCACCTCACAGCCTATCAGCTTATTGGTGTACATATATACTGTAGGCATGTGGCATGTTAATCCTTTTTTTTTTATTACCTCAAGAAGACCCAACATGGGATTGCAACTTGTTCTATTTAAATGCATTTGTGGTTTAGAGTCAGTGTGCAGGCTGTGAGTGTTTCATCAGTGAGTTCAGTGTTATCATAACAGATACAGATGAAGGAAAAAACTATGCAAGTAAGACAAAAGAATTTTCTCTAGATAGAAAGATACCAGACATGGTTTGAGGAAACGAAAAGCATCATCTCCACCAGAAGGCCCCAGCTACCTATTACAGCCAAAAAGGAGCAGAATACTCACTGCTTTGTCTACACACAAACACGCACACACACACACACACACACACACACACCCCAGCTCACACAGTGTCTGTGGTAGGGACAGCGATCAGCTCAGGACAGCTGCACAGCAGCCTCAGGTAAGACAGAAACTCGCAGCCTCTTACACAAGGGACCAGCGTGTACTCGACATCTGTCGACACAAACACACACAGACACAAACACGGACACACATACACAGACTTTGAACTTTTTCTTTTTTTTCTTGGCTAACAACAAGCTTTTGTTTGAGCCGGCCACAATATGCTTCGAGTAGACAACTTTGCAACTTGGTACAAATCTCCCAAACTCTCACAAGCGCTGATCAGAGCATGTTGTACCCCCACACACACACACACACGCACATGCACACACACGCACACACATAGTCAGCCTCCCAGCGCTCTTCAGCTGGCATGTGTTAGGCCCAGCGGCTGCTCGCTGCCAGGCGGTCTGGGCCTGGACTTTTACCCAGAAGAGGGGCACTGCCAGTAGGCTGATGCTCTACCCGTGGCCCAGGCCTGAAATAAGGCCTTCAGAGGTTTAGTCCCTCCAGTATGTGTGTGTATGTGTGTGTGTGTTTAATATCACTGTATGTATTGGCAGTGATGTGTTGGCCATCTGGTAATCTGGCCCTTCTAGGACCACACATAGCATTAGTAGTCTTACAGCTGCCACAGCTATTTACAGGCCCACACACTTGCAGGGACACAGGCACACACATACAGTACAACCACAGCAGCTACCCATAGAGATATACACCCATACACACACCCAAACACACACACGCAGCGGCTGAGGAACACACCCGTACACTCAGAAAAATGCATACACAGGCAGAGGCAAACTAAACACACAGGCAGAGGTTTGTAAAATGACTTTTACAAGCATAGTGACGGACACACACACCTTAAAATATGCACACAGAGGTACAAACACACACACACACACTTGCACACAGATGCAGGCATGCTGAGACTCTGACACTCTGCTGCCCCACATTCTGTTCGCTTTGTCCATATTCTTATGTAATTTATAAAAATGCGATGTGCTGTTTGTGCTGCTATGTGATCCATGGCCACCTAATGTTCTCCGCCACCTGCTCGGTGTTTGGAGTCGAGGTCTTAATGCGACGGCGTGGGCGACACTGGACAGACCGAGTGCAGAACAGCCAGTGACTCATCGGGCTTCAAAAAAGCCAATCCAGAGAAATAATTGAAAATAAGAGGCCTTTATGTAAGGTGAATGCGGCTAATGAGCAGTCGGCATGTGTATCTGCAAACCATCTTTTGTTCCACTTCATGGCTTTCTGCTACTGTATTTTTCCTCTTCTTTGTTACTTAAAAGTAATGCTTTGTAGTTTGTTTTTGGGGTGTTGGCAGCAAATGCAGCATTTTGTGTTCTGTAAGATTTGGTTTGGCACTAGACAACAGGGTGGAAGGTTGTATAACTACTGCAACTTTTGACTGACTCCTTTCATTTTGAGTTCTTAGCGTTGCATTGTTTTCCCAAGCTGCGCTTGTTCTTTACCAGGCTATTTGCAGTCATGGATACTCACAGATGGTAACTTGTGATCTTTTAGACTTAAACAGTGTGCACTTCCCTGGATGGAGGGCATCTCACCCAAAAGGGGAATACCATTCAATAAGAATTCCTGTTCTATTTCTGTAGTCTTGGACGTCCACTCAGTATTTTTGAACTTAAAAAAAAAAAAAAAAAAAACAACTCTCCACCAAAGAACTTTAATAACAAAGACTCAGATTTGTCAAGTCATCGGGGATGCATTCCTGACTCATGTGAAAAAAGTCATTTAACAGAGTCATATTAATTCTTATTTTGTTCTTCTTTTTCCATGTGTTTTAACTTCAGTTTGAGTTGGTTTTAAAAGTCCAAGAAAATAGAAATAGTGAGTCCGCACCACTCCACAATCAACATAACAATTTGTGATTTTAGATTTAAAGCTGCATGAAGTGCTTTTGACCACTAGGGGGCTAAAAGACTACAATACAAACTTACTGATATACCATCCACTTATAAAGTTATTATGACTAAAAATTGCATTTATGCATCCAGCAGACACAGAACAACAAGGTCATCTCAATGGAGTTAAGTATTTGGCCACAGGAAGATTACTTTATATTTACTTTTAGCCATGTTTTTGTATGGAAGTGAATTGTATTCATCAAAGAAAAAAATGAAATGGAGATGTTATCTCATAATTATTACATAATATTTCATAATGATTTTGAAGATCTGAGAAGATCTCATAATTACAAGAACATTTTATCATAATTATGAGAAAACAAGTCGTAATTTGTCTTGACAGTTCATTCTAGACACTGGAAATACAAGTTGACAAAATAATCTCCACTGAAAGTCAATTTACTTGCTTGTTATGGATTTTTTTTTTAACATATCACACAGTCATACAGTCTGGAACTGTAAACTGAGACTTAAAATTATTCTGAGCACTTCTAAGACTTGTTCATGTTGGTTTAAAAGTTGAGCTTTCATTCTTGAACATACGAGTAAATGACCTTGATTGGTGGTTTTTTGTCAACTCCTGTTCCAAAGTCTAAAATAAACCATCAATCCACTGGTAGAGTCTCTTTTGACTGGTGTCTTTTGCCTGAATATTGATGGGTCCACAGATGTTGTCCGCAGACAGGAACGCATTAGTAGATCAATTTCACATGCACTTATTCCAGTACTAGCTTACAAAAACAACTATGGTCAGAGATCATTTTTTTCCACACATACACTAAAATTTGGATTGAGATCCCATATTACATTAGATCAATAACCTCTATTACACACTTCAAACAGGCATATAAACACTATCTGATGGAAGGACACACATACAACCACTGATCCAACTCACATACACCATCTTACTCACTCCACTTAAAGGTGCAGTGTGTAGAATTTAGTGGCATCTAGCAGAAAACACTTGGCAGAAATGGAATATAATATTCATAAGTATGTTTTAATTAGTGTATAATCACCTGAAAATAAGAATCGTTGTGTTTTCGTTACCTTAGAATGAGCCCTTTATATCTACATAGAGAGCGGGTCCTCTTCCATGAAGGCTGCCATGTTGCACCGCCATGTATCTACAGAAGCCTAGAATGGACAAACCAAATGCTGGTTCTAGAGAGGGCCTTTCGCATTTTTCGCAAGTTTCATGGCCACCGTAGGTTCTCTCACACACTTGGAAGGGCAGTGAGGGGTATTCAGTTTGTTGCAATCTGCAACCTGACTGCTAGATGCCACTAAATCCTACACACTGGTCCTTTAAGTCCTCACCTCTGTAGTGTCTGTGTAGCTGTTTATGTTTTTTTGTTGTTTTGTTTCTGTTTTTATATTGTAATGTGTTTCTGTCTTTTATGTGCTGCAGAACACAAACCTGCTGTAAACCAGTTTTAACTGAGTCAGGCCAGTTTAAATGTAACACATTTTAACACCTTTAATGTTACTTTTAATCTTTCCCTGTATAATAATAATAAATGAAATGAAATGAAAATGTATGGAATCTGGAAGGTAACATTTAGATGTCCTTGGTTATTGTTATCTGCAGAATGTATTGACCATGTGTGGTTTCCCACATCTTTCTGATGCAATCACTTTCTTGACAGCCTCAAACTACCACCTCCTCCCTCCTCTACCTATAGTACAATCCAGCTGTGAAGGTTGGGAGAATGGCCCGAGGACACTGGCCGCTTTCTCCTGACGTTTCACCTTTGACACTGTCGATCCCTTCATCACTGCACCACCCCAAAGCCTTGAAGTGACAAATCAGTTGATATTTTGAAAAATAGAGGGATCCTGTCTCTGTACTGTCTCTGTCTGTATGCAGTACAGACAGAGACAGTACAGAGACAGTGGTGGTGTAATTTAATTTTCTTGTTTGTATGCGCAACATCTGCATTTTGTGACTGTCCTGCCATTATTAAATCAGGTGAGGATTTACAGAACAGCATTGGAGACACGTTCTTCCTATTTTATCTGTTACATTACATTGAGCAAGGCCACAGATGTCTCTTATTACATACATACAGTGCATTGTGCACACACAATTTCACACAGAAAAAAAATACAGTCAAACCACATGAATGAAGGTGGCATAGCTTCTAGCTGCATGTACAGCTGGAGGTCCTTTTTCTAGTCGTGTTCAGTTACAGTCATCTGCCTGTACAATAATACCCCCATAAAATTAACATTATGATTGAGCTATCACATAATGACTGCACATCCAAGTGACTGGATATTCTCTCTTCCCAGGGAAGAATGTCCATTTGATTAGAGGAGGAATACGGGCTGATCGAGGGGATAATGGCCCGACCAAGGGAATCAGCGCACAAAATGAAACGTCTCACGCTTCTCTGACACACACTGGAAGTAAATGGTGTAAAGCCAAGGGCATATCGATTTTCAGCTATATCATATCCCTACTTTTCTGTATTTTCCTTGCTCCATAGCTGTGAAATGTCTTCCAGTTCCATATACACTGGACACTGGAAACATGCCAGATAGGGAAGTGCTCAGAGAGAGAGAGAAGAAACACTAGTGGCCTTGTCAAAATTCATGAGTCTCAAAAGTTGCTTGGGAAATGGTAGCAGGGTGGCCTTGTGGTTAAAAAGACCATAACTGGAATGTCCCAGTTTCCATCCTACAGTAATCTAATGAAATTAAAGCAGTTTAAGTTAAAGAACAAACACAGCAAGCGAGCCCTAGAGGCTGCTATATTAATTACAACCATCATATATGAACATGTAAAAAAAACAAATAAAACACCATACTGCCAGTTTTGGTCACACTAGACAGTGGCACAGAGAAATTCAACTTGGTGACTGATCACATGCAGCGCTGGCTGGCAAACTACTGTGGCTAACACGCTAGCTAGCCAACATGCTAGCACTAGTCAGTCATAATAGCTCACCTAGCTACCTAGCTTACTAGCTGTCAGTAACTGGACAATAATTGGTTTGCTATTGGTAAATGACACATTCACATGTCAAAGTTCATCAAAGTTGAACTTGACACAAAATATTTTTATGGATTTACTTTGTTTGCATCAGTAAATATGCTGATAGCAGCAGTTCAGTTGAAATCAACTGATTTCACTGCAAAATGTAGTCGTTCTAAATGTTGGTGTTACCAGGCCTTAAAAGATGCACTGTCAAGCTTTCTTGTAAGCATACAAAATTTATGTTTACATTCAATTTACTCAGCAACTCTGTGTGTATCTTTGACATCTAGCAAAATATCAAATCCATTTCTTTCCTCAAAAACATCTGCAAAGGCTGATTTTTCTTAAATCCTGCATTGTTAACCTCCATGTTTAGTAGCTTGCACTCTTCCCTGCCTTTGTTGGCACATTGGTGCATGTCTTGGCGCACATCACCAGCTGTAATTGGGGGAAAAGTGTGAAACCATTGGCAGGAATGTGTATCATGGCACCTGTGTACATGAGTGCAAACCAACAGACAAACAAAATGCAGACCCACTCATAGAAAAAAACTGCTCCATAGCACTACTAACACTAGGGTCAGAGACTCCACAGGGTACCCTTTAATGGGGCAACAAAAAGTTTGTCTTGAACATTCTGCTGGAGGAAAGGTTAAAGGATCAAAAGATGAAATATGTACTTCGGCCTATGAATGTACTCAACAGATTTCATGCAATCTGCCTCTTTTTTATTTTTATTTTTTGATTTTAGGGACTTGTGACCCTACTATTACTAAAAGCCTGGCTATGGCCCTGGCTAAAGGGGAGTTCATGTGCCCAACATAAAAAAATGTTCATCCTCTTGAGAGTATGATTGTCTTGAGAAATGTCATGGCAATCTTTTTTTTTTTTTTTTTTTTTTGTACCATGGCAAACCTTTTTTCCACCCGTTATGGAAGTTGTTAACTGACTCAGCAGTAGGAAACAAATCTGTCCATCCACATAGCTATTGAAGTTTATCATCTATCACGGTATAGATTTTAGATCATATCATCCAGCTCGATTAGAATACATGTTCTGACCAAACACAACAGATCAGAGTATCCCTTCAAAGTAATGACTATGGTCAAATTCATAAAATTAGCAAAGACTATGGTTACATGTGTGCTTTTGTTTGAAAAATTACCACCACCTCCTGCTTTTCCCAATTCGAGAACCAGTAGGATTTGTGCATTTTACTCCTCCCCCACAGCCATCACTACACACACACACAGTGCCACACTTCTATGTCCATACTATTATCCATTTTTCACGTCCAATTGCTCTGTTATGGTAATCGTCGAAGGCTCGCCATGGGCTGATTACTCACAGCTGACTTCAGAAGCTTCTCCCTCCTCTCTCCTGCCGTTCTCCTGCTGGCTCTTAATGCACTATTAACCCATTCCTGCTTATTAATTCCTTCCTAGTCATTGCGAGGCGTCCACTCCATGATATCTGTCATCATTCCATGCCTATTAGCTCCTCGGCCAACAGTTATTCCTAGCACGCCACCACTCTTCCTCGTCCTCTCCCCCTCCCTCCCTCTCCTAACAGTCTGTTTAAGGAAGTGTAATTGCTGTGAGGGGGGCCTCAGTAAGTAGGAATTTAAGATACTGCCACTTTGAGGCCAAGCTGCAATTGTATTCCCGTCGCTCTCGTGTGATTACAGTGTCCGTGATCCTTCATGCTACTCATGCTTTCTGTATTGTGGTTGGCTACAATAATGGTTGTTACAATTAGGTCACAACTGTGATGATTTCTGCAGGGCTGTTGTCTTCGTTCAGTTATTTAATGGACAGTGCTTTGTGGTGTTTTTTTCTCAGTGTGGTGTGCTTGCTGTCTGTGTTGTGGTAAGGCCTGTGTTCAACTGCCTTATCCAAATATGACTAAAACGGTGTGATTATATCAAAAGGATTGTTTTCTGAAGGAGTCCGCAGAACTTGATACACTGACATAATTTTCTAAAATGTTTGACATTTTCATAACTTAGTTTTTGTGCCTGACTGTTTTGATAAAAAACACCGTTGGTAACCAAAGTTTCTGAAAGTTTTGGTCAGGTCAAGTGCTTTTCTTGGTGGACCACTGCTCTCATAAGTCTGTCTGTTTGGGCCTTTTCTGGACAGGGATTCTCTCGGAGTACTTTATGTTCCCCCGCTATAAATCCTAATGGAGCGCTCTTGGATAAAGAACAGGAATATTCCTCACAGTGGATCTTGGCAGTTGGCTCTGGAACTGCCGCTTGTGTCAGGGCCTGTGGTTTTGGACCGTCCCGAAACATATGGAGGAATGCTGGAATCACACAAAGCCCTTTAGCTCGCCGGGCTCAACCGCACATCGTCTCGGGTTTCCTTAAGACCACATTAAAGTGGAGCGGTAGCACAAAGTGTGGTCTTTTTGATGGAACTTTTACTGATTTTTATACAGGCTGGTCACACATGACTCCGCAGCCGTCAATCAATCAAAAGCAGTGTTTATTCTGCTTTTTTTCCACACAAACGTTGGTCCCAAAGCAAACTTGACCACGAGTGGCCCAAAAGTGCCAAAGCAATGAAAAACTAAATTATAAAGACAGCTGTTACTGCAAATGATCTAAGACAATAACGACAGACTGGGTAGAAACCAAGACCTAATGGTTGTGTTGATATTATAGGATCGTGCAGTCTACACAATCCAATTGTGGCTTAAACCAAGAAAACACTATAAGACTAAGATATATCTCAGATAAGTCCAATACAGCTTTATGACTTGGTGAAACATAAAGCTATGGTGTGCATGGTGAAATCTTTTGATGTAAAGTTTTCTCTGAATGTGCTGTAATGTCTGGCAGGCAAAAGAAAACAGTGGCAGAAGGGTTTAGGAGCGGTGCTCACATTGATGAAAAAACCTGTTAGGGGGCCCAGGAGCAAAAATTTTCAGTCAAGCCCCAACTGACCCCTACCTATAAGCCCTAATTCGAAACCTACTGCTGTATGTGCTTTGTGTATGTACCCTGTCTCCTCCAAGTTCCCATTACAGTGCATACTGCACATGTCCACTTAATTTTATTGTCTGTTTATGTTTATTATATTTATTGAGACCTGTAGTCCTTTAGTGGAATAAGACTGACTGGCCCTCAGTTGTCTCCAAGTTGGAGGTAATTTGAATGAACACAACTTTATTTAGAAATATTCACCATTTGAGGACAACGAAAACTAAAATAAGGTTTTTAAAACTAGTTTGGTGTGAAAAAAATACCCTTTACTCAAGGTGTACTTGCTAACTTTCTTTCAATCCACTCACATTTGATGCCAAAGATTATCCTTGAACAAATATGACCCCCCCCCCCCCCCACAGACTTACACACAACTCCCTGTTATTATGTACAATGACGACAATCTCTGTGAGAACTTAGCAAACTCCATCCCTTGATGAAGACCATGACATGCTGCTCAAAAGCTTTGAAAAGACTGTAGTAGGTGGATTTTTTTTTTTTTTTCAAATTAGTAAAACCAAGTCAAAAACGACTTGGTGCTAAAGTTGGAACCAGCCATGGTTCAGTAAGGAAGCAGATGGAGACTCATATTCAGGGGACTCAACCTGTACTATCCCCTTATATTCAGTTCTTTGACTCAGCCAACAGCAGGCAAACATGTAACTAGAGGCCAAGAGCAACTTTTTATATGGACTAAAGACTACACCAGGTGACAAAACAATCTCACAAGGCAATGTATATGTTCAAATTTCCATTTTTTTCTGAGGACTTTAAGGACTTTTGGTCCATGCTGGCTTAAAAGTTAAGACTCAAATTCATTCTTGACCTGGTCACCACGCGAGAAGGTCTGTGGTAAGTACAACTATTGCTACTCTGCTTGAAGCTATCCTAAATCTTCTAGGAATAAAAACCTTACCTTCATGGTAAATGACTTTACTTTGCTACTGACTATACAGAGTTTTAAAAGAGTAAAGTAGATCTGTGCTGTAATTGCTGACAGTATTTAAGCCCCATTACAATGAGACCCAGTCAGCTCTGACACAGCTGAACACCATCCATTGTCTCATCCCTTCCCTCCTCCCACTCCCCTTTTTAACTTTCCATCTTATTCAATACTAACCCTGACGATTTGGCATTCACACCAATTTGCCATTCCCAACTCTGCTAATAACTCCGGCCTTTTATTGCATTAGCGATTCACCGCTCCGCTGTGGAAGTCATCGCCTAGCTGTTCTCTCGCTAACGTGCTAGCCCCCTTTGATTTCCAGTTGCATATATCAACCTGCAATTACAGGACCTGGTCTGGAAACTGTCAAGCATGACTGCAGAGGTATTGGAGTTATTGCAATTACACTCAGGTAATTGAGCTGCCATGGGTGAAGATGTTAAACGCTGTGTCTATAGTGGGAGTCCGTGTCGCCACTGTCTCATTCCATTTCACTCCTTTTCTCTGCGTAACACACTGTGTTAAATGCAACTTTTTTTCTCCAATAAACCAGTCAGACGTACTAAACTGCAAAACAGTGTGAGCTGATATTTCTTTCTACAATGAACTGCTGTTAGATACACTGTGGCAATGCAATGCATTCTGAAAAGCTACTTTGTTCTTTAATTAGCTAGAACAATAGACAGTCAGATCAGCTCACCACTGAGAGATTTGTTTGCTTTTACAATAAACTGAATTGAAGATATTGTTATCCATTGTCAGAAATTTCTGAAGATGTTCTATGAAACTCTCATCTATAGTGTTCAGCTAAAACATTAACACTGACATAAAGATAGATTCGATGCACTTAGAACATCTAGAAATACAAATGTAACATTAAAAGAGCTATATCAGGTTTAACCTACTGTCAGTGTTTGGAAATGTGTTTATTGCCACATTACCTTATATGTCTTAATTTAGGTAAATGTCAGAGATTCATATATCCTTGGAGAGTGTATTCTAAAACCTGAATAAAATACCCTATACCCTAGTGCGGCACACTTTTCAGAATAACCAGTGCTATTTGATGAAGAAACATTCAACGTGAATAGTTGCATTTAAAATTTAGGGTGATTTTTTATAAATGTAGAATTTACCTTCATGTAGGAAAATGAAACTGTTCTCCAAAGAAAAATGACTGGATTGGTTGTTTATGCAAGTGCCCCAATACAACATTACATTCAAGTGACAGAAGCCCTCTACTGGCTGTAGTAATTATGATGGCAGCGAAGGAGGAAATTAGATGTTATGATGTTATTTTAGAGCGACAAACACAGCAACTATGGGCTAACAACAGCATCATCACCAACTGCTACTTTTTGTTCGATTTTACTTTTCATTTTACTCTTTTACTCAAGTCAAATAATGACAGTGACCTATCTGACTTTATTGGCGTCAAAGGTCAACACTAACAACAGGAATGACTAAACCATTATGGCCAAATTATTTACAGTACCAATAGTTAACACTTTTCCTTCACTACCAAACTTGATGCATTCATGTAGCTTGAAACACCTTGCAACTATCATGGTTACAGTGCAAACAGGAACTTCCAGCAGTTAATGCAGCGTAGCTTTTAATGGTGCACATTCACCAAATGTTAATATAGACTTTCCACTATCCATTTATGTAAAGATATGTCAAGTTGTGTGATACCTTTTTCTTTCATTAAAACTGTCCTAGTGCATGTATAGTACCACTGACATGTCAAATGATGAATTCTGAAAGTATCAATATATGACTGTTGATAGGCAAATAGCAGCTCAGAAAATACATTTGCCTGATAAAAGTTTGTTTTGACTTTCATAAAACTTTTACATAATTTTTCACAAATCTACTGTAGAGAAAAAAAATAAATACAAGCCTCTTGTAAATTCCAATGAATACAACCTTGTTACATCTAACACTGTCTCCACATGAAGTGAGGCATTAAATCTACCCTTTTATTTGAATATTGAAATCGAATAAATCTACCAGAAATGACATTTTAATATGTGAATTCTAACACTTTAATTCCCACAACTTAAGCCCATTTCAACATAACAGATTTGTTCTTCATAAACACAAATAGATGGCAGTCTAATAAAAATAGTGTATTGATGCCATTTTATTCAACAGCAACAGTTCTTTCAATCAAGCAGCGATGAAGCAGGCCACTGTTAATTGTGCGTGGATAACCAATAAAGTATGTCTCTAGCCTCAAAGTGCAACACAGAACATATATTTGTGCATGAGTCATTTTTAGGCAAATGACTATTAAAATAATCTGTAACTCTATTTGCCTTCACTTACTGATGCCAGAAATGACATCAGCCCTCAATGTTATAAATCAATTTCACTCTTAAATCAATTAATAGAAATAAACAAAACATACAGGCCTGCCTTTCCACTACGCCAGTCAATGGCCCCCCGATGAAATATCCTGAAAAAACTGGCCCATGGTTGAATCTAACTGCTGACCCTTGATATATTACATACAGTATAAACATAATACAAACAACCAGGGGTTCAAAGAGTTGAACTGTGGGCGGAATGCTAGCATTCTGTAGGACTGATAGAGTTAATATGAGGCAGCCTGTTAAAAGCATTAACACACATTAGATTTTACTGTATTCCACATCTATTTCGGGTGTCCTCACCTGGACCACCAACTTGTACTGTTCCACATCCTCTCACTTGAGCCACAGTGTAGAGAAAAAAGTTGCTTAGCTCAGTACTTTTCCTGTGAAGCTATCACTGCTGTAGAGTCCTCCTACCAGCTGGCTTCTGTCGACTTCTATCTCTCCACTTCTCTCCCTTTCTCACACTCTCTCCGTCTCGCTCTCTTTTTCCCTCCCCACATGAACCTGGCTTTACCTCATCTACGCATCTGTTTTGCTATCTCTCTCTCTCTCTCTCCCTCTCTCTCCCCTTTTCTGTCCTCCTGTGTGTGCCTCTGTCTTTCAGTCTGTCTATATACACTGACCCTGTCCTCATTACCGTCACAACACTGCAGCAGCTGGTTGCCTGAGTCACAGCCGCCATTGTCGATTCCTCACTCGTCCCACTCTCACCCACTTAACGAAGTGAGGTGGAGGAAGAGCGAGTGAGAGAGAGAGGAAAACAGGTGGAGAGAAGAGGGCAGGAGCAAAAAAAAAAAAAGAGTGAAGGTGAGAGAGCTGAAAAGAGGCAAAAGAAGAAAGTGAGTGAAATTCACAGAAATCGGAAGGGCCTTCAAAGGTTTTTACTTATGCTATTGGTTTCATATCAAATCATTTTATGTTTGACATATGAATAAATTATTTTGATATCCTCTGTACTTACACAACAGTTATTTAACATACAGTATAGTCAGGTTTGCTGTTTGTTGTTGTCTAGTAGGTCTTCTGGGAAAAAATCCTGCTTTAAATTTCTGCTTTGAAACAATGATAACCCTCATGACTGAGCAGACAAAAGAAAAGAACGCCACCTACCGAAACTCAAACTTCATTAACAGAATATTTAAGCAAACAGATGCTACCATAGCACCTACACTCTTTGATTGACAGGTGAGCTTGAGCATGTGCAGGGAAAAAAGAGCACAGCAGTGAATGCTTCTCTGAGCACGATCGAGAAAATCTTGAAAAGTGATGAACATAGGAAATCAGCAATTCAGAATTACATTTCAATCATTTGAATTCTGCTGGTTTGGAACAGTTAAATATTCTTTTATGATTCTTTACAGAAAATGTCCAATGGACGTCACACGCCTTTTACTATGGTACTTACCATATTTCAGGGTGAACTGTCGTACATTAAAATCCAGACTTTGGCACAACAGCAACCGAGTTTGCAATGTATATGATTCTGTAACACTGTTCACGATACATTCATGGGTTCACCAAGTTGACTGCAATGGGCTCCGCTTAGCAGGTCAGCTTTCATTATACAGGTCATAGGACACAGGTTACATTATTTTACCATAAACCATTAACCTACCAAACAAATGATTTGACTTACTCTACAGATTTTACCACATTAAAATCAGTATACTCTTTCGCGGCAGACATTTTTTTGCAGGAAAAGTACAATTAATATCACTGATGATGGCTTAATCCCTTTTACTTCAAATTCATGAGCCTAGTATAATAGTACATGATGGTTCACTCTTATGGCTTCCTTGGACACTTGAATGGAACTGAACCATGTTAAAGTTACCAGTTCCACCTGTTCGTCTCCTGCTATGACAAGTAAAAATACCTGCTGTGAAAACCTCTATTCCAGGACCCTGAAACTGAAGCAGCTAAATGGAATGGAATGACGTGTCCCAATGTGCCCCACTGTGAGTGATACTCACACTTTGAAATATAACCTGAGAAAATAACCCTGATGATGTCATCAGGGATTGGCGACTACAACTTTATGACAGAATTGTACAGTTTGGAAGATGTACATCACTAGGCAAGTGGGTGTTATAAAGATGGTTTCACATTGCATTATGGGAAGTGTAGGACATTTGCTGCTTTTGCTTTTTGGACCAATACAAGGGACTAAAAGTTGGGACATCTTGGCCTCTGCTGTTTTATTTGTATTATTTACAATTTTTTTTTTATCTTTCTCTTGTGAACCCCCAACTTGATAGAAGTCCAATACTACAGATAAATCACTGTTGTACCAATACCTATATCTTCCATAACCGAAGGTTCTGAAAAAGAGTCAGACTGTGTGAGGTGACAGTGAGTGGTGACAGTGGCTGATGCGTGAGATCTCAGGGATGCAAATGTATCATTTATGGCAGATCTAATATTGATCAAGTATTGTATACCTGGCAACACTGCGGTGGTGCCACACAACCAACCATCTCGGGGTTACTTATGGCACCAAAGCTGGCCACAAAGCTTACAGAGCCAATTTCGGTACTCAGTAGAATCACCTTTATTAAGAGCGTGGGCTTGAGGCGAGCAGGGGAACAATGTAGATAGAGACAGATAGCAAGGGAGCGGAAGAGATATACTAGGTAAGGCTGCGGCGAAGGAGGGCGAGATAGTGACTGTGTGTGTGTCAGAGAGAGAGAATGGGAGGGGTGGGGGGGTGGGGGAGGTGGGTGTGGGTCGAGCTTAGCCAATCCTGTGCGTGGCACTCTCATCTGAATTAAGCTGTGCAAAACAGGCCCCAGGGCTTGGTTGCTAAGCAGTGAGATGGGCTTGCCGATTTCCACGGAGACCTCAGTGGCGAGAGCCTCTCTGATGGCCTGAACCAGACACCCCATAATAATGAGCAGCGCCACGGCAACAATAGAGACCCCAAATAACGGGGTGCACACTGCTCGTTTGCTGTAACGAGAGGAATTATGCATGTTATGCAGGATAATTCCATTGTACTGCTTTACCCCATGTTGCGATACTGACAGTGACCTCCCAAATATGCCATATGGAGCGTGTTATCTAAGTCTTTAGGCTCTTTATTTTTTAGCCAAAGAAATATCCAGTGAAATGTTTCTTTATGCCAGTGTTGGGTAATCTACTCAGCAAGGGATACCAAGTTCAGTTCCTCTTCCTCTTTGTTTGCCTCTCTAGCTGAGGGGGGCGCATTTCTAGCTATTTTGTAATTTGTAGCCATAGAGACATGTTGGTAAACTTGGTAACCGTGGCAGCAGGGATTCTATTTGTTTCCCTGAGAGCTCTCGAGGTCCGCTCGTAAGGGCATTTTCCTGAGGTCTTGTTTTTTTTTCTTCTTCTTCTTTTGAGGGGGGTACGGCTGGCGGAGGAATTGCGGGTGACCTTTTGGGTTTTAGAGAGTGGAGAAAGCTAAACAAGCCAAAGTCTGTTAGTCTGTCAACAAACACTTAAAGGTCTCAGGAGAAGTTGGGAGCCTCCGGGGGCCAGGGAATGCTATTCATCTGGAGTGTAGGCAAGCACGGTCAAGGATGCTTCAACAGGGCACGTAAACAAGGACAAATGCCTAGCCATTCTCGTAATAATCTGGTACCAATATGCAGACGCTGGCTGGGGCACTGTATGGGACTGCATGTTAAAGGTTAAGTGAAACATATGAATAATTATGTGCTGTCTCACTGATTCCCTTGTTTGGAGGTCCAGAAACATTCGCAAATGTTAGCGGTGGCATTGTAGATGTAGATGTATTTGTAGATGCAACAGCGAAGTCACATGTTACCTTTTTGTGTGTGTGTGTGTGTGTGTGTATGTGTGTGCGTGCATGCGTGAGAGATGGGATGACTGACAGGGTTGCTGTGACATTTTTGGTGTGATTATAATAGTTTTTTTTTCTTCATCTGATTAATATAGATTTAGACATTACTGCCCGGAGGCAAGCTAAAATGTCATAACTGAATCATAACTGGTATTTTTGGATTACTACAATTCATTACGATTCTTGTTTCCTTTTTTCCTGTAAAGATACTACATTTTTATCGGTTCATGTTACATGGAAGATTCCATTTTTTTTTCAAGAAACGTTGACATTTAATTTCACTCATCTCTCGTCTAATTCTTTATCATTACTCACTTTGTTTTTAGGGTTACTTTCATAGATTCATTCATGTATTCAGTGGCTCACTGATGATGCATTAGGAGACACTTTTGCTGGCCTCTCCTGATGCCTCTTATGTTGTAAGCAGCTGCTTTTATACCTTCAACTGCTTTAAAACATGATCATTAGCATAATACTGCATGTTAAAAACTCTCGAGAGCATAGTTCATGCTTTTAAAGTAAAAGTTTGTTGACCTTCATCTGCACCTCTCGCCACTTCTCCAAACAGGAGCATGATCTAGCAGGCACAGTGCACTGACTCCTTTACTATTTACAGTCTACCTTTACAGACATTTTAATTAACCAAATTATAAAATAAACAGCAAAAAAAAGAGAAGAAAAGCACATTTTAAATGACAGTGTTAGTGGTGGCCCGATGTGGCCAGGCAATTAGCTGCTGCCAGGGAAGGCGACTGTGGCGATTTTTCTTGCTTAACTCATTAGAGGGGTCTCCGGCAGTGTGCTCACTCATGTCAGGCCCGCATAATTACTTTAAAACAAGAGGAAAAAAAAAATCAAAGTAGCCACTGTCTGGCATTGTTCGCTGCCCCCTCATCTTGGAATTTAATTAGGCGTTCATTTTAATAAAAGCCCATTTGGGATGAAATGCAGCGTTAATAGTATTCTGGTCCCCTAAAGGCTGTCACGTCTTCATCTGTGGCTTAGATGGACACTGACAGGTGACATCATGGCTTTTTATAACCAGATATCAAAGTGCTTTGATAAGATGGTGGAACAATAATGTACAAACCCAAATGGAGCTAAAACTCACTGGCCATGAAATATTAAAAGCACGTTTAATCATTATGTGACTGAAATGGATTTAATAGGTGAAATCAGTGAGATTGTAGCTTTCATTTCAGTGTATTTCTGGCCCTCGTGGCTCGTACCATATGCACAACATCAGTATGGGTAGTACTTGACAAAATACACAATCATTAAAAAGCTTGATTTGACCATTTCTCACTGTTTGGACAAGGCAGTAATGATGTTTTCTGGTCTGACTAAAGTGTAATTTTTCCAACATTTTGCTGCAGGAAAGTATTCGCTGACTTCAGAATTAGATGCTCAGTGTGTTATTAGTTCCTGATGCTGTGTGTGTGTGCTTCAGGAGGTTCAGCATCATGACACAACTTCCTCTTAATGCCATCGTTGTGTCCTCACACAGGGTCTCGCAGCAACAAAACCCCTGCCACCGCGGGGTCTCCCCAGCCAATCACACTCCTTTATTCACCTTCTTGCCCCGCTTAAATCTCTTATCTAATTGGTCACTGGTGAGTTGCCCTCTTCTCAGGAATGCTGATGACCGTGGGATGGTCCGGTTTTTGTGAACCTCTGCTGATCCGTGAGGAATTCCAAACAACTTCCATTTTAACTCCCCAACCGAATACAGACATAATAAATACACATTATGGAAGAGAAACAGTAGAGTCTGACCTCCATGGTAACCTCTAACCTTTTGTTTTTCTGACTGCTGCAGCCAGGTAAACAGGGGTTGGGGGTTTGATTGCAGAGGTTGGAGAGCTGGGAAGGGGGTTCAGAGACAGCTTTGGCTTCACGTGCAGGGATAGCCTCTGTTAAATCCTCTTTTAGTGTACTATACTGTTATTGTATGTTATTGTTACTATATTGCTGGAGCAAATTCCTGGTGAATGTACATATGAGTTCTGGAAAGAGAAAACTCTTGAGAATGGAGCTAAAAATGACTATATAGGTCCTAGTGTGTGCGTGTTGAAATAAAGGCATTGAACTGCTGATGAAGAAATCTCAAATCATCAAATCTGAATTAACTATTTCTTTGCCCACTTGGGGGCAGCGCAACAAGCTGTAAACACATCATTGACATACACTATAGTATAGGCTGATACCAAACGGTTGCACATCCAGCAGATACAGACAAACATTCAGAGCATCATTCATTCTGAGTCGTTTTTTCTGTTCACCAATATTCACTCTCCTTTTAGCTCTGTTTTGGTCTCCACCAACTCCTGAGAATGCTCTGCTACGTTCACCAGCTAATCGCTAAATTCTTATGTCTCTTATTTGCTGCTGGATAAGTAAGGAACAGTGAGTTTTTAGAGGTGTGATCTGTGAGAATAAACTGAAAGAGTTAGCAAGTGCAGGCTGTAAAAACAAAACAATGAATTAAAACACTAAAATGCTACTTAGAGCTGATTAGAAATACAGTGTCGGGTGATAATTGTCTGTGACTATGTCACTGCCAGCGGGGTGGGGGCTTTTAATGGTAGAGTGCTCAGTGGTCGATGACTGTCAGCCATTGGCGGTGCAACCCTATTTTGCACTTTAATATGACACCGTTGGTGTGCAAACGAGTACGTAGTTCCGCTTACGTAGAGGATGTCAGTTGAGTAGGCGATCCTTCAGTGTGGCCCAGGAAACATTCACGTACACACTGCTTAAAGAATGTGGCCATATGCGGCCCAGACCACCTCCGAATGTGGTCTGAGCGATAGGATCTCAATTCGTCCTCAATGCGTCTTGGGTGCATTCACACCTGTACCGAGACACATCTTAATGCCAGGTGTGAACAGGGCCTTAGTGCCAATATTTAGCATTTAGCTCAACGCACTACCAGCTTTGCCCAAGTACAGCCTCACAGACTCTTTCACTACATAGGGTGAAACACAACTTTCAGCACAATTACTGTAGAGAGCTATGTGCACTCTGATACTAAATAATATACTTCATTAATTTCATCTTCATGTGGTCTCACCTGTCCGAGATATTTTCACTGCATATTAGCAACAATGAGGTGAAACATCTTAAAAACACCGCACAGATGCTTCTTTGTCTTTGTTTGATTTTGAACGTGAAAGATGCTACACTAGAAATGAAATAAACTGGGTAAATAGTTTAACAGTGTTTAAAATCTTTACATGGTTGGATGAGTAGTGAATGATCCTAAATCCTAAAATGCCATTTGAAATGACCATAAGGCTCACTTAGAGGTCCTTCTTTGATCTTGACATCATCTTGGCCATAAAAAAACATTATTTTATCTAAAATTCCATCAATTTGTCTCTTTTCTTATGACTATTTAGAAATGAAGCCTTATTTTACTTTTGTCCTGAGTGTTCATACACCATCATTTTAATCTGTCTTCTGGTAGAGGTGTGAAAGAACTTGACCTGCCATGGAAAGGGGGTTTCATTGTACCTGTGACCTTCGACCCCAGGGATCTTGTGTCTTGTTGCTCTTGGTCTTCACCAGTGCACACGGGTCAGACCAGCACACACCCATCTTCATTCACTACCTTCAGTGGGAAGTGTGTCTGTTTGTAAGCATAAAGCCACACACACAAAGCCATGCATGCACACATACACAAACACACACACAGAAACACACAAACACACAAACACACACACACACACACACACAGTGAATACAAAGAGGGAGGAGTACAATGAGAGTAGCTTCGATCAATTCTGCATTATAAAAGAAGAGTAAAGGCCAGCATGTATGTATACATGGCCTTGCAACTTTAAAGGCCATGAATGTAAACAATTCCAGAACATATAGAGCCAAGCTCTGCATGGACTGTATTTTTCATATGAATCACAGTATTTGCAAAAAAAAAAAAAAAAACACATTTGATTTGTTACAACAGTGTGTAATTTCTGGCAGTGACACATTGTTTATATGTGTAATGGACTTAAAAGAGTGATTGAAAATGCAGAAGGCAGACAGAATAAGTATTCAAATTAAGATGATCCAAAGCAAACAGAAAACAGAGCAGGGAGACATTACAGCTAGGAGCAGACTTACTGATATAACGATTTACTGATGTACTGAGCAGCAGAACAGGAAATCAGCCAGTCGTTGTTGTCTGCCTTTAAAGATCCAATTCAATGGACACTTGAACATCCAAGAAAACATGGAGAAGAGTGCATCTTCATGCAGTCCAAACAACAAAATCTTCACTGACAAATGATTTTTAAAAAATCCTGACTTTCTATCTGTCTTATCAAATCAAACAGCCTTTCTCTCAATATTTAACAGCCGATTGGTTTACAATTAAAACTGATCTGTCCCTGTGCTGTTTCAATCACATTAAAGTGATGATACCATTTCATAGGACCTTTCATGTTGCAATCCTTAAGACTTCACTCCTGGATGTTTTGGCATTACCTGTGGTTACTGGTAGTAACATTATTTTTTAATAGAACAGGTCCCAGAGCTCCTTTTAAAATGATTTCAAAATTAAATTACCATCTGTGCCAATGTTCAGGTTATGTAGAGAGGTGGACATGTGGAGGTCAGGGTTTTGAACGGGTATGTAGCAGACCAGTAGTGGGAGTCAGCAGCAACAAGAAATAAGTAGAAAACTGGAAAATAAACAAATAAATAAATGAAGATAGCACGTTGTTTGTGTCATTAATTGTACTTTTGAAGGTACAAATGATAGATGTACAAAAAAATGCTTGCAGAGGAGCTTGTAGAGAGTACCGACTCGATCTTTTAAACTTGTTGTGTAGAGTCTCTGAATATCTTGAAAGTGCTCTATAAATAAAATGTATTTCTCCACCCTTCCTGGATCAAAAGTGGAAGTTAGCAGCCATAAGAAGGGATGAGTGGACATTGGAAATTGGGAATAAAGGCGAAAAAAGGAAAATAAGCAAATAAATAAATGAAGATTGAGAGCATGAGGCAGCTAATTGTATAGTAGTATGAGTGCTGTTTTTGTGATGCAATTTAATTATCTATTAGCTGAAGATATGATATAGTGTTTTATAGGAAGCCCTTAACTTGAATATATTGTAATATGTACTTTGATCAGATTTCATATATGTATGATGGCAAGTTTCATTACAATGTAAAGAAGATGGTTGTGCATAAGCAAAAATTTTCATGGAAGTCCGCTCAGAATTAGTGACAGGGGTAGAAAGAGGGAAAGCAGAGAGGAAAGGGAGGGCAGGGAAGCTGAGGAGGAGTGAAAAGCTAATTAAAAAGATAAGTGACCAGCAGTCGCGGCCTGTCAGGGTGCAGAGCCACCGCTGAAGTTAACCCGCTCTGTGCTGGATGGCAGCGGCTGACAGGCTCAACAAAGGCTTTGTATGGCCTCACCTGTGATGGAGGCGCCCTCTGTTCGCAGGTGAAGGGCTACACAGGCTGGGGGTTGCACTTAAACACACTAATAGAAGGACACACACACACACTCTTCCTCGCCTTCCTCTTTCACACTACCTCTGTACATCTCTCCCTCCTCTCTCTTTTTCTTCCTCTTTCTCTTCCCAGCCTCTTGTGACAGATCCAGGCGGTGGGTGGTGGCGCTGGCACATTGTTTCCTCCTCTCTCTCTCTCTCTCTCTCTCTCTCGCCTCTCTTTCTCCCTCTTCCTAACACACGCAGACGCACACAGATCTACACCCACACATGGGGTTATAATTAATACTTCTCCAGTATCCATATTTCATACTGTTTGCTTAGAAAAAGCCAGAGAGCTGGGGCTGGGGAGGGCTGAGGGAGAGGGAGGGATGCTAAAAAAGATCTCTAAGATTAATTAACGGTGGAAGAGGGGAAGAAAAGGGATGTGTCCCGGGAAAGCAGCAAGCTCTGCACAATGCGGCACACTTCATTTGAATAACGGAGCGGTGTGTTTTTCTTCTGTGCATGCGTGTGTGTGTGTGTGTGTGTGTCACCGCGACACCACTCTACCTGAAATGAAGGATAACTAGCCCACCGGATTAGAAAACGCACCATCTATCCTCCGTGCCTCCCCTCCCTCCCTGTTTCCCCCTCTTCTCCCCATTATTTGTATTCAAGGTTTTTTGAAATGACATTGCAATCTGATGATGCACCAGCCCATTATATTGTCTAGCAGGACAAATACCCTGGCGTTTTTCTGTGTAGAACTAACAAAATTTTTCCATGTCAGAGCGTATGTGTGTGTGTGTGTGTGTGTGTGAGTGTTGTGTGGGGGGTGCATGGTGGTAATATTCCAACGGTCCAGGGTGGAGGCGAGGCCCTGGGAATGCTGTCATTAATCCTGGAGGAGGGCTGTTGCGCACTCGGATTATTAGAGAAATAAATTTGCATGCTGCATATGAGCCAGGTGAAAAGCACTGAAGGCGCAAATTATATTTCCCTGACAGGCTGAGCGGGAGAGAACGGAGGCTGCCACCGTATCGTTCCAACACACACACACGCATTGACATTCCTGCTGCTACACACAATCGCTCAGGAAAGCTGTACATACTGTATGCACAGATACAGGACACACTCAGGGATTATACATGTACGCACACATTATGGAAAAGAATATGCTAGGATGTACTGTGTAACTATCTCTGTTTTCTATTCAGAGAGAAACACACACACGGCATTTATTTGTGTGTAAGTATAGACAAACCCCTTAGGAAAGAATGCCAAGTGTGGACATACTCTACAGTGTGCATTTTCATTCCCTGCATGTGTGTAAATCTCTTTCTTTTTATATATATGTGTGTGTTTGTGTGTGTGTGTGTGTGTGTGTGTATTCCGCGGGGTCCTCTGGCTCTGGGCTGTCCTCTCACCCTGCCTGTAATGGTCCATGCAGGCCCAGCCTAATGGGGTGGACACTGGTGTCAACTTCATTACTTTACATCTCCCACCAAGATGAAAAGTCTCTCCCAGCTCGCACTTTGACCATGCTTCGTTAGCATCCTCGCCCCCTTTTTCCTTCCCCTAACCTCAAACAGAAATGTGAAACATTTCCAGAAATATATTGATGGAATAGTTTTGTTTAAAGAGGAGGCGAGGGTCGGGGGTTTAGAGTTGTAATCAGTGCAAATGAGGCTACTCAGAGCGTGGATGGGCCTGGTTGTCGTTGACTGTGTTTATTCATTCACCATTTCAGAATGAGTCACTAGCTGCTTTCTAGCCTGGCAGAGTGCTTTTACAGTCTTGAAAACATTGCTCCCAAAAGTCTACGTGATGCTTTTTCAGAGATTTTGATCAAGGTGTAAGTGTTTGATTTAGAATCAAGACCACACCAACTTTCTAAAAAAAAAATTTAAATTAGGTTGATGACTGCATGCATCCAGCTTTGCCAACCAATTTCCATCTGGCGTGTACAAAGCTCAGTACTGCAGCTGACCCATTATCCATAATTGTCTGTAAATCAATTCTGGATCTGGCCCGATCTGTAATCAAATAAATGAATAAAGTAGCCTTAATGGTGCAGTATGTAAGAATTATGTAAGAATTTTAGTTGAAAACATTCAAAAATTAACTAAAACTCTCAACAAAATGTGAAGAAATAATAAAATGAGACCTCCACTGACTTTCTCAGATGCCTGTAACAGCCTGTGGACTGATCTCTATGGGAAGGACTCGGGACGGTTTTGCCGGAAAATCCAAACGATGTGATGTTTTATGCATGCTCTTGAGTGCCTTGCCTCTTTCCCATCACCCTACAGTGCCAACAGGGTGCAACACTAGCTAATATTAACTAAATGGAGTCAGCTAATGTCCATCCCCAAGCTGGCTTTCTTTATTGGACAGGTAAGCTAACATTACTTTAAAGCATGAGAAATATACTGTGGTACTCTGGTTTTGGATGCTGACTGCAGTTCAGTTAACAGCCACTGGTGTCACTAATGAGAAGGAATTTCTGATTCTTACATATTGCACCTTTAACTTGGCTGAACTGATGTTCAGCCAAGCAATGGCACAAAGCTTGTTAGAAAAAAAGGTAGCAGTGTGCTGGGAGTCTCTTAGAGACATTTGAAAATCACAGTACGATGTGAGAATCTCTTCCATTTATAGAATCAGAACATCAAACTAACTTTTCACTCCCTACAGACATTCTTCAATGAATTCTCATACTCATAATATTTCAAGATGTAATAAATGTCTCAAACGCAAGAGCGGCATGCAGGAATCTTTTTTAAATTTATTTATTTTTTTTACAAGATATTGAGCTCTTCTCCCACACAGCTGCGTAAGAAATATTGCATGTGCAAGTTTTTCTACTCTAACAGAACACAGCTGATATTAGACAAACAGTCATGATTGAAAATGTGGACTAACTGTTAATGCCTCAGTATGCCTCAAACGAAGCAGTCTATTCAACCGTGTCTAAAAGGTTGAGTGTTATACCAGGTCTGGACAGCCACACTTCTCTGGCTGCATCCCGCTGCCTCTTGACGCAATGAGTTGTACAAATAACAGCAATAATTCTCACATACTCTCTCCTCACAAGTGTTCGATAGTGTTGCGCTCAGTTGTACACATGAAAAGTGATAGAAGTGTAGTTGTGTGGAGAATAAGAGAAGAGAGATTACTTTCACACTACTCTTGACCAGTTACTGCTTAAAGTGAGCATGATTGTCACATTGCTTGTTTCTGAAAGTTACAAAAATGTGTCAAACGCAGCTCCTCCATTCTGCCATCAGACAGGTGGATTCTGACTTTAGGATTGATTACACTGGTAAAAACAAAATTTATAAAAACTGTAACACCTGGACTTTTTTTTTTAACATTTCTCCATTATTTATATATTCCATCTTTCTGCTTTTTTGTCACTTTCTTCCATTTACTTAATTCGTGGCTCACCAAATCTTATGCATTTTTACACCTCCATGTACCACTAATTAAAGACAATCTACATATTTTTACCTATCACGCAACACTTTTTGCAGGTTACCTGCGAGTTCCCTGCTGTCTGTCCTCTCATTTCCTGTAATCTCTAATGTCACCATCAAAATAAAATAAAATTCATAATAATAATAATAATAATAATGGTGATAAAAATATAGTAATAATGCCTGAAAAAATAGAATTTGCAGCACATTGTAAGGCAATAGTTTAGATTTTAGTAGACATGGAAATCAGCAAGGCCTCTTCACAACACTAGTGTAATTTAGAGGCATCACTAGGGATAGCAGTAAAAATATTTAATGTTTCCCGAGAATGTACAGATGAAGACACATGGTTCTGTATGTCCACTGCAGTGTCTTTGTCAGTCATCTTTCATCTTTTGGCCTGTGCCTATAGGCAGAGAGGGAGCAGCAGGCGGTGTAATTCTGTTCTAAAGCCCCTAGTTAGGCATGCATATATTCCTATTATAGTCAGCGCTCCCGGAACAAGACAACAGAGAGCAAACAGAATGACCTTGAAATATTTATCCCCAGCCTCGCTTCGGAGAATTAAGTTTGGTGTCAGGGGCAACTCGCAGCTATCCAGCTCCACTTTGTGTGGATGCATGCATGGCCGTACACACCCGCGCGCAAACGCACACACACGCTCGTCCTCTTTTAACGGGCTATGTAGTCTGAGACAAACAGCTCATGTACCATCTTGCAGTGTTGAATATTAAAGGCGGTCAGGGAGGCAAGGCTTTGATTGGGACAATAAAGGCTGATGAACAGGATCTTAGAGCATGGGAGAGGAGAGTGTGTGTGTGTCACAGTGCAAGGGATACAGCCAAAACCCTGAAGTGGAAGCCAGAAGCTGCCCGGCACAGAATGCTGTGTGTGTGTGTGTGTGTGTGTGTGTATGTGTGTGTAGAGGGAGAGAGAGTGAGAGAGGGAGGGTGAAGAAGGCTAAAAGTGACCTAGTCCAAGCAAATGTGGGTCAATTTGATGATAAGAATGGTGTAAATGTAAAAAAAAAAAAAAAACTTCTGTACTGTACTTCCTCATGGCTCCAGTTTGTAATGTGCAGTAAGAAATCATTATTTCAGTTTGTTACATTTTGGGTCTTATTTTTGTAGTTTGGGTCATCATTTCCATCAGTTATGATGACCATGTACTCACCAAAGTAATTGCTGACATCTGGGAACATGGTGACACTGGTACAACAAAGAAAAAGAACAAGAAATACAAGCAGTCAGATGATCAGTTTGGAGGCAAAACTCAAAGTCAGTGCAACCAGCATCTTGCCCACATTGAACAGGCAAACTGTGCTCAAAGTTACAGTGAGCACAGTGGGTCAAAATTAAAACAGGGAGTTAGGCTGTAAAATGTGACAGATGTGTACAACAGACAGTTTGGATAGTAGTTTACTGTTGATACTGTTGATTTCATTTTCTAAGGAAAATGAAATCAACAGTTGTTTGTAATTATAATGTAATTATAACAGGAGGTTTGTTTTAAGGGAAATTATGTAACTTTTACCATAAATGACAATTACAGGAAATTTTCATTGCTCATTGCATTGTGTTTGTAATATGATAATACCACAAGTGAAGAAGAGTCATAAAGTCAGCAGACTGACTCAGTGATGTCTGTTATACAATATCTATCTAAATTTTCCAACATTAGCCAACATAAGCTATTGTTCATACCAGACAGAGAGAGGCTGAGTGCACTGTACTGAACAAAACAGTTTTATTGCTTATGAATTCAACTTTTCATTTGTAAAAGGAAAATTGTGTTGATTTGTCTGTCAAAACCCACATAATCGCACTTTAAAATCAGATTCTGATTGTGTTTCTTGTCTAGTTGAAGTTCTTTGAGATGATCTGAGATGTCAGCAAAGAACTTGTCGAGGATTTAAAAAAAAAAAATTTACATGTAGGAACTATGGCCAAAACTAACAATCATGAACATGTTAGCAAAAACTATCGAACATATTAGCAAACACTTACCTATTGAGACATCCAGCAGACACATAGAGAATTTAGTCTTTGTAGCACTCTTTGGGTCTGGCTTGTTAGCAGCTGTTCACCAACTAGTCACTGACTGTTTTTACAGGCTAACATCATCTGCTGTTTGGTGCAGGACAGGTAGTGAACAGTAGGTTTTTCAGAGCTTTTTTTTTTGCTGTAAACAGCTGCATGCTGCTGCTGAAAATAAGTATGAGAACAGAGTTTACTGTTGGAAAACCAAAACAATGAGCTAAAAGAGGGTAAAAGGCTCCATAGACTTGACACAAGCTGCACAGCCAGCTGGTTTAATCATTTGAGCGAAACCAAACACATGGTCACTTGATGAATTATAAACACTGTTTATCCGTGCAGCTTTAAAACAGACATGATGTATATTTTTTTTTTATTGTGTTAAAATATATAGTTTCTGTCCACTAAATTAGGACACACAAAACAATGTCTTTTCAATTCCACTGATAAGCATCCTCTTCACAAACTTAGTTTGAAGTTTCAATCAAACATTATTGTTCTTCCTCATCAGCCAGAGATCAAAAAGAATCACAAACAACTTTTTGATTTATTTGGAGATATTCTAGCTAATGATCCATTACAGAATATCTTAAGGGACGTCTGTATGGGAGACATGATTGAGGCTTCGCCAAAAGCCTCTTTGTTGTACTTATGTAATTGTCATGTTCATAGGGATTTTTTATTGAAACAATAACAAAGCACATGTCCACAAATTAGCTTCACTTTCTCCCATTCAACTTCTCATTGTCTGCAATGCCTGTGAGGGCTTAGAATAATGGATGATTGGAGAGGAGAAAGGAAAAGCAATGGGCTGTGTGTGTTTGTGTGTGTGTGTGTGTGTGTGTGTGTGTGTGTGTGTGTATGTGTGTGTGTGTGTATGAAGGGGAAAGCATGTTGGCAGTGTGGTAAAGAAAAGCCTGCTGGATTGTTGGAGCACAGTGGAAGGATGCCTGCCAGTTTTTACGCCACCGGGACTCTCTGACCTGCGCTTGTGTCTGTTTGTGTGTGTGTGTGTGTGTGTGTGTGTGTGTGTGTTTGATTGCGTGTGCACAACTGAACTCAGCAACAGAAAACCTCCGCCCGTTCTTGCATGTGTTCACACTGTGTACACTTGCTCTTCTACTGTGTGTGAAACTGCGTGTGTGTGTGTGTGTGTGTGCCTCTACCCTGCGCTCAGTGTGTGTGTGTGTGTGTACATGTGCACCTGCGTATGTGTGTGGGAGGCAAGCAGATGAAGACAGTGCTTGCCTCATATTCGATGTGATCTGCAGCCTCACCTCTGTCTTTATATTTAGCATACGATCCAGCTCCATGTTTCATTATGCATTCCCATCTACTGTTCTGTGGTGTGAATCTTACATCTCAATTAGCCTCTCTGTTCTGGACATAAAATACATTATTTGTGGCAAGAAATGGAAGAGCAAAGCAACTCAAACTTGCAACCAAAGTGCACATGAGTGACACATCCTAATTTACTCCAATGCACACACATGCAGCAACAATACAACATACTTTCTTCTGTAAATGATTGACTTTCTTTAACACAAATGGACATATACTGTATGTTGGTGGATGGTGCTGTCTTTCATTTTATATGAAAATAATACAAGAAAAGCTTAAGATCTAAATATTATGTACATGTATCATTTAACAGTTTCATTTACAATCACTTACTCAACAACAACTGGCGTAAATGTGTAAATAATTCCATCTACACTATAGTTAGGACACATGAATGTGACTTGACTTTAGGTTGTTGCTCTCTGTCAGTTAGGAGAAACTTGCACTCTTCAATATATATTCATGAAGCCCTTTTTATTTGCCTCTATTCTGCAGATTAGGCAAACACACTACTTTACTAAGTCTCAGGGTTGTCTTGATCTTGGGGATTTCAAAGCTTGGCCTTAAAATGTTTTGCTCCACTCAGATGGAACAAACTGTGGCATGATGTGAAATCGTTACCACTTGATTTCTTTGGTGGACTTTAAAGTATGGTTTAATGTTTGTCTTTATGCTTTCTGATGCACTTTTGCTTTATTATCCTATAGGTCACCCATAGAAAAGAGTAAATTGCTGTAATGGGACAAAGCTGTATATATAAAAGCTCAATGAATCAATGGGCCTTTGACTGATTTAGGAATCAGAAATCTATCACACTGTCAGCTGTCACTTGTTAAGTCTGTCATCAGGTAATACTAATTTTTAGCCCTATTTGAAATGAATCTTCGGTAAATATTTGTTTGCTAAATAAAATGTGTAAAAGTGTCTGGCAATGTGCAACAGTTTTTGATTTTTGTCCACCTGTCATTAAGACTTTATGGTAGATATGGACGTTTTAACTTGCTGACATGACAACAGGCTGCAAGACAGTTTAAAGGACGGGTTCACAATTTTTGAAATGTATTTAAAAGTTTATCTGAAGCTAATACGAAGCTTCAGCGTCCAAATGAGTCAAATCAAGTAGATATCTTTAACGTTACAGTCTTTTTAGTGCTAAAGTCCCTCTTTTTGTTACTATACTTCCACCATAGCTCAACAGGGAAACACTGTCCGAGGAAACACAAAGAGGGAACCTTATGCTAAAACGTTTAAATATATTTTTGCACAAAATGATTGTGCGGACAGACTGTGGATTTTGGCCCCCATCACTTCAATCATTCTTTTAATAGCCAATATGAACAGAAGGAATGATTACAGCAAGGAAAACCTCGTTGAGTGTTCATATGGGCACCTGACTGTTGTTTTAAGACACACTTGAAAAATTGTGAACCTATCCTTTAAGGGTCAATCCAAAGAACACGCCGTCAGCTGTTTTTATAGAGACTGTTTCTTTGGCAGAAAGTAGTTCCAATGAAAACTGTGACAGATATTTCAAAACCTGAGCCAAAAAAAATTAAATAAAAAATAAAACATAAGCTCTGTACGTGAATAGATACCACAAGTGTAAGTGAGAAAATATGTCTTTTTGGTGTGCGATTTGGGTGAAGCAACTCTTTAAACACAGTCACAGTTACTGCAGTCGAGGTCTGTCGGGACACCGAGCAGCTTCACTGGAACAGCAGGAGGGGATTGACGTCTTGCTCAAGGGCACCTTGACAGTAGTTGTTCAAGGAGGGAACAGCTTTACTTAGTCACACTCCCAGCTTAAAATGCTGCCCACATCATGTCAACGTAATCTTAGATCCTTGCCCAGAGAGTTTCCCTTAATCTTACATTACCATATCTGCTATACAGGGCCATATGAACCTGTGAAATGGAAGTAGAAGCCTAGATATACATACACACATTAAAGGTATACTATGCAGGATTTTCCTAAAAAAAACAATGTTTAGACTCATGCAAAAGTAATCCCTCTCAATCATCACTTATGACCCACTAGAATTGGTGGCGATGTATGTATCTGCAGATACTCTGCCCTCTTCCTTATTATTTTGCTGTGTTCAGGAAACTTCTGGGCGTCAACCTTTGGGCAGTGGGTGTGTAGCCCCCAGCCAATAACAGGGCGCAGGGTGTGAGGTTGGGACTTGTATCGTAGCGACCAGGTTACATCCCTGTCTCCATCTCTCTCCTCTGCTCCGCTCTGCTCTCTGTCTCTGTGTCATGGATGTATAAGGAGCTGCAGGTCTGTGTGTCTGCTTGACCGAGGGTGAGGCTGAGAGGCGAGAGGAAACAGCGGACAGGATGAATCCATGCATTCACACCAAATCCAGCAATGCAGTACCTTCCTGCAGGGTTGTGCGGAGCTGTGGGTGTTTTTATATGTGCTTTAGAACTACTGGGAAACAAGAAGAACATAACATTTTGTTTATCTGATTCCCAGCTTTTGTCTCACCAGCACCACTTGCTCTCTTCATTCACTCTCTAGCTTGCTCAACCACCAATGTTCTCCCTCTCTCTCGTTCTGCTCTCAGCTCACTCTGATCGAGCAGGGCCAACTTTGAATGCTGTGTTAACAAACATCAGCCAACAAATCCTGCATAGTATACCTTTAATGTACATGCATATAAACCCTGCTTTTAACATGGTGGTGTTGTATGTGTCCGGTAAGGCTGGGGAGGTTTGGTTTTGATCATTGTCACACCAATGTCAATGTATCATCTCTGACTGGACTTCCACAATGACCTCTGACCCCTTGCAGACCATCCTCATCAAGTCCTAACACATAGATCATTCCACAAAATGTAAGGCATTATGGGAAAACCAGTGAATTGGTAGCATTTGGTGTTACTGTATGTAGAAAGTTGTACATAAGACTCGTGTGTGTCTGACAGCTCAGCCTCTTGACTAATCTCAGAGCTCACCAGAAATCCAGATTTTTTTCTGGTGTTTTCTTCCAGTTTTCTCCCTTTCCCTCTTGTCTCTGCATGTTGAATTGGCGTCATTAAGTCTCTGCCAAGTGTGAATTTTTTGCTCAAGTTTAAACATTTTCAACTCAAACCATCTCATCTTCACCTCAGTTTATGCTGCCCAGGGCAAATTTGCACACACTTGCATCTTTCTTTTGACTTACTATTCAGTTACTACGGATAAAATGCGCTTGACATTTGGGCTGAACACACCTTAAGAAGATGAGGAAAAACTTCTCAAAAAGAAAGAAACTACTCACTAGAAAAATTACAGCACTGTTAGTTTGTTCCGACAAACTAACAGACAGAAAATGTTAGTGTTTCAATATACCAATACAAAGACTCTGCAACCACTGTGGATTTGACAGCAATGACTGCAGTCTGCATTTCATCTCCTATCAGCAACTTTTTTTAAAATTTTAAGTATGAATGTGATCTTTAGATGCCTAAACTTAAGCAGAAATGAACATAACGTTTTGCAGTTTATAGAAATTCAGATTTTATGTCATTTATTATCCAATAATGGCATTACAACTAGATATGCAAATCTAGAAATCCAGCTCAGTTGGTCTAATAGAAAAATCCAAAATGATGAGTCCAATGCTAGTCCACTCAGGTACAATATTCATAGTCTTAACATTGCTTCAAATCCAGAAGTAAGGCCCCAGTCTGGATTACTCAATCCTCATTGAACGTAACACCTGGTAAGACCCCACAACTCCAAGCCCAGTACCTTATTATCATTCTGACCACTGAACTCCAGTTAATTAGCTTCATTTAGTATTGACAGAGTGGGAGCTTCAGATTGCCCAGTCTCCTCAAAGAACTCTAGTAATCCTGTAGCAAATTTGAGAAGAAAATCATGCTTGAATCATATTTAATTACTTTTTCACAAGTTCCCATAGGAATATTAAGGTAATTCCATAGCACAATAAAAAAGTTCACTAACATAGACACAATTTGGATTACAATAGAAATATGATGGAGGAGAAGAAATTACATCCAGAATAATAAGGTCATCATACTGTATACTTGCTATTGAGCTCCACAGATGCATCATACCTGTTGGAATATTCAATGAATATTATAGTTATTCTTTTTCAGGGGTTAGATGTATATTACTCTTTAGACTGAGTGAGAAACTGGCCATTAGGGGTGGAATGAGAGATCAGTTATTTACTTGCATTGCCTGCACCCTGTCCAATCAAAATCTACCAAAAGCAGATTTGAGCATATAAAAGAGAGAGTGTTGTGTTTTCACCAGGCCAGTGGATTCACAAGCACAACAGAACATGGTGGAAACTTAAAAGTACAATATGTAGGAATCAGAAATCCCTTCTCATTAATGACACCGGTGGCCGTAAAGTGAGCTGCAGTCAGCATCCTGTTTCTTGTGCACATGCTTGCATTCTGTCAGCACGAGCGAGCAGCCGCACTAACATTAGCCAGCTAAAACCACAATATCATAATATATTTCAAAGGCTTTGCAGTAATATTAGCTTATCTGTCCAATAGGAAGAAAGCCAGCTCAGGGTCGGACGTTAGCAGACTCCATTTCTAAGCTAACGTTAGCTAGTGTTGCACCCTGTTGATGCTGTAGGGGGGACGGGAGAGAGGCAAGGCACTCGGGAGCACGCATAAATGTCACATCCTTTGGATTTTTGCTCAATATTGCCTCAAGTGATGTCACTTGAGTCAGCATCAGTTGGGGCTGAATACTACAAGTCTGAAATTAAACAAATATGGGGGTGTGGAGGTTAGCAGACCTCCGTAGCTCGCTCCTCGTCCCTGCTTGAGGCTAGCAGCTCCAGGGTACATTAGCTGCTAATAGCATGATACACCCAAGTCTGTGAAGTCTCTGACCTACTGACAGTGGTCAAGTTGCTCTGTGGATAACGTAGGTGCCAAGTTGGATGATAAATGCATGGATTAGATAAGACAATATCTCTGATTCTCCTGCATCAATGGACTGTGCTTCATGAGTCTGACAGTGTTATAGGAATGCAATGCTAAATTGATTGAATGCTCTTTTAATATCAGTGAGGCAAGTAGTAATGGAGGACAAATCGTTAGATCCAGGCTTTATTGGGACATAGCTGTTGCATATCACCCACACAACAATTGAAGTTGATATCATGTATAGCAGTCAACGGTATGGTAGCCAGAAGGCCTTGGACATTTGATGAAAAGTGAAAAACCGCTGCTTCTCTTGACACTGATGACATTGACACTGGAAAAAAAGACAGTGGCTTACCCTGACATGTCATCACATGTGTTTATACAGTATATGGCTGGTATGTAGGCATGCATACAAAATATAAGCCGTGGGTGTTTTGACATGTGTAATGTACCTACAGTGAATGATGCTGATTGTTTCTTTAAATGCTTTAAAAGAGAAAGCTTGATGGATTCAAGATCGCCATCCTTCCTTTTTGCCAGCCAGCAAAGCACTACCAACGTTACAAGATTTATTTTGATATTCTTTGCAGCAAAAGCACTGGAATCAGACGACATTTCCATGTTTGCAACTTACAAACATGGAAACTTGGAAGTTCTGAGCAGCAAATGAAAGCAGCGTATGTCTCCATTCGCCCTCCCAAGCCTTTGGCTAGTGTTGCTCATTGACCTGTCACATCCAGCCTGGCTCGCCTTCTCCAACAGGGCCGGACAGCTGACACTAGTGCTCCCCTCCCCTTCTCTTCCTAATGTGTTGTGATAAGGAGCTTATGTGAGGTTTCCCTGGCAAAATTACCCCCTCAAGCTATTCTAACAGTCTGGCGTATGTGGGCGTACATTTCACGATCACTTCCATGTAGAGGTGATGCTGGCAAGCAGAGACGTTGACCACAAGGAGGGAAATGTTTACATGTTAACCTGGGCTAAAGACAAAGCTAGGAGAGGCCAAAGCCTGAAGACATGACAGCAGTGATTTCCATTGTTTTTCTGACACACAGGGACATGTAGTAGCCTGTAGCAGCAGCAGGGATCAGCTGTCCTCATACTCTTTGATTGCGTGAGCTTGCCATACGCAGTAGATAATATTGAACTGTGTATACAGCTATTGATTTGAATTGGTCGCATGCCTTTCCAAACAAAAAAAATACCAAAAGCAGATGTGTGGATGCAGAAAAGAGTGATTCCATGTCCATCACACACAATAGGATATTCTAGCATCCTAATCTTTGACAGCATTTCAGCAGAAATCAGTTCCACATGTGAGCCGTGGCACTAATGCAGTGTTTACATCAACTGATTCTGATGGCTTTCTCCTTTGTCTATAGGCTCTGTGCAACCAGCCTCTACATGTCCTTATGCAGAATGTGTTTTGTGTAGATGTGTGTGTGTGTGTGTGTCTTGATGCAGACCCCACATGTGTATGATGCTGCCATGTGCATGTCGATCCCCCGAGCTCAGACTGTAAGATGTCGATAGCCAACCTGTAAATGACAGGCACAGAGGGAGTGTGTTTAGCAGTTTGGCTGGATCTTAAAAAGGTCACACCCATACACACACACACTGACACACACACACATAAAGGAAAGGACATAGAAGCATGACCTCCTTTGTCGCCTCCATCCAGAGCTAAATGCAAGAGCCTTGTTCAGTTATTCAGGTATTTTTTTTTTTTCTGTTGTTACCATTACTTTTAATGCATGTGTATCATTAAAATATCCCTAAAAATATCCCCTTACAGAGAAAAGGACACAACCTCATGCATTTCTGTTGCCACTGTCAAAAATTGCTGCCGTCATGGGAAAAAACTGTACCTCAAATTTTGGTGATTTGACTACAATTGAAGGATTACGCTGTTAGTCTATTGGTGGAGAGAAATCTGTCACCCCTGGGGCTTACGAAAGCCTCTCAAAAGCCACTGGATGAACTCAAAAATGCATAGTTGCTCAAGCTAAAATCAGAAACATAAAACCTGTTTTTTGAAGGACTTTTTTTTTCTTTGGTGTTTTAAGTTCTTTCCAAAAAGTTAACAATTTAAAGCTACAAGTTGGCTGGGGTTGCATATCAAATAGGGCTTCAGGACTGGAGGAGAAGTGTATCAGTAGAGTTGTGGTGCTCTGCTAGATATGATTCCTTGATTTGGCCTATATTTTTGAAGTGTAGGTGTAAACTATGCAATTTAGATACTCAGTGTGCAGACTGATTTTTTATTTGATTTCTTTTCTGCGATAAGATTTATTTTTTAATGAAATTGGAGTATTGCAAAGTTGTGCTTTTGAGTCATGTTAGTGGTCTGGCTCCAGGGATGGAAATGTCAATCATTCGGTCGACGTTTGGTCAGTCCACTTCTGTGATCCAGACTGAACCATCTACAATTATTGGATGTTGAGATTAAATGTTCATTATTGACTTTGTAAGCAATAGTTGGCAAAACTGTCTCCCCATAAGGTCCATTTTGTAGCTTTTATTAAATTAAATTAAATTCCCTCACTGTTCCTCTGTTGGCACCACGAGGGTGACAGTTTTGGTTTTAAGTGAAGTATCTTGACAACTATATTGGATGGGTTGCCATGAAATCTGGACAGATATTCAGTTCCCAGAGGATGAATCCTATTACTTTTGGATCCTTTGGATTTTCATCTAGTGCCATGAACAGGGCATGAACCTTTCACTTATCCAAAAAAATATCCTAACATCTACCAGATGAAATGGCCCAAAATTTTGTAGAGACATGCATAATTCACATATTGTAAATCTTACTGGTACGTGTTCTCCTAACTTTCCTTCAAGCATCCACAAGGTTGATATTTTTGGTTTTGAAATACATGTCTCACCAACTGTTGGATGGATTGTCATGAAATTTTGTACAGACATTCATGTTCCTCATAGGAGGAATTGTAAATGTTAAAAAAAAAAAAAACAACACCTGCAAAATGAATGACATTCCCATCAGCCTCAGCTATACATAATGTTTAATTCTAATTAGCAAATGTTAGCATGCTAACATGCTATGACAGTGAACATGGTAAACATTACCAGCTGAACATATTAGCATTGTCATTATGAGCATATTAGCGTGCTGACGATAGCATTTAGCTCAAAACACAGCTGTGCCTATGAATGCAGCCTCTCAGAGCTTCTAGTGTGGCTGCAGACTCTTAGTCTTGTTTCAAGTCATCTAAATTAAACAACAAAATCCTTTGTTTTAAAATGACCAATATGAGCATTTTCCGATCTGATGCCCCAATTTGAAGGATGACATTGTTTGTTAGTGCGTTCCACAATCTTGCAACTTCTACTGGTTGGTTTAGGTTCCCTTAGAATAATAGAGGTAAAGGAATAAAGCCTTCTTACTATCAGGTGCACTAAATAGAAGCAGCTGGCAGCTATTAGAATGAAATCAGTATCAGTGACAAATGGCATGTCTTATGCCACTGTTTATTGCTCAAACACAAGGATGTGTATGACCACCAGCTGCAATATTAATGTGTGCGTTCACATTTTTTTTGCAGCATACTTTTCCTGCTTGGATGTCCAGCATTGACCAGTGGAAAGAATGAAGGATAACACAACAGATGGAGCCAACACAGAAAAGTGAGTAAGTGAGAAGATTTCATGATCGATATCAATATGAACCAATGTCAAATTATTTCATGTAACAGTGGAGAATGGTTTGGTAGCCCTGCATTCACTTGCGCTCACGGTGTCACCCGCACAGACATATAACATTATAAACCTCATTGGTACCATTTCTCTCTATTTGGCCTCCTTTTGCTTCTGTTTCTTTTTCTCTTTATCTCCCTCTATCCCTTCACCATCCTCCCTCCGTGTCACCGGTGCCAGTACTGAGCTCGGTGGAAGAAAAACAGAAAAAAGAAAGAGTGAGGAAAAAGAGGGAGAAAGAGGGAGATTGGATTTCCATTCCACATTGGATCACTGGAGTGGAGTCTAAAACCACAGAGTGCGCTGGCACTGGACAAAGAGGCTGGATTCAATAAATATGTGGACTAAGCTCTCCTATTCAGACCCCGCAGTATTGAATTCCTTATTTAGGTCATTTAGACTGGGCAAAATTGATACAGTATGCAGCTCAAATCTATAGCTCCGTTTTTTTTTTTCTCTCTGTCTTTGCCCTTCTAAATAAAAAGGAGATGAGAAGGAAGCCAGTGTGTGTGTGTGTGTGTGTGCAACGGCTGCAAGTGAAGAAGTAGCAAAATAGAGGAGTGGATTTTTTTTTTTTTCTTCTTTTCCATGTGAGCCTGTGAATGTTTGTGTATTTTGTCAAGAGAACGTGAATGACAAAGAGAAAGAAGAGGCAAGGAATTAGACAGGGGGCATGGAAAGCAAAAACAAATTGAATGAAAGAGATTGAGAAAGTGAGCGGATGGAGAGAGAAAGTGCGTGTGTATGTGTGTGTGAGGGAGAAAGAGAGAGACAGAGAGAGAGAGAGAGAGAGAGGTGGTATTCTGACATTTTATTAGAGTCTCAATGAGGTCTGCACAAGACAATGCTCTCCTGCCTCCTCGTTTAGCCTGATCTTAATTGGCCATTAGATTGAAAAATAGCCTATACCTCCTCTCCTCCTCCTCCTCTCCTCTTCTCCTCCTCTCTTCTGCAGCTTCAGAGCTGATTAGACCTTTGATTTACTAATAAACACAAAGAAACAGATTAGTGGTTGGGCTGAGGCGGCATCAGACATGCTTAACTGTGTCTGGAATAGGAAAATACCCGCCAAGGCCTTAACACTCACTGAAACCTATCTGATTTTCGTTGAAAGTATTTTATTTTTTTTTTAATTTAAAGGTGCTCTGACACTGAAAATATTGCTGACAAAAGACATGCTTTGTGTGCTTGGATACACTGGTCTTCACACTAAATAAAACCTCACCTCCTGCTTTTTCTGTCCAAGGTTTCTTAACACTGTGAATTATCCACAATGTGACTAAATCAAAGTATTTTAGCAACTGTTAACAGAGTTGTAAGTTCCATTCCATGATGCCAAGCCATCCCGAGCTTAGATTGACCTGCTGGTGTTTATGTTTTGTAGCCCTTATCTTCCCTAGCTGCAGATGACAACACTTCACGCCTGCTCTACATTTTTTTCCCCACAAAACTCAGACTGGGCTCTTATGATAAATAAGACATTACCCACAATGAGAGGAACTCAATCAGTGCTTGTGTTGGCTGAGAGTGAGAAAGACAGGGATAATTACTCACTAAATAGGCAATCACCGAGGTGGCGCCCACACAATCAAGCCTGCATGTGTATTTTGGGGAGCTTCCACAGAAATGCCGGCCAGGAGCCTCGGAAAATGAAGAATCGAGCAATAAATTAGACTAGCGCCGGATCCCGCCGGGCTAATGCTGTAGCAGAGGTCACAGGTAGGGTTTGGAAGTGGTCATTAAAGGGCTGTGTTTCAAACTGAAAATCGCATGTCCATTGCAAAGTGAGAGGACAATCCTGTGTCATGAGAAAAGGAAGAACAGTCAGTGCTCTCACATAATTTATTCTAAGCAGAAATTGAGTTTAGGCTGTATCTGTTGCCTTTTGGGATGTGTTAATTTTCTTCTCTGACACATCCTGTAAATTTTGTTTGCTCATGTGGTTCTGAAGGGATTTCTTTGAATCATAAACTTGACTCATGACCAGACTACTAAACTTAAAAAGAAATAAGTTCACCAAAGAGAGAAAGACATCACAAGCACTGTGCAGGGTTAGTTGTTGCTTAGTCAGAGTTTTGCCATAGCGATTTAGTCTAGTGAAGCATTGTGACAATAACCAGGTAAAAACACATGATACTGAGAAAAAAATGCAATTGGGTAATTTGTGATGTAGTAATAGAATGTAACAAAGGCTTGTACTTAAAGCTACACTATTCACATATCCCAAATTCTGGCCAAGTACTGGTCAAAGCCTTTATTTGCTTCAGCTGCAGTCTTTATTTCAAACAGGCTTATATTAGAGACAGGCCTTTATTCCCAATATTTTTGTATCATTTTTTAGTTTAAAAAAAGAAAGAAAAAAACAGCCTCCCTGTTTTCTGATCTGCTCCCATTTTAATTTGCTGTTGATGGTGTTGGCTGTTACTTCAAACTCCTGTTTTTAATGTTTCTCATTACAAGTCTTCCATTGGCTCAAAGGGCGTAATTCCAAACATCTGCAGAAACACTTTCATTGACAGTAGCTTCACACCGATCATAAAAATGGCAAAGATGAAGCAACTGGAATTAGTAAGTGATGGAAACCAGTATTTTTGTTAAACAAGAAAAAAAATCAGAGTTTAAAGGATGATGAATAGGACATGACTCTGTTTTTATACTGGTGGATTGAATGCAGAGAAAATATATATATGTTATGCTAAATTCAACTTTTGTTTTATGTCATCTTTTACTTGGGACTTTATAGTATGTACATTGGTAAGAAGCATCACCATATATTGAAAACTGTGCACAATTTTGCCCCCCCCCCAAAAAAAAACATTGGATAAACTATATTCAGCATACAGCGAGTCCATCTAGCTAACTACAAATGGTGCTTAATTACTTTGACTAAAATATGAATCTATCAAACACAGACTCAATATCTGCCTTGAACAGATATTTAAGTGCATACAATTTAATGACAGTATCTGAATAGAAAGCATATTTGCATACTGTAATATACATTATTACTTAGCAATTATTAATTGGCATCTCGCCAGAGTAGACAAGCTCTTCAGTGTGGCGGGGGAGTGGATGTAGCTAATTTAAGTCCGTAAGAGACTCATCAAATTTGGCATGAACACATAATTCACTAAATGGTTATTGATTTGGATGAAGCTGTATCAGCAACAAAATACCTTTCAGTTATCAGCGACAATGCCAATAAACTTTTCATTTGGTCTTCCAAGCTGCTGACACAGAAGTTCCTCCGTCTGTGTGTTGAGCAAAGCAGGATGGCAAAAATACATGGATGCCAAAGATGAAATTACAATATTTTTCTTCATTCCTATAAATCTTGCTTTGAAAAACTTGCTCCCAGCAGATACAATACATTTACATACTGAGACTTAGTTTTCTATTCACCATTCATGATATGCAATTCATGTATTTTTCCGTATTTTTCCCCCCATTTTCACTATTTATGTTTGTTATTATAATTTGTAACATGAGGCATGCTGTCAAATTTTCTGGAATGATTTGATATAGCCCTTGGCGAGTACATTTGTACTGCACCACATACTACATCTTTCTCTCACTGTGGGTGTGGGTGTGTGTGTGTGTGTGTGTGTGCTGGAGGCTCCTATAAAGTAGCATCCCAGTTTAGCTTGTCTTATAGGTAGTTAAACAGGTGATTAGCTTCACAAGGCAACACCTTTTAAACTTTGATGACTGGGATATCCTTGGGTTTATATAGAGCACCGGTGTGGCAAATATAACTCATATGTGTGTGTGTGTGTGTGTGTGTGTGTGTGTGTGTGTGTGTGTTAATGTACATGATAGAGTACAGACCTTGCTGTTGACTCATACTTTGTAACACATCTTTAGAGATAAGATTATCGCCACAACAATTTGAGATTCACAGACTCAACACTGTTATGCATGTGCAAAAGCTTAATGTGTGTGTTTTAGAGAGGTATAGTTATTATTGAGGAGATCCTTCCTGAGAAAGAAAGGCCAGACCTCGGAATGGTTTAATCAATAGAGGAATGTTCTCTGTAATGAAGTGTGTCAGCTTCTTAACGGGACTAAAACCTTCATCAAGTCAATGAGGAGAGCGAGTTAAACCTGAAGCCCATCGGAATAATCACGCCGCCTTATTGACTAGCTGCAAGATGATGCGAATGCCAAACACCGGCATGGTCAATCACACACACACAAACAGAGAGACGCATGCAAAAGGTTAGAACTTACATCCTATAATCAAACACACAAATGCAGGTGAATAAGAAATCCAACATATGCAGGACATGCAGTGTGAGACTAGAAAGACAAACCAGACTAAGACAAAACTGAAAATAGATAGTGTGAGGTGGATACTCAGATGGGTTACCTATTAAAGGAAATCCTAACATAACCTTTCTTATGTTGGGCCATCACAAGCCTGCAGAACAGCTTCAGTGCTCTTTGGCAAAGACTCTTCAAGTCCATGGATCTCTGGAGGGATGAACACGGTTCTTCCAAAAGATATTCCCTCATTTGGTGTTTTGATGATGGTGGTGGAGAGCGCCAATCCACAAAGGAGGCATTTTTAGAAACGTTTTTGACATCTGTTACTTGTCCAACTCATGGAACACATACGTTTCCATTTTATCAAATGTATCAAACCACACTGACGATGTCACCCAGGACCCCCGCGTGAGTCTATTTTTTTTCCTCTGACTCGCCTAGTGAAGCATAACCCTCACAGACAGCTGTTTAAATCACACAAATCTCCCGCTCTTTATGTGTTGTGAACTTATGAACCGTATCTGTAATGACTGATCAAGGCTCACAGTGTTGCTATGAGCTTGTGGGTTTGACTATAAGCAGATCCCCCCCCGCCCACCCCGCCCGCTGAGGAGGGCTGGAAAATAAAATAAGTGCATCAATAAATAAAAACAATGCTGATTTCTTCCTGTGGAGCCTACATGAAAATTATTTTGGTTCAGTAAATTTCTGCTGTCAGTTAGTACGGTGAAGACAGTTTAGCTGGCAGCACCTCAAGAGCTGCTGCTGACAAACAGCTGCTTCTGACAAAAGTGACGACCAAACATAGGTTGGAGTCAATGGCGCCATAGTGCACAGGCTTACTGGGGCTTAATCCCCGGGCACCGGGCCTCAGGGGCTTCATGAGACATGAGCTTAAAAAAAACAAAACAAACAAACAAACAAACAAACAAAAAAACAGAGTAAACACGATGTAGGAGCGTAAGCAGCCTGTGATGTGGGGACAGAGGTGATGAGGAGTGAATCATCAACACTCTTGGTTTGAACATGGTGGCGTTGTACCAAGCAGCAGCAAAAGTTTTGATTGTCAAAGTAAAGAGATGGAAAAAGACAACAAAAGTATCACACGGTCTTAGTGGAGGACTTTGTGGCAGAATTGATTCAATTTCAGGAGTTGGTGCACAATGAGGTGAACACATCAGCAGTTGAACTGCTCAAACTCTTGAGGCGAAAAAAACTGCAGATCATATTTCAATACACCTATGTCCCTAATCATGGATGTATTATAACTCTACACCCTTTCCTTACTATTCCAGTCACCAACGCAGACAGAGAGTGATTTTCCTCTAAAAGTTCCTTTGTTAAGAGTGGACTGTGTGAATGCATGACATTCTTCAGGCCGTGGATGTTAAAGACACAATCCAAAAGGTTTGTGGCCCCAGGGCCCAAATTAGTATTTATGCGCCACTGGTTGGAGTTGGTTTGGACTGAACAGACTGAACCCTTTAATCACTCTCACGTGCCGCTCACATTGTGCTTTTAATGTGTGTTCTGTACATCTTCAAAACGTGTTCACACAGGTTGAGATCTGTTAACTATAAAGGCCGTAACATGAGTTTTCATTTTCATCCTAATCGAACCATTCAGTGGTGGAAAAAGTATTTTGATCTTTTACTAACATACATGTAAAAATATCACATGGTAAAAACACTCCATTGCACAAAAAACTTTTCAAAACCATTCAAAAGCTGTACTTATTATTCATATAAAAGTACTGCACTCATTATGAAAAATGCCCACTTGCAGAGTGTTAATGTTATATTATTGGATTATTGATGTATTCATGTGTGAGCAGCCTCTTAATGTTGTAGCTGGTTGAGATAGCCCATTTGAGCTTCTTTATATAATGTTGGGTAGGTTCATTTATAATGATTATTATATTTTATAAGCTGATCACATGTTTTGTGCGTAAAATTTGAATCTACAAAATAAATAGTAACTGTAAATGTCAATTAAATGTGGTGGAGTAAAAAGTACATTATTTGACTATTTGAAATGAATTTCAGCAGAAATATAAAGTAGAATAAAATGGAAATATATACCAAATACCTTGAAACTGTCAGCACCATATTGTATTAACAGGAAATGATGCAAGGTGTGCGTTGACAGCCGTCAATCAAACAGCAAACTACACCGCCAGTTTTCTATTTATTTCCAAGGAGATGCATCTCTCTCTAGTTCCTCCTCTGATGTTATTTTTAAGATGCAACTACAAACCACTATTCATTCTGATACATGAGGTAGTGAGCATCGATTGTACCACACGCTCCAGAACCACCCACAGAAGCGTTTTCTAATACGTTGCTAATCTAGGTTTAGGCACAAAAACCACTTGGTTAGGGTAAGAGAAAGATCATGGTCTGGGTTAAAATGATCACTTGAAACGTGGTGTTGGTTAAAGTTACTACGTCATCATGCATGCATTGTCATGGAAACGATTAACACGAGTAACTGTCCTGGATCGCGGTAGAAGACGCACAGAGCCCCCCTGGGTTCAGCTGAGAAAAAAAAAAGAGCCAATCCATGCACTCCAATGACTTTTTTCCTCAGAGAACAAGGACCTTCATTCATGGAGCATTTTGATGGCGACCGTATCATTCCAATTTATCTAGATTTTATTAATGTACTTGTTACCTGAGCAGACCTGGCAATGATTCCTTTTGATGATTGATTCTTTTTCTCAGTATTAATGTAAAAAGTTAGCACCATATTACACATCTAATTGTTTAAATGTAATGTACAGTAACAACATTAAAGCCAATGTAAGGGCATTTTCACACCTATAATTTGTTTTCTTCAGTGGAAGAGTTGCTACTTTGTTGTATTTTCCCTTTGGTTCAGTTTGGTTTCACATGGCAAAATTTCAAGCAAACCAAAATGTATCAACAAAAGCCACGTGGGAGCTGTCACTCTGTTCATTGGTCAGAAACCTCGTGGGGTTGGTGGGTGGAGAAAGGAGAGATTATTTTTCAGAAACAGCAGATAGACTACAGAATTTATAAAGGAATTGATTTTCCTTCTTGTCTTTGTAAAACAGAAAATAACACTAATATATGAACCGTAGCACTCAGGAATATGAAGGAGTACTTGTTCCACACGGGAGGGTGGATTAGTAAAATTTTCTTTGAACATATTTTCTATCAGCAATAAAGTGTACTGTTATAACTGAAACAAACAGTGTCTCTCTCTCCTCTCTGCTCTCCATGCCTCTGTGGTGCTGAAAGACGCACAGCAGCAGCTACTTTTCAACTATTTTCTTATTCTTATTATTCATATTTTTATTAATATAAATAATGATGAATAAAAACTAAATCGAGTGCTTTATAAATGGTGTATCTGCTGTTTCTGACCATGAAAACTATTTACATTTTTCATTTTTTTTGCCCCTGGGCACTCACCCCATGTGATATATGGATAATCCGGCCCAGTCGTTTGGGTCATATACCAAGCTAAAAGCAGCAGAGTGGTACATTTAAACAAACTTCAAGGCAACATTTAGAGAACAATGTGTTGCTTCATGTTACACAAAGAAGATGTGCTGCCTTCAGTCAGCTGAAGAGGAGAAGGGAGCATAATGCACAGTACAGCTGGCTACGGGAGCTGGTTTAAGCCAAAAAATGTGTAATGCTTCCTGCAATTGGTTCAGATCTAGGTCAGATCACGGTCATATCACAAACGAACCATACCAGAGTTTGTTTGTAACCGGACCAAGACCACCTCTTTAACAAGGTCCTAGTCCGGTTGTTTTGGTCCACACCTGAGTACGATTGTGGTGTTCGCACCTGCCCAAACGAACCAACAACTAAACAAGGCAGGTGTGAAAACGCCCTGATACAAGGCCAATAGACTTGTCATCATGGACTATTATTACATTTTTGGTTGATGTGGACACTTGGTAACAGAAACAGTTAATCTTCAGTAAACTGTTGCAAATACTTTGTGTTTCAGTTCTCTGCAACCATGTTTACCCTAAACTGTACTCATAAGTTCTATATGTCACATTCAACTGAAGGAAAAAGCACGGCATTAGGATTGTATAGAATAAAACTTTATTTTACAAAAGGAGCATGTGAAGGATTACCAAAGATCCTTCACATCCACACCCCAACCCCTGGATGCTTCTCTCTGAAACAACTGAACAAACTGATGCTCCCATCAACACACCAACACAGGTGCCATCACGCTGTCTCTCCTGGCTGGACAGACTGAGAGGATATATTCCATTCATCTAAAGAACGTTGGTGGATGTCTGCAGCTTGTGCTTCAATCCCACATCGAGCTTCACTCTCTTCATGCGTCCCTTGTTGCTGTTGTGGTCTTCATCACTCACTGTGATGAAGCTCTGCCCCTTGCTGCAGGCTGTGGGCCTGTTGATGGACTAATTATTGTTTAGTTATATCACTGGTTATCAACAGCAAGTGTCAAATTGCAAGTAAGTGTCAGGAACTTAATATTTTTTAGGAAGCTGTACTAATCTGGTGAATGTACAACACTGATTGATGTGAATGTTAACACAGTGACTCTGATAACATTAGTCTATTGAGAGCATGACTGACCTTTAGACAGATTGTACTATAGTCATATGTTAAGGCCTAAGATGTAAAATCTACAAATGATCCATATGAGCTGACTGTTGCATCACAAAACTCTATGTGTGTGCATAGTTGTGAGAGTGCATGTGCATGCAATACACATGGCACCTAGTGTCCCAGATTGGGAATCTGGTCACCTACCAGACAATAAGTAAGTAAGTCAGAAATTGGAAAGTCAACATTGTCTTCACCCTGTTTGACACTTCACAACTGGAAAAGCAGTTAATGGAAGATTCTAGTCTAGTGACACAAAGTTTGGCTAACAAGTACGCCTGGGAAGCTAACGTTAACAGCTTCCACGCTAGCCTCAAACTGAAAGGTTGGTTTTGGAGTGAAAATCACATTTAAGTGAGTTGTGAAACGTCCAATGCACAACATAATATAGCATTAAATCTACCCTTAAATCTAGATAAATTGGACTTAGTTGGTGCATGCGGTAGCTGTTGAAATGCTCCATGCATGAGGGTCCTTGTACAGACAGGGTACAATACAGATTTACACATGGCTCTTTTTTTTTCAGCTGACCCCAGGGAGGCTCTGTAGAAATGTGCCACTTGCGGTTGGAAACAGGAAGTGAACAGTGGTCTCTTGCACCCAAGTCCACTTTTTTCCATCTATCTATTTAGCCATCCACCCAAACCACCACCTCTCAATTTGGAAATTTGTCACCTTATATAGACATCATCTGAACTGCGTCACTTATCCGGGTCATAATTACTACAGTTGCTAGCTGGCATCTGTCACTCAAACCTAACTATAGGTCATTTTTGGCAACTGAATTTACGACCTATACTGTAGTTTTTCTTGGGAGGAGGGGTTGGAGCAGATGATAACTATCCCAACACAAAATTAATCAGATATAATGAGGAAAAATGTTCATAACCTAAATTAAATGAAAGAAGTTTGGACATTAACCATTAAATGTTCAATCAGCTCTGCAAAAACAGCCTGCATAAACACAACCTGCCTGCTCAGAAGCCTCCACCACGGCTGCTAGAAAGGTTGTTATTTGACACGAAAGCCTTAATACAGTACTGTATATTCACATAAATAAACATGCACCAAAGCTTGTGAACAGTGAATAATAACACCAACTGATCTGCATATGAAAACAGTGTAATGCATAAGCTCTCACTCTCTCAGCATGCAGCACACACACACACACACACACACACACACTGTTATCCACACATCCAGAAAAGCTGGTCATCACTCCCTCTGTCTTCACTCATCTTTCACCACCCTCCCTCTCTCCTCTCTCTGTCTTTCATTGATCTCTCTCTCATTGGACTCATCACTCTGCATTCTCTGCAGACAAAGAGCAACCGCTGGATGACAATCACATTAGAGCACACAATCTATTTATGGCTTTGCCTCATATTTCAACTCCTTTCTGTCTCTCTCTCTCTCTCTCTCTTTCTCTCTCTCTCACACGCACACACACGCACACTCCTTCCCTCTTTCTCTTTTTCTCATACTCTGTGATAATATAAACGCAGGGATTTTAGTGGTAATGAGTTTTTAATGAAAAATGAATTATTTACAGTGGCTGGAGGACAGAAGATAAAAAAAGAGAGAAGAGCAGGTGATATGAAAGCTGTGAAAATAATGCAATCACAATGCAGTAAAGTTTATTCGAGTTTACTTTAGATATGTAAATGACTGCATAGATTATATGTAGATTATTTAACAAAAACACCTTTTTAATTGTCAAATATTTGGTTGGCTCAGGTTCACCGAATCGTCAGTGAAGTGAACTGCTGAGCAGGTTCTTATAAAATCATGAGGAGAAGAATGATTGTCTTTGACAGCTTCAGAATGTAGTGTGGAGCCTTCTTCAGGAGACATCACAGGTGCCTGTGTGATATGAGGTGCCAGGTGGTTAAATGCCTGTCTCTCCAAAGTGGCAAGACTGTAGCCTTTCATGCAGCCTGGCAGCTTTTTTAGGATAACACAAAACAAAACTTTCTCTTGTCACTTTACCTGCTTAGCATTACATTTAACTGTTAAACTTTTTTTTTTAAAAGATTTTAACAAATATACAACTAACAGAGTTCTGTCATGGAGTTCCATCCTACAAATATGAACTCTGTCAATGCCAAGTGTCAGATGCCAAGTTTCAGCAAAGCACTAAAGGTTTTAGTAGGAAGAAAATATCTGCACCAACCACAGAACAAAATACTTGTTGATGCTGTTAGCTAAAAGAACATCATCATTTAGGTATTTCATGCTCAAGGCTGGAACATTATTCTAACATTCACGTGGTTAATGTGTTATTTTTAATACTCTTCCAGAATTTCTGTATAATATTTATGTGTATTTTTGTCTGTTTCAAATCTGTCCCCCAATAGAGTTGCGATGGGAGGAGCTGATTCTGGTGCCCTAAGTCCCAACATTTTCTCCACAGACTATTGTAAGTGACTTACAGTTGGAGCACTTCTGCAGCTTAGATAGGCATGAAACTGTCCTGAATCGTCAGTATAAAAGATGGATAACTGTTAGAAAATATCTGGTTCTTTGACAAACAGTCAAAGATTTAAGCCTGTGTACATAAGCACTTAAAGCTTGAACTTAGAGCTTAAAATCCAGTACACTGCTAATGACTATGCTGTTGAGAAAACTGAAAACTCACCTGCAGCGTCAATCAGTTCACTTTAGATTCTGTGTCAATTTTGCATGCATGTTGTTGTATTCAGAGTCATCCACCATGCAAAACAAAAAAATGCATTTCTAAGGAACCTAAAAGTTAAAAACTTCTGGCCATAGCATGAACCTAAGATTATTACATTATTGAGGAGAGTCTTGTGTTTCTATGCTAAAGGGACACACACATAAACTACATATGTGAAAAAGTTGTATAAAGCCTTTTGTGACTCCAGAGGGAGCTGTGTGAAATCTAATAAATTGCCTTCAGTGATGTCACTGGAGGCAATCAGTGTGCTTGACACACAGCCAATCAGTGTGCTTGACACACAGCCAATCAGTGTGCTTGACACGCAGGTCCACAGGGGGTGTTGTTAAGGTTTATAACATTACATTTGTGTCTCAATCCTGAGAGTGCAATGAGATATTTTGAGCATAGAAAAAGATTTTTTGCTAGCACATTCTTCTTAAACAACCTAATGACATCCGCTCTTGCTAGAGACAAATGTGACCAGGGGTAAACCACTGGCCACACTGAGTCAGTTTTCTGGCTAAAAATTGCACAGCATCAAACATAACATAACACAAGAGGCTGTATTGGTACATGTTGCTACAGGTACTGTTGAGAAAAAGAAATACAAACCAGATGACAGATGACTTTGGACTTTGGTTTTGAACCAGAATTAACTTTTGCTGGATGACCATGTTGTTTTTACCCTCTCAAAGGTCCTCCTGTGGCAACACACCATTTGGGGAAGACAGTGTTCTCATTGAATAAAATGAGTGCTAACACCAGTGTGAATACAACATTATCGAGACAGTCAGGGGTGTTTAGTTGTGGTTTCATTGTACTTCAATACAAATCCCTTGTGAAGATTTTGCTGCAGACAAAGAAATAGTTAGCCAGTAAAATAAAAGGTCAAGGGCAGAATTTGTACATCTTAAAAAATCCAATTTTTAAAAAAAAAAACTTTGCTTTTTCTTTGCTGATGCTGTGCACAAAAGGTCTTGACTACTGATGCATTTGTTACTGTTAGAGTGAAAAACAAAATGTTCCCCTCACTTTGGCCTTTAGCTTCCAAGACTCGAACTTGCAACCTCACTGCTACATTGGCTCGGCTCTACTAACCTGCAGCCTCTTCTGTGTCAGGGCTCAGCCTTGATCTTTATTCAAGTTCACAGGCTTTGGTTCCTCAGCCTGGAGTTCAAAAGGGAGAACCACCAGGGGAGATGAAGGATGGAGGTGTAGAGGGGACTCACAGTGTGTGGTCCTGAGGTCTGAATGAGGAAGGGGGGGATGAACTTTTTTGGGATTTTAAGCTCAATAGCATGTTCACTCCAATCCAATTTTCCAATCCAACAACAGAGCCCTGGTCTTCAATAGCTCAGTTCAGGTCAGTGCTCCACACCTGGACATCATCAAACTTGATCTCTTTAAGAAAGTTAATTTCCTACAAATTAAATCACTCCATCGCTGACCGGCTATAAAATCACTTCCCACAATCTTACATAATCATCCTCTTGTATGTAAATAATGAAAATTTATATTTACATATTTGTTCTCTGGTGTGAACACAAACAGGTTTTCTTAAGTTTACACTTCCCAAGCTCTTTTAGGAATAATTACAGAATGGAAATTGCATGGTGTTGCATTTCAGAGAAAAATTACGTGGTTGTATAAACAATACTTCTGTGTATATCAGAGGAGGCTCGTCCATAGAGGCAGAGGAGGTTGCCCCTCCTCTATTTTGGAGAGGCAAGAGGGAGATGATCAAAATATAAAAAAGAGTAATTGGTTGAAATAAACCATTACCAAATCTCAGTATCATTTACAAAATAATTTTTCTTTGTTAATCGGAAAAAAATCCATTATTGAAATTCTGATCAAAATGCCTTGAATACAGCATGATGTTCATTTTGTAAATTATGGCCCCATTTAGAGTAAAATAGACAATAAAGCAGCATATGCTTTAGGGCGTGGCTATGTGGTGATTGACAAGTGGCTACCACGGCAACAACGTTGCTTACGTAATGTAACCATTGCATATGGGCATAGCTGCTGCTATTTTCAGTTCACTAAAGTTAATTGTAACATTAACAGCTCCCCAAAAGTGAAGCCAAAACGTCTCTATCGCCCCCTGGTGGCTGGCTGCAGTATAGGTCATAAGTCCCGCCCCCTCCATGTTAGTGGATGGGACATGAGCCAAACTAAAAAATCAAAGTACAAGTCAAATACATTTTTCTCAAATATGGTTTCTGTCATTTCAGGTAGTTCCTATCATGCTGATGTTTATTCAAGTGCTCATTTTTCTCGTAAGTTTGTTTTTAATTACTTATTTGATGATATAGGGGGGGGGGATGGGGGGTCTGATGTCATGATTGACAGCGGTGACAGCCGCTCTTAAACCTCCGTCAGGCAGTGGGACGGCTGAGGGGGCGTGTTCCGCGGACCGTCATGCCACTGCCCGACTCTACTGCGCACACTCTGGCTCTAAATGGCGTCACACAAGCAAGATGGCAGCTTCACTTTTGCGTAGCGGTAGGAAGTGGCGACGCGTCGTCCATATGTATATACAGTCTATGCTGTTAACCACAGATTGTGAATGCATCGTGCTAACCAAGCTAGTAGCTAGCGCTATGGTCAGCTCCACCCTCTCGTCCAAATATGGCCACTTCTGGCTCCAAAAATCAAACATGGCGACAACCAAATCCAAGATGGCGATGATCAAATCGCTACACTCGAGGCCCCCAAACGGCAGTTCGCAAACCAATGGGTGACGTGACTAGCCAACTCCGTTAGCCAACGCAACAGTGGGCTTGTTGTAGCAGCCCCGAAGGACTGTTGAGGACTGCTGTTAAGCTAACGGGACAATGGATTTGGACCGGGCGGCGCAGCAGCAACAGGACGCCGCCGGGGAGCGGAGCGGGACTACGGTGACGTGCTGCGGCCCGACACATTACTGGTCTGAAGTGAACGCCTCTCAACAACAATAGAAAGTTAACAACATAATTTAAATGAAACAACCATGAGCGTTAGCTTGTTTGTCATTGTTGCTAATGATATCAGACTGGTAAACCAGCAGCAACAATGTTCTGTTAACTAACAAACAAGATGACCAACAGCTACAAATGGACATTATGACGTGGATACTTCATCTCCATGAAAGAAAGAAGACATCAGATAACGTGAGTCAGATACAACTTCTCTCTCTCTGTCTCTTTGGTCGCTAATTTAATCTCTGATGGTTAAATGTCTCTCTGTGTGGCTTTTTTTGAATTTATCACCTTAACAAGAATGCAGCAGAAATCATATAATATGCAGTAGGTAACTTAGTTTGCTTGTTGAAGTTACAGTGAGCTGTCTGGACTCACTCATTCATTTGGAATTGATCCAGTTTTTAATTGAGTGGTTGTTCAGTCACCTGTTGATGTTGTGTGATTAGTGAATGAGTGTGCAGGAGGTCTGGTTATTTGCTTGTGACAATTTCTTCAGTTGGCTTTTAAGCTGAGTCGTATATTGAGTAATTAGCTTAAAGTATCAAGAATAACAAGTGTTAACATGTCAGCTTTGTAGACTATAGCCTATTTTGTATATTGTACATAAAGATAAGAGTGTGTAAGTCATGTATTTGATACATGCATTAATACTTTCTGATGTGAACCTACATTTTTAGATCTGTGGATGTTTTTAGTGTTCAGTCTTTCTGGTGTTCAGCACTGATCTGTTGCTGTATCACATTATAAGCTTTGTGGTGCTTTATATATTTCTGTACACTAAGAAAATACATAGGAAACACATGCAAATCACGTGATATGTTTGTTTTTGATGAGAACATAAATCTGTTGTCACAATAGAACAATACTATAGGCTAAATCTGAATTTCACTTTGTTGGTAAAATGACACATTTGATCCACTCCACAGCTAAAATGAGCACTTCTTGGTTTAGAAACAATATGTATATGCTAAATGTATTTAAAGAAGCAGCCTTTTCACCACTCAGGGGTTTTTGTTTTTGAAAGCAAATTGTTTTATTGGCATATAAAATTGCCCCCCACCCCTCCGATTTCATGGGTGTGGGACTATGATGTAGTATGATGCGGTTTGTTGTAAGATTACATGTTGGTTTTCCTCCTGTCATCCCCAATTTTTTGAGTCACCAGCCGCCACTGGTGTATGTATATACATAATATATGTATGCAGTATGTTGGTCTGCATTTTCTTAGGACTATTCTTCTACTTTTTCAAGGCTTACATGGCTTCATTTAATAGAATAAAGCCGGTGATGTTCTATATTTTTCTTATTATCTTTAAATCACATGAAAAGACTAAAACCAACAATGAATGAACTACTAACAAGTATTGTGTGTTTATCCAAAGCCTGATATATCTTAGTCCTCTGTGCCGCAGAGGTTCATTGTTCCACATCAGTGAGACACACTGTTGCACTGGCTGACATGTTCCTTCATTACCATGAACACAATGTAGTTCTATTTGACTCAGTCCCACACACACACCATCCTACTGCTGGACTATCACCAGTTCACCAATTTCGAGCTTGAGGAACCACATGTTAATATTTAATCAATATTTGTATATTAACAATGGGCCAAATGACAATGTGTAATGCAAAAAGTCTCGCTCATAGTGACAAACCCACAGAGAATAACCACCCAACTCAGAAGCTCAGAGTTATGCAGCATTATAGCATCTTTCAGCTCATTGTTTTGGTTTTAGGGTCCACAAATGTACTGTTATGATTCACTCTCACCACTTTTCCAGTCGCAGCAGGTAACTGTTTTCAACAAGGAAGCCCTGACAAACCCTCTGTATACTACCTGCTCAGCACCAAACGGTACACGCACAAAGTTAACAGCTAGCTAGTGAGCATAGTGAAGCACTTAGCAGGTAAAGAGCTCCTTATTTCCATCAGGAGTTGGTGGAGAGCTGAAAGGAGTGTGACTATTTGACTTACATTCTTAAGGTGAAATGAATGCATGTTTGCTACAACAAATTTATGGGATGAAAACATTTCAATGTTGTGTTTATGGCTTGTTCTACTGCCCCCAAGGCCTTTTAAATGTATAATACTGCTATAAAGGTTTAGATCTTCAATAAGAACATAAGGGTTTGCCACTGACAAGGTCGCAAAGTCAGAAAACAGAGAGACAGACTAACATTGTTGGTTTCAGTCTTTTAATGGGATTCATTGATGGTCTTAGTCTTCAACAAAATGTTAGTAGCTCTTACATTGCTTAAAACTCAAAATAATCAAATGATTTACTCTTATTTTCAAAATGTATTCCATATCTTTGTACTTGGTAGCAAATGTATTGAGTTAAATGTTCTCCGTAAATAGATTTCACTTGGCTATGAGGTTGTGTATGTGTGGATGTATGTATGCAATTGTTGGGGGTGGGGGGGGCATCAATTCCCTGCAGAAATGCTGTGCGATGATAGTAATGGTTGGAGCAGAGAGTAATGAAGGAATTGATCTCCACTCGGTAGTAAGTGCTCGACATTTCAACCAAAGCCTTGAGAACCTAACCTCCCCATACAAACCCCCCCCCCCAATCTCCCTGCTTAAATACCTCTCTCCCCTCCTCTTTCTTTCTTCCTTTTACCTGTTAACACTTAAGTTCGCTCCACTTTTCCGTCGCAGTCAACTCTTTCAACACTTTGGCTCGCTGTCATCTCGAACTTTAATCGCCGTCTCTCTCCGTCTGCCTTTATTGTGATAATTTCTTTCTCTCCCGCTCTCTCAACCTGTCACACTTTCAGGCACACTCCCTTCTTTCTGTCTCTCTCTCCATCTTTCTCTGTTTCTCATTCAGTCATACACATGCACACAAACACACACACATATACACCCCAAGCCACTGGTCCCATGGGTCAGCCCATATTAGCTTACTTGTTAATACTTGGACGGCTCGGGATCAATACTTAATCAACAAGTAATGGGATTCCTCAGTCATCCCATATGATCTTTCAATAAAGACTTGAATCTGTCTGGCCTAGACCTCCCCATCCCCCCACCGCCCCCCCACCTCCCTCCCTTCCTACTGGGGCATCACCACCGATGAGGGAGGGTGAGAACGTGAGAGTGAGAGAGTCGGCTCGCTTTCGTTCTCACCAGGCAGGTGGAGGAGGAGCTGGAGGCAGACTGCAGACTGCAGGTCTGCCTCAAATTATCTGAGATGTTCGTGTGTGTAGAAGCATGCTTGTGTATTTATTTAGAAGGTAAAGGCACATACACACTGTGCAGTAAGGCTTATTGCATTGCCATATTGTGCGAGATGGGCCTTATTTGATCTTAGTCACAATTTTAATACAATATCAAAAAAAAGTCAAGCTGAAGAAGGCTGTGAGATTGGTTTGACAGTAGCAGGTTGATCTCAGATTAATGTGTTACCTGTTGCAGCAATGTGATGCATAGGCCTACAATATATCAGTTTATAGGCATGTCAGACTGTCAGGGATGAGTTGAAGTCACTGTCAGTCCAGGAGCTTAAACAGTGCAGAATGGCCTACAAATGTAGGACTGTTGGGAAGAGCAGTGGGAGTAAATCCACTGATATACTCGCTTTTAACTATGTGTTTGCATGCACATCATGGCTACTTTATGTGTCCTGCATTCCTTGGAACATTGCTTGTGCATGTCCTAAGAAATTAACCCTACGTGTCTGCGAGATGCAATTCAACAACATGACTGGTGGGACAGATTTTCAAAATAAAGTCAGCAGCAGCGTCTGGTCCCAACAGCAACAGTGGAAAGTTTTGAAGAGAAACTCATAGAGCTCATCTGCAACAACCCTCATCTATAGGATGTCTTTATGCCAATGTTAGATGTTGCCGCTGCTGAGTTTTCTGCCACAATCTCAACATCAAGAATATTGTAATCTCCTCCAGAGTTGCCATGGTTACTGTTTACGTTGCGCAAAAGAGGAGTTTCAAGGAAGATATTTTGTTGTCGACAGGGAATGATTAGGTCCCAATCTGATACAGTTTTTAATCCTCTATGTATACACAAAGCACGCAAACAAGAATGTGAGCAGTGATGCTAGAATTGCAGCTGTTGTCTACGTGTGCAAGTTGATAAAAAGCAATAACTGCTTAAGTAACCTGTTGCATGTGCACACATAAGCTTTTCATATTTTAATACAGTTTCTAACACGTAGTCATTGCCAGCAGAGAAATGGCTGGAAATTAGGGAAAGAGAGACGAAACAAAGAACCCCAGTCAGACTGAGGTTCATGGTCAGCAGTCTACAGTGTATGGTACTATCTCTTTTTTGGATTAATTGGATAAATTATTGGGCAGTTAAGATGCAACAAAAACTTATAGCAACACTATGAATTTAACACCATTCCAAACAAAAATACATTCAACAGGCCTCTTTGACAAAAGACATTTTTCAGGTTCACAGGTGTAAATAAAGAAATGAATGATAACTGAATTCCATTTAGCTGCTTCAGTTTCAGGGTCCTGGTATTGTGCATGCTGGCTCACTGTCACACTGTCATGGCTTACTGGGACACCTGCTTTCCTACTATGACAAGTCAGAATGTCTGCTGTGAAAAAGACATGCTCTTAATTGGAAGCTGACTAAAAGAAATATTTTTCTTTCTGAATAAAATACTACTAACTACTAACGTTAGCCTCGGCTCTCCATGTGGATCCAACTAGAGCACCGAGCCCCGGTTTGTTATTCAGGTTAAAGTGGGAAGAAGCGCCGGGTCTGACGGGCAGCTTGAGTGAAGTGGAGTCTGCAGAGGAAACCCCGGGACCGTCAGGGAGAAACAGTCTGTCGAGGAGCTGCTAAGTTTGGCTGCACAGATAGGAAACACCTCGACTGACAGGATGTACCACTCTGTTTGGAAAAAAAACTTTTTGGTTTATGACGGCAGTTGGCAACCAGCGTATTAGGTGCATTACCGCCACCTTCTGCTCCGGAGTGTGAACCAGAGATGAAATCCAACACATTAATCCTGTCTGTCTAATAAACTCAAAGAAAACTCTACTGCTCCACCAACTTGGCAATTTCATTCAAGTTTTAAGGCTTCCTAAGTTCTTCCTTCATATATTGTCTTTCTTGATTATACTTAGTACAATCTATGCTTGCATGCATAATAGTCTCCTCAGCCAACTGGAAAAAAATGTGCACATATCGGTATCAGCAATCGGCCACAGTGAGTTGGAAATATCGGCATATCGGATATCGGCAAAAAATCCAATATCGTGCATCCCTAATGTAAGCAGACACCTGCTTTAGTTCTTACCAAAGCATTACAGTTGTCATCAGTGGACATGTGTCTCGTTTTAATCTAGGAACAACGTTTTGAATTAACAATTAGATTTCAGCATGATTCTCTCTGTCAGCTTTTGTCTGGGACAGCCCAAAATTGAACAGTGTATATAGAGAGTGTGTGTCTTTCATAACGTTTTGGCAGTCTCGCTTTCTCTCTCCAACATGCATCTGATTAAGGCTTTAAGGAAGTTAGAAAGACATGGAAAGCACCATCTGACACTCACATCATGTCATGTGAGAAAATTCTGGAGATTCTTTGAGACAATTCTAAAGACAAATTTACACTTCCTACGCCAAGATTCAAATGCAGTTTCACTGTTTTATGAAATTAGGGAAAAGAGTGACAAGTTTGGAAATGAGTGGAATTATCTGGAATACATAGTAGGATAGAATGTATTGTACCTTAATTGCTGTGTGGTCCTGTGGTCAAAAGTACCTTTCTCTTCAGAAAATCATCTCTCAGGATGGCAGATGGTATCAAATGTAGACTTATCACAGCAGACTGAAATATTAAAACAGACCATGTTCAGCTTGTTTGGATTGTGGGAGAGATGATAGATTTGGTTCAAAGTCCTCATGAGAGAGAGACACTAGCTGTGGATGAATGTTTTTCTCTGCCAAAATCACTCATTCTCTGAAAATGATAAACAGACTAGTTAATGCATATCTGCGTTTCTGTCTGATTGCTGTTAGGGGTTATCGAGATGTGCTTCTGAAGATCACTAACAATACTGTGGCCTAAAGGTGTTCTAAAAAGTTACTATTGTCTTTCAGGAAATTCCAAAAACTCTAAAAGACATATTCTTGGCAGCATTTGAACCACAAAGGGACACTTAATTCTCCACTGAAATTCAGACTAATGAAGTAGAAGTTCACCAAGGACTGACTGGCAACAGACTCTTAGACACATCTTGGACTAGCTGGCCCTTCTTCAAAGAATAATAACAAGAACGCCAATTAAAGTTGAACTTTTTTAGTGAAAGAAGCAGGTGATTAAAAAAAGAGAAGGTAATCTGTCAACTTCACCAAGCCTCTCAACTTAGTTCTATCTGGGGTTGGTCATGTGCTTCTTCATTCCATGATGGTGAGGTGAAGGGGTAACATGTTCTGACTTCCCACAAGGGCAAATCCAAAGTGCACTCCACCGGTTTCACACAATATCAGTCAGTATCCATAAGAAATATATCTATATTTGATGATTCTGCTTCTCACAATTTACATTCAGTGCCAGTGAAGAAGTATAGGAGTGTGTCCTCTATACTGTATAGTGGAAGTGGAGAGGTCAGAGTGGTGGATGGAGGAATGAAGTTAGTGTCCCATCTCAGACCTGCAGTTAACATTTGCCTTTTTATCAGCTGTAACCATGATTTTTCTCTAACCGTAGCTATACTGCAGTTGCCACGTGCAGATGCTCTAATAAGTGAGAAATGTATTTGTCATCGGACATAAAAACATGTTGTAATTGAACAATATCCAGTTTTTTTTTTTAAATCGTCCAATATCAACATTCTTGTGAGGCTGTGAGAGTTGAGATCAGTTTACTACTCACCCTGTGAAAACAGTTGTATAATGTCACCTGTCATCACCACTATCAAGTCATCTGGAAGAGCTTTGTCAAGTATGAGAAACTAATCATATTGAACAGAAAGTCTGTGTTATAAATGAGTGAAGCTGGAAAAGTTTTCATCCCGTGTTAATGTGTTAGTGTTAATAAAAATATTTATGTGGTTGCATTATGGGAAGTGTAGGATCCTGTGTTTTTGGAGCTTGACCCGCACCAGCCTCTACAGATTGGATTTCAACTAATCTTTTCTGTCTGTCTTTTGTGAGTCCTGCAGCTTTATGGGAGTGCAGTTCTAAATCACTATAGAGACTCTTTGAATTGAATCTTAGACCCTACTTTGAGCTTCCCATTGAAAAACAATGGAATGTCAACTTGGTTCTGTACTTATATAGCACTTTTGTTCAGGGCTAATTACAAAGTGCCTCTCGTTCCCCCATTCACACACACTCACACACTAATGACAGCAAGCTACCATGCAATTATTTGAGTGTCTTGGCCAAGGACACTCCAACATGTGGACAGAACCACCAAACCCCAGATCGGTGTATGCAGCAGATTGAGCAGGTGGTTCTGTTCTTACTCTACAGAAAATAACAAATAGTCTGTATATCAGTTTGTGCTCATTTCAGGGAATCTTATCATATTTATAATCATTCAGTTGTTCAGTCCCTCAGTCTTACGTAATACTTCTGTGGTCATAGAAATATTATAAGACAATCCAACTCTGACCTTTGACCTCTATCCTGGCTGCTTGTGATATTTTAGGATGATCCAGGAGCGTTTTTTTCTAATGTTGCTCTCATTGTAAGTTGCTCTGCATAAGTGCGTCAACTAAATGCCTGGGGGGAAAAAAAATGTAAATGCACTGTACAAAAAGCTGTGTTGCTGTGTTAAGTTGAGCAGCCTCCGACATGGGTGCAGTGTGATAAATCCCAGCAGAGTCGCATGCTAAACAGCTTCAACCTGGCTGCAGCCAGCCAGCTCCCTGTAAACAGGCTTTGTGTCACCATTGTCATATCGCAGCGCCATTAATATACATGAGAGTCTGAGGTCTTTAAGAAGCTTCATAGAGAGAGCTGGCAGCCTCTTTCTCTATCCTTCTCCCTCCTCTCCCCTCACTCTTTTTTTTTCATGTTCTTTCTTTCTCCCCCTATTTCTTTGGCACTCTTACTATCTCTCTTTTTCTTTGAAGCCTCTCACTTGCTTTTTTCTTTCTTCCCTCAACAATTCTTTTTTTTTTGTTCTTTCTCCTGCTTTTCTGTGCCGTTTTTAGTTTTCAGTATTTCTTTTTAGCTAAATGAAATCAATCAAGTCTTTTCTACCCCTCCTCGCTTTTTCTTTCCTCTACTCTTCTCATTCAACCTCTTGGTCTTTTTCCTGCTCTTAGGTTGAATCCAGGGGTTCTGTTTTTGTGTTAGGAGCATTCCAGATGTACTTTTGGTAAATGTGTTGCCAGGCTCATAGGATGCACCTGTGGCACACTCGCATAGGAGGTGAGATCAGATACATTATCGAGGCTGTGACAATCATGGCCGGTCACATTCGCTACTTTCTTCCCCTTTAAACACAGGGCTTTCCCTGTCATGATGCACTGACAGTTTGGGAATCCTTTCCTTAGAGGAAACATATTGCTGTTTGGGAGGTGCACAGTTTGAAATATGACCAGCAGCTAAAATATAATGCTTTTATTGCTGTTCTTTTTTTTCCGTCACACACCATCTCTGATCCATCACGTACTATCTCCTCTTTCTTCTTTGTTTTCCTACAACTCACACACATTTTCATTCAACTGAAATATCTCAAATCTGGAACCTGTGCCTCTCTTCTGCATATTTGTGTGTGTGTATACAATATATATTTGAGTGTGTGTGTGTGTGCCCGCTAAACAAAGACAGAGAATACATTTTCAGTTTGGACGCCCACTGAGGCTCGTCTGTGTTATAGATGCATAAATGCATAAATGTATGTGGCTGTATTTGTTTACAATGACTTCTACCAGCTACAGTATGTTACATAACTCTGAATAATGTTGGAAATAGATACTCTCTATCATTTTATCTACTGCTCTCTCTCTCTCTCTCTCTCTCTCTCTCTCTCTCTCTCTCTCTCTTTCTCACCCGCCCCCACCTTACCATCCTGTCAGATGGAGTGATTTATACAGGGTGTGTTTCCCTCTCCTTATCTCTCATCCCTCCCTCTCTTTCTCTCCTGCCTTCTTTCTATCAGTTGCCTGTTGACACTGTGGTCGCTCTCACTTCCTTCAGTGTGTGTATGTGTGTGTGTGTGTGTGGGTCGAATCAGGAAGTGTGTGAACGGGCAAATAGGAAGCATGGGCAGGTGCAGAAATGGTAGAAGCAAGTTGCTGTTCTGCCAGTGGTTTTCTCTGCCCTGGCCTGTGTTTTGTCAACTTTTGTGTATGTGTGTGTGTGTGTGTGTGTGTGTGTGCGCGTGTGTGTTTGTGTAGGACCTTCATGATCTTACCTGTCATTCTGTCATGATCTCTTCTTTTTAGTGATTTACCGTTACCAACAGTGGGAACGGATGTGTGCTCTAAAACACATATTCTCGCATGCTTGCAAACACACACACACACACACACACACACACACACTCAGACACAGTTTCCTTTTAATGCTGTATCGAACATGCACAATGCCCCACACATAGCCTTTTGCATGGCTCTATAAAACATAGACTATTATGACTAATATTATTATTTTACTACCTCCATACACATAAATATTTAATGCTACTTAAGCATCATTACACACACCTTAAGCATGCTGCAAGCCCATTGAAATATGTGTTTTTGTGTCAGCTCATCACTTGCTGTTATTACGTAGAACCAAAGAAAGTAACAACTCCAAAAACAGCTGATATGTTGGCATAATTAGTCTGGCTGCAATATGGAAATGTTTGAAATATTGTATGTCAAAGAGTCACCATACAGGGAATACATCGTATGAAAGTATTTTCTTGCCTTATTAGCAACAAACTTTGCAATAAGATACAGTATATGTAATCTATCTGGATGCAATGTCCTTGTCTACAGTGTCTAAATGTGCACAAGGAGTTTAGTCATATTCACCTTTATTTTTCTTCTTTTTCTCAGACCTCCAACTCCTGGATGCAAAACTGGATAAACTCTTGCAAGCTGACATTTGTTTCATGATGACTTTAAACCAGACAGTGCTTAAAAATAACGTTTAAAAGTTAGTCATTGGATCAAGTAATAATGTTTAAGGGCTGCAAATTCAATTCATTTTTGAAGAAGAAAAAAATAAGATAATTAAAACTAAATGTTTACAAACTTGTGATGGCTTTGACTTCTTCTACTACTGATGTTAAGAATGACTTTATATAAAACTTTTTTAAACTAAAAAGGATCAAAGTTTATAGTAGAATAGAGTAACAGTAAGTAAAACACACAAATCACTGCAGAATTATAAAATCATAGCAACAGGAAAATAATTAAATAATTCAAAATAGATTCATTAAAACTAGAAGGAAACCTTGAGATAAAAGTGTGCTTTAGGAAATGATGTGAAAGAGGAAAGTGATTTGGTCGTGATGCTCAGGCGGGCTCAAGCTTAAAGGCCTGATGATGTCTGATCAGTGATCACCCCTGCTAATCACTAGGGCTGTAGTCTCCTGGTCGACTGGTTCGATTAGTTGGTCGATATGCTCGATATGTGTTTAGGAATATGCATTGCATAGTATGTTTGCGTAGTGGGTGGGAACGAGCAAGCGGTAGCAAAGTGACGGTGGATGCGAGTGGAGCAGAGGAAAAGGTTAGCAGTAAGTTGTCAAGTCTGGCAGTAAATGTACAGTACAGACTACAGTGTGTCCGTTAATAAATGCTAAAAAGTCACATCTGTTGTTTCCCCAAGTGCTGGAAAAGTGAAGGTGATTAGCTCCAAAGTTAGCAACAATGGGTTAGCCTAACCTGAAGACACTAAACAGAGAAATAGAGAACAGAGGAATGTGTGGCTGCTGAGTTCACTGTCCATCTGCCCCCACCCCCCCCACCCCCCATGCGGCTAATCGATTAGCTGAAGATTATGTGCGAGTTCAGTCGACCAAGGTTTTCTTTGGTTGACTACAGCCCTACTAATCACACATAACAAGGTACTAGAACAACCCGACCCCTTGCATGAGGATCTGAAGGTGCACTGCAGACTGTGAACTGCCCTAAAAGTTATCAGTAAGTTATCAGAAAAATCCTAAAACTCACAGATAGTTTAATATGATGTTATGTACACAGTGTTGATACCGTGTGATGTTATGATAGTATTTATGATTTGAGACAGAGAAATCTCCATGGTGATACCTCCTCATGGTGCTGCCTCTCCATCTGCAAGAGGGATGAAAGTGTGTGTGAATGTACTCCCATGATGTGAAACTTATTCATGTGTATGTGTTTTTCATACATGTGTGCATACATCTTTTTTTTTAACACATCCTCATAATTAAATGACAGTATAGGTCTAAAATTCAGCCGGCAAAAAAATGACCTATAGTTACATTTACGCCATTTAGTGGCCATAGGAATGCATTCCAGAACAACCCATAGAACCATAATATGCTGCTTTCTAAAACTGTTACAAATCTCTGTTAAAGGTCAGCTGTGTAGAATTTAGTTGCATCTATGGAACAAACTTGGCAGAAATAGAATATTATATTTATAAGTATGTTTTAATTAGTGTATAATCCCATGACAACAAGAATCATGTTTTGGTTACCTTAGAATGAGCCCTTTATATCTACCTAGGGAGCGGGCCTCTTCCACGGGGGCCACCATGTTGCACTGCCAGGTTTCTACAGTAGCCTAGAACGGACAAACCAAACACTGGCTCTAGAGAGGGTCGTAAGTGTTTTTCGCGAGTTTCACGGCCGCTTGGAAGGGGAAGGTGGAGGAGGGGGGGGTGTTTAGTTGGTTGCAATCTGCAACTTCACCACTAGATGGCACTAAATTCTACACACTGGTCCTTTAAAACATAATGATGTTTTATGGTGTGACAGCACTGTGATTAAGGTCTGGTTAGGTTTAGGGTTAGACAAAGATCATGGTCTGGGTTAAAATGATCGCTTGGTTTATACTTCCTTAAAGTTACGCAACCTTTGTCATTATGGCAACAGTAAACACCACGACGTTGCGTTTTTTAAGATAATGTCCTGACTCACGGTTGGAAACATGACACTAACGGGAAGCAAACAGCGGTTTCCTGCAGCTAAGTCCACTTTTTTGCCATCTAACTATCCAGCCATCCACCCAACCCGCACCCTCCTAATAAGGCAAAATCATCTTATCAAGTCACCTTATATTGACGTCATCTGAACTGCGTCACTTCCCTGAGTCATAATTACTGGCCGCTGGATGGCATAAACGTATAGGTTGTTTTAGACCTATGCTGTTCTTTTTCTTGTGAGGACGGGCTGTTTTTTCTTCTTAGCATCACTGATAACACACACAATATCTAAATGCCTGAAGGTACTGGGGTTATATGGGGGAAATAAACCACCTCCTGAAGTAAATATAGATGGAAGTGCACATGCATCTTTACATATTAATGTGATCATGTGTATCCTATCTCGTGTGTGTGTGTGTGTGTGTGTGTGTGTGTGTGTGTGTGTGACCTCAGAGCTATTGTTTGATTATAGGGTCTGTTAAAGTGGAGTGAAGATAAACACCACCTGGCACTCATGCAGAAGTTCACGCTCTGAAAAGAAGAATAGACAGTTTGCCCTTGTGAGTGTGTGTGTGTGTTTATACTTGTTCATACATATACGCTATAATATCTCTTTCGGAGTTCAGCCCCCAGCATCCTTCTCATTGTTCATTGATTTACTAAATGCAGGTAGAACAAGAAAGAGAAGAGAAGTGGAGAAAAATAGAGGAATGAAAACTAAGAGGAGGATGGTGAAAGAGAAGAAGTGGTTTGATTCTCTTCACTATTGTGTTTTACCACAGTTTGGTCTCATTTTCATGGTTTCTGCCATCACTTCTAGTTGTTAGAACGCTGTATTACCAATGTACTGTGCAAAGTAAGTGTTGAGATTGAACCAGGTTATCTAAACCTTCTACAGTTAATGCAGTCAGTCAGAGTTGCTCCAGTAGATTCATCAGTAAACTGCTTTGTCTCTTCTCGTCTCGTGTCGTCACCTGTTCCCTGATCTACAGTACAGTAACTTGCTGAGTACAATGTTACTATAACTGAGAGAAATGATGACCAAAAAAAATCATAATAAATCTAGAGTTGTTTAAAAAAAAAAAAAAAAAAGACAAAAAAATGATAAAAGAGCAATTTAGTCCCTTAACTGCTTCCACCCCCATTTAGCCCACGACTACTGATACCCTACCCTCTCTCAGTTCTGACGAATCATTACTCCAGCATCCCTATCTTATCTCCCCAAATCTACGCCAAATGTGAACAGTTGTCTGTCTCACGAGTATCTGACAGACCTCGGTCATCACTTTGCTTTTAGTCAGTACAGCAGTTTGAGTTTTACCTGCGCATAACTGTGAATAAAAGCATCTTTTTTTACCCAGCATGGAAAGTCGTGACAGTGGACTCCGATGTTGCAAATGACCAGACGTACAATCAAAATCCTTGTCACCACTTTCCCTGATAGTCCAGAGTCTTGTTTGTACTTGTGTGTGAGTGAGGGACAGGTAACTACAAGGTTTCTCTGTGTCTGATTCTGATTTTGAGATTAAGGGGTATAATTTAGGGCTGCAGTGGGTTAATGCATGTATAATTCTGCAGTTATCTATGACAATAAATGCCAGAGAATATTCTGACCCTCTACCCATTGATTTGGTGATTTTTACATATAATATCTCATTCTGTCTGTTGCGTGATCCACTGATGCAGTTTGCTTCTGTCTTGTTGAAGCTACACTGTTGTGACAGACTGCAGTTAGTAATATAGACCCATAATTGTACAAGTACTGTAGTTATATATAATTTGTAGAGCCACTCAATCGCCCTCCCTCGCTTCACCTCCATCCCCCTCTCCATCACTCCATCTCCCTCCGTGCCGAAGTCTAATGTTGCTTTAAAGATACACTACATATGCTGAGGTTACAGCCGGAGCGTTGGCACGCGTGTTTCTGCATACATGATGGATGTGTGTGTTTGCATGCATACCAAGTGTTGACAAGAGGACATAGTGCATGTTTTGACAGCCATAAGGGAAAAATGCCCATCTTTACATTTAACTGTGACAATCACATGTTAAAACTGCTGTGGAATAAATCTGCAGGTTTCAGTCGTACATCGCCAGCGTCAGATAAAGATCTCAGTTGTGTTAAAATACAGCAGAAATATAAACATAAAACATCTGTGAAATAAAATAACAAAATAAATAATAAAAAGTGCATATTTAATCTTGATTATATAAGCTTTTGTCACAGATTTATTTGCTTTTTAAAAAGCCGAGACAAGAGCTGTGAGTTTCACTGCAGTATAAATATACATATTAGTATTCATATGCAACTCTCTAACACTGGTTTCTGTTGCAGCAGCCCAGTTTCCCCATTGACTTCTATTCAGTTTCAGTGTATAAAAGTAAATATACATAGAACTTTATGACTGGAAACAGGTGAAGAGTGTAGTTTGCTTTCCCTGTGCGCTTGTGTGTGTGTGTGTGTGTGTGTGTGTGTGTGTGTGTTTCTGCCATGTAATAATCACTCATAGATGTTGCGGAAGCTTTGTGTATCTTAATTGTATAATGTATTTACCATTTAAGGAGGCAAACAGATGAGGTTTTTGTCACATATATATTAGTGGGTTGACTCTGGCTCAGGAGGTAGAGCGGTGAGGTGTGTCCTTGGGTAAGATACTCAACACCAAATTGCTCCTGATGGCTGCACCAGCAGTGTGTGAGTATGTGTGTGTGTGTGAATGTTCATTAGATTAGATTCTGATGAGCAGGTTGGCACATTGCATGGCAGCCTCTGCTACCAGTGTATGAATGTGTGTGTGAACGGGTGAATGTTGACATGTGATTTAAAGTGGTCGGTAGACTAGAAAAGCTCTACATGCAGTCTCTTAACTTTTTCCATTTAAAGAATCATTTGCAGCAAAAGAAGGAATTTCATAACAAATATAATCAAAAATATTTGCATATTATTATAATTATATTATATCATTACTACTGCTTTATTTTTGCTACTGCTACAAACTTTTGACTGGTACTTCATATATATACAAACAAACATGCAGCCAGAAAACATATCCTTTGATGGATGGTTGTTACTTTTCACTGTTAACATTGAAAGTCCTGTGACCTTCTGTGACCCTAAGTGGAATAAGCATAGAGACTACTGAGAAGGTGGAGAATAAATGTATAAAAGCAAGTCCAAGCATGTTGACTGCAGGCTGTTACAGAATATTTTGGGAACCTAAAGCAGAAGTATGTGAAGCAGTTAGACAGCTAATAAAACAAACAATCAAAAAAAAGTACATTTTCTCCTCCAACACATTATAATATTACTGATTATAGAAATTTAACAGTCTGAGCTTGGATTTTTTTCTTTAAATGACTTGTTAAAATGGATAATCTTTCAGTGTTTCAACCTGAAATCATTTCCCTCAGGCAGCAAGTGTAGCTGTGGTTATCAGTTTATGATCCCCGGCCCTAACCCTGCACTCCCCTCTCGGTCTGTTTGTATCATTGTCCTGTATCAGTGCAGTGTGTAGTGTGATGTGTGTCTACCATCTGTTATAATCAGCCATGAATATTGCAGAGGCCTCGGCACTTTAAACGGCTTATATACCCTATGGATGTTGACATGCATGGGAGAAGTCATGTGTGCCAGAGATGCACTCTGTGTGCGTTTACAGTTGGCCCATTGATTTATAATTAACGCTGAGGTTACTGCTCCAGCACACACACAGCTGGCCTGCTCTCTGGGGTCACAGCAGTGTGTGTGTGTGTGTTTTTGCACAAAGTTATTTCAGTGTCCGAGTAGGCCGTATTGTGCACATGTGGAAATGTGTAAAAAAAAAAATGTGTGTGTGTATTCTTGTGAGGGTGTGATGTGTGCTTCCGTACGAGTGTGTGTATATATTTCGCCTGCGCTCAGGAATCAAGCATATGTTCCTCTTTAAATAGGTTTATCTTTGAGTGTTTGTGTGCATAAGTGAGTGTGCGTACAGAGAGTAACCATGGTAACCCATTTAAAAAATCCCTGCAGACCATACTTCAGTGCCATCAAATGTATTGATTACAGTGCTCCATGTGAATTAGATGAACACACACATCCTCCAGTCAGCTGCTTACACCACTAGGCTGCACTCTTGCAACTAGTTGCCTCCAACACACTAAAAGCTACACACAGAATGCATGGATGTGTCTTTTGTAAATCTTGAATACATTTCTTTATCAGTGTTTTATGACAGCGAGGGCCACTGTTCATATTGTCACACAAGAATGAATGACGGCAGAAGTTTCCAAGGCCTCCGTTTGTTTTTATGACAACTTTTTTTCAGACTGGTTTAGCGAGTTGTTTTTGAAAAGATATGTTGCTGCAGCTCTGTTTATTTCACATTCTTCTCATTAACTGACATGAATGTGGTATATTCATGGAGGGTGAAAACAGTGGCTTTATTCACAGGTTTATGTTCATGTTTGCTCCTGAGTACACTCATGAAAATACAGTCTGTCGCTTCCACTTTCTGACATCAGGATTAGAGAAACTTTTGCTTGAGTGAACCTGGTAGATATTTAAAGTTATCCTATGAACTTCAAGATGACTTGAAAATGTTTCGGTTTGCCAGTTTCAAAAGCTTGAAGATCCTAACCATAATCACTAAAGGCCTAACCTTTATTTATAAGGTCAAATCCTATCAATCCCTGAAGGGAGATTAAACCTACAAAGTTTAATTTAGTGTTGCTTTTTCTCCAAAAATGCTGAATCCTTCACTTCCTATATTGCTGTCTGGGTTTTTTCATTAATCTTCTTTGTTAATTGCCCATTTCTTTTAAAAGGTTCAGTGATTCAATTAATTTATTTTTATGGGTATTACCCATTCCCAATTCCATTTCCATACAATGAAAAACTTTACAACTCCGCCCCCCAGTCTTTCTGTTAGACATTTGTAGAAACTGAGTAGTACCCACAGTCAGATGAACCTGCTGGGGGTTCTTGGGCCAACATGAAGTGCTGTAGGGCCCCTATTATCCCCCTTTACTAAATACAAATGCATTGACTAATATTCACAATGTAAGGCCAGTATCAGCTAGAACAATAAAGGTCTTAAAACTAGATTTTGACTCAGGGCCCTTCTTCGTCACAGGGCCTAAAGATGAAGTAAAATAGCAGAATACATGTCCCTTATAATGTCATGCTAGTGTTGTGCTTCAGTATTGCATATTCCTAAGCAAAGTTACTATAAACTGAAGTAACACAAAGGAATTTATCACCAACTGGAGCCCCATGACCAGACACCTGCTTTCACCAGTGTTTCATCCAGGCTTGGTAGTACTGCCCATGCTAAGTAAACTGATTTTAATGTGTAAAAAGGTGGAGTTTCCCTTTAAAACTCAATAAACTTGACAATATAGTTTCAAAACATCAGTAAGCCAGGAGGAAATTAGGAGACATGATTGGATACTAACTTTTAAAGCAAATCTTTATAAGATCTGAGGTCCCTCATCCTAAAATAAAGCTTGTAGAAATGAGTTTTGTCCTGATAAGAGTATAAAACACAAACACACACATGAAGGACTACATTTCAAGGACTATGGAAATTTTGAAATAAGTTGACAAAAACCTGTCATGTAAACACAATTTCAAACTGAATTTATGGATTCCATATGTGTGTTCATGTTTTTATATTTGTTCCATTTCTGTTGTTACTGATGTTGCTGTTACTGTATGAACTGTATACACAGAAACACAGTGTTGTGGACACTATAGCATATCCTGTAGTTCAGGGTTCACTATACTTTTATCACACACTATTCAGAGAAACAATAAGGAACCCGTTCAAAGAAGCCTGAACAGTTCATAAAGTTCTCCAAGGCCATGATGGGTAAAAATCTTGCTTTGTCCACTTTGTTTACAACACAAACACTGTCATATACTGGGGCCCTATGGAAGCCTCTAAGCACAGTCAGAGGAGCTTGAGGAAGTTCCACAGTCTAAGGAATAGTTAGATTTTAACTGTGTATGAGAACAATCACTGTGGCTGTAACGGATCTTTTAAAATAGTATTCCACCCAAAATTTGTGTACAAAACAACCTGTAAAAAGACTGATACGTGCAGATTGCGGAGGCAGTAGATTATGCTCAAGAGTATTAATAATAGTGTTTATGCTTTGAAGAAGTACAGTAGCTCATACATGCTAACAAACTCAATTACATTCAAAGCTACTGTCTTTAAATTGGGGTTGAAGTGGCTTCTGTTATTCACTATAGAAGGTTACTTTGGGATCAGTTTGGTTTTGTGGAAAACGTAGAAGAGGTGCGGCAGGGGTAACATTTTGGTAAGCAATGGTGATGTTTGGGAGTTAAGAGTTTGAGACTGATTGTAGTTAATGGAAGGTTATTGGGACTGTATAAATACAAATCCGTCTTTATGTGTGCCTGTATTTGGTCAGTTCCTGCAGAGTGCATGAACTGTGCTCAGTGACATCAAAATAACCCTATTGTAGTCTCTCTATTACACACACACACACACACACACACACACACACAGAAGCCCGGCATGACCACTTAATCCTTCTCAGTCCCCACTCTCCACACTACATCGCTCTGCACTCACTGTTTGCCCTCTCTGCCCCACTTCTTTCCCTCTCCTAATCTCTCTCTCTTTCTCTGTCCCTCTTTTTTTTTTATTTTATTTTATTATTTTTTTTTACTTCCACCTCCTCCACTTTCTCTGACCTGTCATCTCACCATCTGATCTCATCTGCTCCGTCTTATAAGGTCATCTCTCCACTCTCCACCGCTGTATTTTCTCAGGGAGCCGGGGCAGCGAGAGGCCCTTTTCTCTTTGATTCATCTCTCCGTCGGGAGGTGAAGGGCCTGGGTGTGTGAGGTGACACACTGGATTAGGGGGTTGTATTCAGCCTAGACGCGGGGTCATCCATGGGGGTCCTCGGGGGGCCGCTCTGTGGATTGTTGCCCACTGATCTGTCATGGCCAACCAAAACACATTTTCAAGGCCTTTTTGATCCACCCCAACACTCTCCACAGGCAACACACTGGTGCACACCGCATATGCATGTACGCATTCGTGCAAACTTTTTTTTTTTTTAACAGGGTCACTTGGAGTTCTGGAAGACAATCTCAGGACACCATCAGACAGTCATTAGCATTGTATTATTCTGAAAACTTACTTTCAAAACTGTTCTCATAAGATAAAGAATACCATTGTTTGAGACTTCGGGAGCTCCCGTGTGTAGAAAAGATCTCCTGATAGGGGCTACAACCAGCACAATTTATTGAAGCACAAGTAGATGAGTGGGTACATATCCGTATTGATGTTGAGGATGCAAAAATTAGATAGATTCAAGGGTCCAATCCGACACAGGACCATGAAACATCTACCCAAACCTTAAGTGTATTAATTAATCATGAGGAAAAAAAGAGACCTGATCTGAAAGGTACCCAAGGATAATTAGACCCAATTCCAAATGCAGTCAGCCCGAACAGACCCAAATAGAGCGAGAACATCAACTGGCAGCAGCGTGATGCACCACTAATTAACAAGCAGTCACAGTCGAAAAGGGTAGCAAAATAAGATGCACCACAGGATCCAACAGATAGTTTACTCCATCTATTCTAGGAGTAGACATGTTGATTCACAGACCTGAGACCCCAGGCGGTTATAACTCTATCCCACCCGATTAGACCGAATAGAATTTGAAACCTTGTCCACCTCTGGTCTTGGGTTGGATACTTAAGTGGACCTGTGATGTCTACACCGGGGTCGTAGTGTCCCCGGAGCGTTTTAGTTGTCTGTCAGTCAGATATGAGTTACAGCTATATCTGATCACCGAAGTGATACAGTTACCATCTAGGATCATCCAGCTGTGGCCTCTTTCATCTACCTTACCTCCCCCTTTTCATAGCATCCATGTTCTTTTGCATCATCTATACTTTTCTGTGCTGAATCCAATCTAAAAGAGAGTACAGGACATGTAGAGTGCACTTGAGAGCCTTCGCCTCTTCCCTCCATCCCTCCATCTATATCCCCTCCTCCTATTTCCTATCCTTCGCTGCTCGGGAAGCTTGTGTCCAGGCAAGTGGAGAGAGAAAGAGAGAGAGAGAGCTATTTTTAAAAAAGGTTGAACTTTATATTTGGATCATCAGAAGTGTGCTTACAGTACAGTACAGTATGTAGAGGTGCAAGAGTGTGTGTTTATTTGTGCTCTTGTGCATGTGTCTAAGTGTGTCTAATGTGACATACTGGCCATGTTTTGCAGCCTTCTGGAATATAAAAATTGTGAGTGTGTGTGTGTGTGAATCATTGTCATTGTGTACCTAGAAATGTATGGACCTACACGCAGTGTGCGGTTCTATTTGTTTGTCTACAGTACACAAAGATCAGTATCTAACCCACACAAGAACGCACATAACTGTGTATGTGTGTGGACATGGTGTATGGTGTGTATTTTAAGCTTCCCTGTGTGCGTTTGTGTGTGTGGCTTGTGGCTTAAAAGGGCCCTGGCGTACTTAAAGGTGCATTACAGGTCTCAGGCTAATCCACAGTGATAGCTAAAGTGCTCTGTGTCAACCACAGGAGACTGTATGTGTGTGTGTGTGTGTGTGTGTGTGTGTGTGTGTGTGTGTGTGTGTTTCTGTTTTTTTTTTTTTTTTTTTTTTGGGGGGGGGGGGCAGCACAGCACAGAGAAGACAGCATACGATGTGGCCACCATACACATTATTCAGCATGAATTTTGTATTGGGCCACAACTCTTCTGCTCCTCATATGTACACAGGATGGAGAGATGGAGGCAGGGAAGGAGGGAGCGAGAGTTCATGGGAGGACGGGAGGAAGGAGAAAGAGATGGAGGAAGGGTGGTCAGGCAAAAGATGGACAGATGAGAGACAGAGGAAGGGATTTGAGGAGAGTAGAGGAAGGAAATGAGAGGAAAATGAAAATAAGTAAGGAAGAATTGACAGATAGAGTTTGGAGTATTAGAAGTGGGATAAAGGGCAGAAAAGTTGGAGGTGGAGGATCAGGGAGGCCTTAAAACGTCTCCTGTATTTATTATGCAGATTCTCCTGCTTGTTTCTCTCCCTTCTTCTCCCTTCAGTTCCTATTTATTTTGATGTACTGTGTGTCTTAAGTGCCCATTGTAAACACCGCCATGCCATCTGAGTGCATGCAAGTGCGTCTCTGCACAGATGATGCGTGTATGTATTGTATATTTGCCTGTGACTATGGGCTGTTTACAGTTTGTGCTTGTGTACTGCACAGTGTATTTGTGTGTAGATAGGATGTGTGCTTGCATATCTATATACAGATCCTGTGTGTGTGTGTGTGTGTGTGTGTGTGTGTGTGTGTGTGTGTGTGTGTGTGTGTGTGTGTGTGTGTGTGTGTGTGTGTGTGTGTGTGTGTGTGTGTGTGTATTGTGCATGTACGTTTGTATTTCTCTACTGAACATCCTTGATGAAAACACACTTGCTGGACTTGGACTGTCAGTTTCAGAATAGAATCCATTGATCTGTTATGACCATCATCATCTGTTACGTTTAGAGAAGAAGCTTATTATTGTGTAACAAGGTGATTATTCAAAATTATATAATTGATCAAATATATTATATAGTCATTTCCTGATTATAAATCAACATCTAGACCAACAAAGCAAAAATTTGCTGGTTTAGTATTCTGTGAGGTGAATTATGAAGATTTTTTCACAATGGAAACACTGAGCTGCTGCTGCAACACAAAGTAAGCTAGTTGATCTAATGCTAGTTCAAAGCTAGTTAACGCTGTAGGTAAGTTTGCTCCAAAGATGGACTTTTTAATGATATCTGTGATGGATGTGGTGGTGGTCTCAAAAATCTGTGTTAACAACTTTGAGAAATGTATGGTAGACTGCGTCAACCAATCAGGAAATGAATTCCTGATGAGTGAAAATGAGTGAAAGTTGTCTCCGGATGCCTGGGGAGTGTGTTATGGGGAGTGCACTATTAATACATTAATTATTTTACAATTTGACTATGCTGTCTAGCCTATCAAATATACAATTCTATCAGCAGAAGTGACACATGAATAAAAGAGAGGAGTTTACACACAAAATTTGACCTTTCTGAGTCAGATAAATTCAAAATTAGAAATATATAAAATCTTGAGTGAAACCCAGTGTGTGTGTCTGTCTGGTAGTGTGCATGTCATAGAGTGTTATATGTGCAATATGTGGATGCATGTTTGTCTATTTCTCACATTCATAAAATTGTTTTTGTAATACATTAGTAAAGATGAATTCAGACTGATTTCCATATATTTCTAGTTTTTGTAGCTCTTATTTATTTTTATGGCTTAAGTATAAAACTGTCTGCAGATGCTATTTCAAGTAGGCGCCTAATCATTGTCATTTTAATCTGCAATTAGAGACTAGAGATAATATCAGAGGCTAAAACGTGTTAGCTTTTTTGCGTTTGCCTCCTGGTCAACTGATGACATCTGTTCCTTCTGGCTCTGCGTCCGTCAGCTGGTGAATTCTTTCTGCCATCATGCTGCTGTGTCCATCTGGAGCAGATCCAGAGACCAACACATCTCCAATGACACGGCACTGATGTGCACGTCAGCTGTTTGCAGGTCTCCCTGTGTGGCCTTGATGCCACTGTGGTTGGCTGCTGTGCACTTTTTTACTAAACTGTTTTAAATCAAACCTACTACAGTGTTCACAGTTAAGATTCAACAAACTTCACTTGCTCTGTGACCTCCTCATTCTACGTTTTTTTTTTTTTTGTTGTCAGAATGTTTTTCAGTGTTTTTGGTGCAGTTTGGTCTAGAATGTATTACTGTTGGTGTTCTCTGTTGCCTAATACAGCATGCATAGGTGATGCCATTATGTTAATTTTTGATAATTAGCATCAGCTGAACACACTTCCCATTTAGAAGTGATTGGAATTCATCAACTTACACTCAAGGATGTGAATGGAAACACACTGATAATTATGGTATCACAAATTAATATTTCCTGAATGAAAAATAATGTGTACATTTGTATATCCGTGTAGAAAGTCTCCATGTACTGTATGTGCATACATATGTCCTGTAAATGTGTAAACACTCAGATTATGTGCAATATGTAGTTTTGTCCATGTGAAAGTACATATAGAGATACTGTGTGTGTGTGTGTGTGTGTGTGTATAGGGACTGGGCTGTGGAGGTTAGCTCGGGTGGTGCAGACCTATTTTAATTCTTAACTAGATGTCCATGATTTATTAATCTACGTTTGAAATAACAATTACCGTGTCAGAAGGGATCAGGCCAAAGCCTTAATTGCAATGGAAAACACACTTAATATGGAACTTGGTCCAACCAAAGCACACGCATGGCATCCCCAACAGGCCCGAGAAGATGTGTCTCTTTCTGCATATGTGACTGTGCATTATACAGTATGCATGTAAATCTGAGCATGAATGTCAATGCCGTTTCTGCACTAACTCTTGTGACTAAGTCATATGTTTCCACATGTGCATTATTCAGCAGCAGTCTCAACCAAATATGAGCCTTCATCCTGCTCTTTGGTTTAAACATGTGACATGTAGCATCTTTACCCTTCAGTATAGGCTACTTGTTACACAATGTCATACTTTGCTATACTTACTAAACGAGACCATAGCGTAACCGCTGGTGTTAGTGATCATCAAATACCACATTTCCCATAAACCCCAGTGCCTCTTCCACCCTTCCTCTTGTTTTCTATCAGTGTTTCAGTCTAAAACCAGCCCAGTATCCTGGGAATTATATTCATGGATGATTCCGCAGGTCCCACTTTACTCCCAGTGCCAACGTTCAGTAGTGTGTAGGAGGTCAAGGTGGTGGATGGGCATGTAGACTTTTATGTGAGAGACCAGAGTATGTGTTCTGTCACAGACATTAACATACATACATTGTCTACATACATAGATATTTTAGAGAAAAATAACATCTGAGGTATTTCAGAATTGTCCAGGTGATAGAAACCATGAAGCAATCTGTATCTGAACTGTGGGTTGAATGATATTTTGCTTTTTTACAGATAAGTATGCTATAAGCAGTTTGATTGTACACATACCTGCCTGCTTTCTTCATGTGTGTCTGGAGGTTTACTAAGTAGATCCACTATGTGGTATATCATGGTGGAATCATCCCTCGCCAACACTGGAAGATCTCTCTTGAGAACTTCCAATTTTGCACAAGGTAAACATAAATACACCTTGCGACCTTCAAGGAAGTAACGTTGTTGATCACGGTTGAAATCATTTCACTTTCCACCATTGTTGTTGTGATAGTTGCAAGGACACACATCTTACAGACATGTAGCATTGATTAGGGGATGTGCTAAACCGTTACCTATGTGTGGAGTAGCAATTATACTCACAGAAACACATGAAAGCAAGTATATGAGAGGCTTAAGGCTAATGTTCAAAGAGAAGTATGGTTTGCGTGCTTGGTGCATGCCATCCATTAAAAGATAGGTTCACTTATTCTTTCAAGTCTGTCTTAAAACAATACTGACATGCCCATATGTACACCAAGTAATCATTCGTCCTGACTAGGGCTGCACTAACAATTATTTTCATTATCAATTAATCTGCGGATTACTTTCTTGTTTAAGTGATGAATCCATTTGTCAGAAATGTCAGAAAATAATCAAATAGTGAAAAGTGTAAGGCACCTTATCTTAAGTTCTAAAGTTATTATTAGAGTAAGCCAAATCAAGTTATCTTTCAAACTATATTTTTTATTATTTGTAGTACAAAATTCAGCCTTTGTCTTGAACCCCTCATATTCCAGCTCAATAAGGAAACATTGGGCCTCATGCAAGAACAGTTTTGTATTCTTATACTAAAACTCTTACTGGTTACTTACTGGTTCCAGCCCGATGAATGTCACCTGTTCATGAGGAGGTGAGCTTTCAGAAGATCTGATCATGAACGTAGCCTAAGCATCGCCCCTGAATTGCCATATAAGACTACATGTTGTGCTTGGTGTTCCGCTCAAGTTTCATTCACAAAAATGTTACCAAAGAGTAAAAACAAGAATTTCACAGTGTGGAGCCAGAAGTCCAGTCCAATCAGCGGACAAGTTTAGGACCCGAAACAATTAGAAAATAGTAATAGAAGGAGGCAGAGCAGCGGTGTAGTGTGAAAGCAATAAAGACGGAATGCTTAGACGTGAAGTTAGATGCTAAAAAAACATCTTTCTAAAGCAAAGCACCTCATGATGGGAGGCAGTCAAGGGATGTGACAGACAGACATAGGCTATTAGACGAGACAATAATCAGGTGCAACAGAAGACGATACTGGACAGAGACCTGCAGAGAGACAACAAGGAAACTGTCGGAGTGAGAGAAGTTTCCTAGCAACTACTCAAATGTGGAAGTTGCGGCGCCAAAATATACCAATAAAAATCATAAAAATCTAACAAGCTTCTCTGTAAACCAGCAGCCACGATGATGATAGTATGGTGAACATATAATATTACATTTTCATAAGACCTTATTGTGAAGAAAGGCAGAGCTCATGACTCATACAACAGGTCTGGACCAATCATAGATTCCAAGAAAATCACAGGAAGATTGATGAATGTCACAGATCTTAAATCACTTGTACATGTCTCAAGAACAACTCTGTTCATACAAGTGGTTCTTGCATGAAGCTCAATGTCAAGGAAAACACAAAGGGGAATTTTCTGTTAAAAATACTTTTTTTTTTTCCATCCTTTTGAATTTTTCCTTTTTAGCATCTGAGTTCAATGTTATACATGGCACGTCACAGAGGAAACAAGAATACTATACTTGTAAGTCTTCTAACTATACTCATTTATTAAAATGCAAGGGATTTATTGACGTTAACACACAACACATGTCACTTTCTGAAAAACAAAACTCTTCTCCAGCCCCAGTGTAACAGCACAAGTACAAGGATACGTCTCATTTGGCCCATTTCGTTAGCATACATCTTTACGAGGATTACCCACTATCACTTAGCGGCCCTTAAACAACTATTTCCTTGTACAGCCTTGGTGCATGGTTGCTAATGGCATCTGTAATGAGGCTGACCTGCAGGCCTTGTCTAATTTAAAGAGCCTGTTAAGTGACTCAATGATTTTAAAGGTAATCTTTAAAAGCCACGTAAAGCTTGGAGAAAGTTGGTGGGGAGGCGTGTGAGAGCGGGGAGGAGAGCCGCTGAGCTTTTAAAGAGTTGGAGAAGAGCAGCTGCGGAGAGACTTTTCACTGACTTGCTTATGATGTATCATAGGTTTGTATTATCCATATTCTGTTAAAGAGGGTGCAGAGAGGAATGTTTCCACTTTCAAAAAAAAAAGTGTGTGTGTGCACGTCTCTGCTTGCTTTTCTGTCACTTTCTCACGTACTTCACACACACACACACACTCAGAAACACTCAAATATCCCCTTTCCTTTTTCTCATAACTCTCTTTTCTGTCTCTCCTCTGTCTGTACTTCTGAAGGAATTCTCCATCCATCTAATTCCCCTCCTGGTTCTTTTATATTGAGGCTGGGCCCCGCTCGTATTCCATGTCAAAGGCTTTCTCTTTTATTGAACATCAAATCCTCTGTGTCTCGCCTCGCGCTCTCTTCTCCCTGCTCGGCACCATGCATATTCAGGAGCCGGCGGCCACGCTATAAGGCCGGCTAGCCCTCCAAAATCCGCGATTGTGGGCATTAGCGTTGCAATAACACTACATGAATAGCCGGCACGCTCTATATTTAGGTGTTAAGTCGACTGCGCTGTAGCCAAGATTGAGGCTGCCGGATGGAAGTGCATGGGGAGAAGCAGACTTTCTCCTTTCTCGTGGTATTCTCTCTGTGTCTCTTTCTTTTTTTTTATATTCTCTCTCTCTATCTGTTTCAGAGGCCGTCTCTCTTGGCTCTGGAGGCGGTGCTTGGTGTCCAAAAGTTCCAGCAAAGCTCTGGATGTAAGGAGCCGCCCCACTGTGTGACACTTTGCATACTGATTTGAGCTTTACTGCTGACTTGAAGGGGGGAGAAAAAAAAGTGTAAAAACCTGACTGCTGTGAATTGGGATCTAATGCGCTCACTGTGTCAAAACTAAAAGCCGCAGTAGAGATAATGTAAGCATAAACAAGGAGTAAATGGCTTCACTGCATCTTGCTTATTTGCTTTATTCATTTTGTTCATTCATTCAAGTGTTACTGAAATGCAATCAGTCATCATATAATGGTTCTTTTACTATCATTGTTAAAAATCATTCTGTAATGGTTGTGTTGTTATTATTATTTAAACAACAACACTATGCCTTTTGAACCTTATTGGTGCAATTTGCAACCGTCAGTGTCATATAGGAATTTTGGGAAATTAAATGAGAAGATCAATACCACTCTGTACAGTAAATATGAAGCTACCACCAGTGGGTTAGCTTAGCTTAGCAACAAGACTGTAAACAATCTGTCATGACTCTCTACGATATAGATGTGCGTACATGCTAACAAAAGGAGGCTAAAGTAAAGCTTATGTAGTGGGTTAGACTCAGTATTGTGTTGTGTAGAAAGTAAGAATCACAGGAATTTATTCCCAAACAACAGCTGTACATGTGGAGAAACAAGACATTCACAGGGTTTCTCTTGCATTAATGCTCTTGGCACCTGTGTAACATGATGGATAAAATCACTAAATGCCCCATGCTAGCAAATACAGTCTCAACAGTACACTCTAGCGTGGCAAACTACACAGCAGCCCTGCAACACACACAGGCCTCCAAACACTTCTCCCCTAATTAGAAGATTTATGCATGAAAAGAAATAAAATTAAAATGTAACAATGTTAATACCATGACTTCACATGTGTGTTTTAAGTAACTTCACATTTACAAAAACAAAAACAGTGAAAGTACAGAGAATACCCTCCTGGGAAAAGTCCATTACACAAAGATGGAGTAAAGCCGGCAGAAATGAGACAAGTGCAGTTCGTAGATGATCGCTTTACTTCCTGTTATAACCCCTGACATTTGCCTTTATGGAAAGATTCTAATCTTTACATGAAACCAAATGTACTTATTTACACAATTTCATAAGAGCATATCAACAAGTCCTCCACATTAAACAACCACATAGGTCTTTTGTACCTGGACTCCAGAATGATCCATTTAAGCGTAATATGCTGCTTTCCAAAACCCTTACAAATCACAGTTAAAGAATAATGATGTTTTATGATGTGACAACGATGTGGTTAAGGTCTGGTTAGGTGTAGACACAAAAACCACTTGGTTAGGGTTAGGGAAAGATCATGGTTTGTGTTAAAATGTTCACTTGAAACGTGGTTATCACTTCCTTAAAGTTAGGCAACCATTGTCGTCATGGTAACAATAAACACCACGCTACTTTTTTTTTTTTTTTAAAATGTCCCAACTCGCAGTTGGAAATGGGAAGCGAACAATAGTCTCCTGCCATTTAAATAACTATCTAGCCATCCAGCCAACCCACCTCCACCTAGTAAGGAAGTCACCTATCACCCATATGTCATCTGAACTGCGTCACCTCTCTAGATTCGCTAGATGGCATCTGTCACTCAAACGTAAGTATAGGTTGTTTTTGGTGACTGAATTTATGACTTATAGTGTTTTTCTTGGGAGGACAGGCTCAAACATACTGCCAACATATAAACAACAGTTAAGGAACATAGGAAACGTGACAGCGGAAATGTTAATCTGCATCCTTAAGAATAAAATCAAACTATATAGGATTTTACCGGGATGTACAATACCCTGTTCACAACATATCACGACAACATCACACTACCACTCCTACAGCTAACTCCCTGACCCCATGGCAACATGGATATAAAGAGAACAGGATACAATCATTGCCAATATGGCGCCCCATTCATTCCTAAGGAAATTGCTCACTGGGCACATACGCCAAAACCATTTGATGGGTTTTGTCAGGTTTCAGCATACAACTGATACAGCTCCTCTAGACTTTTTCATTTCATTTGACCCGGATCAAATTGTGATGCAACAAAGAGTCATTCTGGGTGTTTGTTACTCCCAGAAAACTTGATTTTTTTTTTTAAATATCTGTTTCTTTTGTTGTAAAATGACCTTGGAATTCCAAATGTTGGCACACAGACGCAACAATCACCTCACTGCCCTGTTATGAAAAAACAAAAAAAAAAACCCAACCTGCATATTTTTCATAAAAAACTGGCCTCAATATGTGTAAAGTAGCACTGACATGCTTGTTTCAGAGTAGCCCAGCTCATCCTAATAATGATACAAGACAAAATAATAATAAAAAGATACATAACAAGTCTAGATAAGACATGCAGTGACTTTAGTGTAAATAAAAGCAGTGAAAACCAAGTGTAGGGTTCACAGAGATCAATTGAATGTCAAATCATGATGTCATTTAGTGATTATAAAAGGACCAGTGTGCATTTATCCAGAATTTGTTTATGCTTTACAGTGCACCGTAATGTCCATCGACCTATTTCCTGTTCTGCATATACATTGTAATATCTACCTCTCCCCCAGGTCTCCGTCTCTTTCCTTTCCTGTTTATTTTACCATCCTTCTGCTTATTCTACGAGTGTGCCTTGTCAAAATATTGTTGCAGTCTCTTCCCACTGTTTTCTGGCCTACCTTCAGGTCCTATCTCGTCTGATGAAAAATACAGAGGGGGACAGAGAGGGAGGGAAGAGACAGAGAGAGAGAGAGGAGCTACAGTACCAAACAAGCAAACTGGGCTGGACTGAGAAGTAGGGGAATCCAGAGATCAGAGGAAGGAAAGAAAGAAAGAAAGAAAGGATAGATGGAGGGGAATGGTGAATTGAATGGAGGGGAAATTACTTGAAATGAGAAGAGAGTTAATACAAGAATCAGGGAAAGCCTGATAAAGAAAATGTGGTGAGAGCGAAGACGAGGAGGAAAAAAGTGAAACAATGATGGATGAATGGAGGAAAGATGAGGTAGTAGTTTAGTGTTTTGGAGGAAATCTAGGAAAAGAAGGAGAACAGGAAGAATGGAAGGGTGCTAAGCAGGGAAAGAAAAGGGGAAGAACCTGAATATCAAGACATTAGGCGGAGAAGAGAAAATGAGGAAAGATGGAAGAGCGGAAGGGAAAGAACGAAAGGAAAGATGGTGAAAAGTGGAGGGATGGAGGGAGGAAGGAACAAACTAAGCGAGAGTGCTTGAGTGAATGGATGTGTATGGGAAAGAAGGAAAGAGAGGGGAGCAATACATATGAGGGAGAAAGAAGTGAAAAAGATAGGTAAGAATGGAAAAAGTGAATGACAATTTACTGAATGGAGGGCAAAAATAGTAAAAAAAACAAATCAGGAAATGAAGTTGGAGGGACATACTAAGGACAGAAGGAAGGAAAGATGGCAGAGCGGATGGAGGCATGCTTAGTGAGGAATGAGGAGGAAAGATGACAAAAGGATGGAAAAAAGGAAATAAAAAAACCCAACAAAGCACAGGAGGAGCTGTATGTAGAGATGCTTATTTTAGTGCCTTTTTCTGTTCAAACTACACTCCTGCTAAATCTGTGTGTGTGTGTGTGTGTGTGTGTGTGTGTGTGTGTGTGTGTGTGTGTGTGTGTGTGTGTGTGTGTGTGTGTGTGTGTCGTGATGTTGTGACGGCATCCAGTACCCTGGCATGCCTTTTTAATTCTACTGAGTAAATAATGCATCCACCACAGTTCATAATTTATGTAAGTGGACATGCAATCAGTTCAGATTAACGTGCACGATGCCGTGTGTGTGTGTGTTTGTGTGTCCGTGTGCATGTGTGTAAAGCAAAGGGATGGCTAAAACATGACAGGTCACTGACTTTCACCTGGTGGAGCTCTTTCCCTCTTTGTCCCTCTTGGTTCGTCTCTCTCTTTGCTCCTGCTTTAATTCCAAGTTAAAGGAGCAATCCACAACAAAATCAACACAGATTAAAAGCCCATTTTGTGTTTTATCTTTTGCACTTATAGTTGATTTGATATTAGAAAGAAGATACTGGTAAGAACAGAATGACAAAATGTAACAGTCCAGAAGTGAGATCAGCTGTCAGATGATCAAGTTATCTCTAGAAATTGCAGTGTAAAAAAACAGCAGCAATGTTGTGAAATCTTTTCAATCTGCTTCTTTTTATAAGGAATTCTATTCTAAAGGAGCAGTTCTGCTTATTTCACATGAGAGATTTCTGCATTTGTGTTTTCATCTGAACGCTCTGAAACATAAATATTGACAGTGAATACGGTGCATCATAAAGCAATTAGGGAGTGATTTTGGACACATTCCAAATCTACGCTTGCTTTCAGTAAAAAACCATTACAACACCCGGATTAGACCATTGTTACTGCAAACTGAAAATAGAAGACAAAGAGAGAAACACTGAAATAGACTATTGTGTTGACCAAGACTGTTTTGGACATGTTACGCTAAATGTTGAT